>NC_133511.1:123015681-123323863 GCF_049354715.1 Callithrix jacchus | reverse complement strand
GGGGGAAAAAGGGCTTTTGGTGTGGAAATGGCATCTCTTTCCTGTTTCTGACCTCTGCCTGCCTCATGCCAGGTGAGACACCTTCATGCCTGTTTCCATGATTGAGAACATGGGAGTGTGCTTGTTTCTGCCCATGTTCCTGGCAGATATTCACCAGAGTTGGGCTGCACTTGTGGAGAAGGGGCTGGGCAGCTCCTGCAGCACAGTGAGGGGCACAGAAGCCCAAGGCAGTCGGTAAGAAATCACTAGTTTATTGAATGAAAACCCAACATCAACTCAGTCCCTCCCACCCCCATCTCCTCTCTCTGGCCCAGGAGACGCTCAGGACAGTAGGGCTGAGCCATGGGAAGGGCTGGAAGAGAGCGTGGGGGAGGTATGGAAGATGAGAAAAACACTTTCGAAATGAAGTTCTGTGCAAAAACTTCTGGGAAGGGGTGAGAGGACAAGAGAAAAGCTCCAGAGGGTCTGGCGGGGCACCGAGGGCTGGTCTGTGGCCCTGTGTCCTCAGCCACTCCTGAGAACACGAATGGTCAAGACTGAGGGGCTCAGACCCCAAGTTGGTGAGAGGGAAGGAAGGAGCCTGCTGGAGGGAAACCTGGTTGGGAGGATGGGTCTGGGCCCACGCTGGGGCCTAAGGAGAGGGAAGAACAGAGCAGGGAAAGGCAGACAAACTGACATGGTGGGAGGAGGGAGATGAACAGGAGATAAACGGGATGTCTGAGAGGCCACAGACAGTATGATGGTGGGGGTCTGCCTCCCATCTCTCCAATCCAGGCAGAGCTGTGCTGGGTGAGGGGCTGGGAGGCAGAGACAGGAGCATCATCAACAAGGGGAAGCCACAAAGACAGTGATTGGTGAACAGGGTGTATCACACGGTACCACTAAGAGACTGGTCGTGCAAAGAACCAGAGCAACAGGACACACACGACATCTCAGGGAGCTGGGGGTGGGGAGGAAGTCGTGCACGGGTGGTGGGGGGAGACTGGGAGGCCCCTCCATCCCAGAAACACTGTGTCACCACAGCAATGGGGCCCTAGAGGTGGGGGAGCTGCCTTCTGCCCCTGTAAGCTGTGGAGCCAGGGTCCCGTGGGCTCAGGGTGTTCCCTTATCCTCCCCTAGGAAGCTCTGGGGCAGGCAGAGAACCCCACAAGAGTGGAACATGGCCCTGGGTTCTGCTGGAAGCGGCAGAGTGAGGGGATCTGGCAACTGCACCTTAGAGGACACCCTGGTAGTTGGAGGGGTTGGGGGAGGACTGGGCTCTCCTGTTGGGGACCAGGATTCTAGCTTTCCCATTTCCAGAAAGGGAACTGAACTGATGCCACAAGGAAGAGGTTGGAAGCTGGGTGAAGGAAGGCCTGGAGGACTCAGTCCTGGGGACTATGGGCACCAGAAGGCAAAACCAACACACCCTGGGCCTGGAGCAGGCGGGAGAAAGGGAAAAGCGGGAACGAGGGGCTGCACAGGGGTGGGCTGAAGGGGAGGGGAGGCATCCCCGTGGCAGTGTCCTTCGGGACCTGGGCGAGTGAGAGGCAGACCCTGGTGCCAGGGTAAGGGATGCTGGGCCCGGGCCTGCTGGCCTCCCCCTGCCCGCAGGCGGTGAGGCTGGTGGCAGTGCCAGGAGGGAGAGTGGCTGGGAGACAGGGCCTCAGGTGGCCTTGCTGCCACTGAAGAGTCCCACTGGAAAGTGCTTGACATGGGTGGGCCACTGGGCTGCCAGCTGGAAGAACTTGATGTCACTCCACTCGACCCCATCGATGGACACTGGGGGTGACAGGGAGAGGAGGGGTGACCAGGCTGCTCAGGTCATCTCCCCAGGGCCTCTTGGGGAGGGCCATCATCTGCCTCCCTCTCCAGTCCCTTTCTCACCCTCCTCCCCGACCCTGCCCGCCCTCACACCTCTCAGCATGGTCTGCTGCTGCTTGGCTGAGCAGATGAGGCGGCTGATGCCTTCGATGACCTGGCTCTTAGAATCCACCTCCTTTTCTCGGGGTTTCTTGCTTAGGAAGATGGTGGGAACTGAAAAGCAAGCAGAGCCACCTCTATCTCAGCTCCTGGGGAAGCTGCCACCCCTCTCCTCCCCTGCTGCCTGTGTTGAGGGGAGGTGATCTGCAACCCCCTGCCTCCTCCCTGGCACCGGGCTGTGGGTCAGGATCTTCAGGTTCCTAACTTAGTCCCAGCACTGGGCTGGTGACTTTAGCTAAGGTCCCACTCCTCTCCCTGGGGCTTGATATCATCCCCTGTTCAGTGAAGACCTTGGTCAGAGGGTCTCTGAAGTCCTTTCCAGCTGTAATGTTCTAGGCAGCCTGTGGGGCAGGGACCTGCCTCCCTGTCAGATGCGTGCTCTGTGCAGGAGCCAATGTAGCATGAGTTTGTCCTCACGCTGCCCTGGGGATGCCGGGGAGTGTGTCCCATTCCACCCCCACTCCAGAACAGGAGCAGACAGGGAGGGCACTGCTGAGCAGGCAGCCACTCTTGGCAAGTCTCCATGCTGCAGGCTGTGGGTTTTGGCTGTGGGTCTGGCACAGCCCCCTGCCTAACTGCCCAGGGGAACTCTGCAGAGGGGAGGCACGCACAGAAATAGGCACAGCTGCTTTGGGAGCACCCGAAGGAGGCAGGGGCGGGTCACGCCAGTGCTGCAGGTGCACAGCCAGTCATGGGTCCCCAGTTGGCACCAATGGTGGAAGGCACTGCCTCAGCACTGGCCCAGCTGTGGGGGTTCCTGCCTCACTCCCGCACACAGAAGCCAGGCCAGCTCCAACTCTCCCTCCAGGTGCTTAAGCTACCCCTTCCATCTAGAATGAACTGCATGCCCCTTAATCCTTAAAACACAACCACGTCCTTTTGCTCATGAAGTGTCTTTGGAGTGGCCTCCAGGGATGGATGTAAGTGCTCTGCTCCTGCGTCACAGGGACCTGGGGCTATGGTACAGAGAGGCCCCTTCCTGTCTGTAGTCCATCCCGGACAGCAGTGGCCAGAAAGGACCCCTTCATTACACAGTGGCAGCTGCCTCAGCCCCTAAGGTGCTGGAGTTCAGCAGAGAGTGACCAAGTGACTCTCTGCAGCCTTGGTTTCCTGCATGATAGAAGGAACGGCCTTGTCCCTCAAGGTGAGGTGGGACTGCCCCCTCTGTACCCCAGGCCACACAAGGGGATGCTTCATCTTCATCCCAAATCTCCCCAAAACAGACTTTTTCCTGGGCCCTGAGAGAGGAGATGGGAGGCCTGGTGGCCTCTGGCTTTGAGGGCACTTACCTTTCTTGTTCTTTTCTTTGGTGACCACAGTCATGGCCATGGTGCCAGAAAGCTGGGCCTCCCCACTATGGGGCAGGCGGGATACCTGCACTGAGCGGAAGACACTCTTGAGGGTGTTCTTTGAGCTGGCGTCCCTCTTGTCGCCTTCCCTCCTCCGCTCCCCGGGGTGGCCCAGCCAGTAGTCCACCTGGAGGCCAATCACGTCCCCATATGGGCTATTAGGGCTCCTGAGGAAAGGAAACAAAGAGGAGAGGTCCGCTCTGCTGTCAGCTCCCAATTACATGGGCCAGATGGGGTGGGAGCCATGGCAGCCCCTGGGAGGACGGGCTGAGACAGGCCGCGGCTCTGTTCCCTCCAGCCACACAGAGCAGCTTAAGTAGGAGAGGTGAATCAGGCTGATTTGAGAACAAAGCCGGGGAGAAATAAAGGCCCAAATCTCATGGAAGGGAAACCAAATAAAAGCCTCACAGGATGATGAGGGAAGCAGAGAAGGAAGCTTTATGAAGGAAAAGTGTTTGTGTACGTAAGTTCATATGTGTACCCACAAATACACACATAATGTGCGCGCGTGTGACACACACACACACACACACACACACACACACACACACCCTGCCCAGCAGGCAAAGCCTGGGCCAAACAGCCTTGGGCTGGAGAGAGCACCTGGGCCGGGCAGAAGCCCTGCAGGCAGCTCCAGTGCAGCCTCAGGACAGCAGCTGGTGCCGGCCCAACCTGTGGCTTTCTCCTTTTCATGGCACTCAACTCAGTGATAATTTTAGCTCCTGGGAAAAGGGCTGATGTGTCTTGAAAGGAGGCATCAGATACAATAGGTACACAGGCTAGGAAAGTCATCTGATTTTTCTCTTTCTGCCTCATTTCAGAGATTCCATTAAAAAACAAGATTAACTTGGAAGGGGAAGAAGGTAGAGGGAAGGGTTGGTACCAAGGCTCCCTAAATCCATGCTGGACAAAAACCCTTCTGCTGTGGGGTGAGATGAGAGAAAATGCCTCCAGGAAGCTGAGGTCCGCGGGGCAGAACTTGACCTCCTTTCGTCCACTGTCCCCTCCAGAAGAGGGGAGGCACCCCGAGAAACAGAGGGTGAGTAAGACTAGGGACTGAGATTCTAGCTCTGGGGCAGCCCTCGTGCCATACAACACCTCATTGGCACTTCAGGGGAAGCCACCGGCCAGTGTCACCCTTGCTCTTGCTACAAGGAAAGGGAAGAGGTGAAGGTGGGAGGCGGCGACATGGGGGAAGGGAAGGAAGGCTGCTCTCTCCCAGTGCTGACCATGCCTGCTCTCTTCTCACTTCAGCCTCTTCTTGTCAGAAGCCCACTCTCCAGCTTCCCTCTGCTCCTGCTCCTGGACCTTTGATCTCAACTTTAGATACTTGAGATCCTAAAGACATGGCCACCTCCTGTATCACCACTTCCAGCGGTCTGAGATTCAGCCTGAACCCGGGCTCAGGCACTCGCTCCCACTCCCGATCCAGCTCCAGCACCTCAGCAGGGCCACCTCACTGTGCCAGGTGCTGACACGCATGTTCCTTTTTTCTTCTTTTTTAGAGACATGGATTGCTTCCTTTAGAGAGGCCCTCTTACTCTCACCAAAGAAGACAATCCACGTCTCTAAAAAAGAAAAAGGGAGGACACTAAAAGGGACAGCCCAATCCACGTCACTGTGTGGCCCAGGCCAAGCTTTGAACTCCTGGGCTCAAGTGATCCTCCTGCCTTGGCCTCTGGAGTGACCGGGACTACAGGCTGAGCCAGCACACCCAGTTTTCATGTTCTTACGTAACCTGCTTCACAGCTCTGCAAGGCGGCCACTTCACCTCTCTTCGTTAGATGAAACTGAAGTTCAATAACTTGTCCAAGCTAAGCCAGTGGACAGAAGATAGAGCCATTCAAACCCTCATGCGTTTTATTTCCCAAGTGCCATGCTCTCTCTACCACCAGGGAGGTCCCATAAAAAGACACTTGCACAGCACTTTACAGTCTACAGGCCTCTGTGCTAACATGGTCTCATTCAATCCAATAAAGTGAAACAGGCCAGAAAGTGTCCTCCTGTAGCCAGGCTGGATGGTGACGTCTCTGAATTCTAACTTTAGTGTTTCAGGGCTTTTCTAGAGAGACAGGGTCTTACTGTCACACAGGCTGGAGTACAGTGGTGTGATTATGGCTCACTGCAGCCTCAAACTCCTGGGCTCAAGCGATCCTCTCACCTCAGCCTCGAGCAGCTGAGACCACAGATGTGTACCACCATGCCAAGCTTCCTGTGGCTGCCTTCTAAGCCCGTGTGCCTGGAATCAGATGGGTGGGCCTGATGGAGGGCATGGCAGGACAGGCAGGTATGGACAGAAGCCTTACCCCACAATGGCCAGGGCGCTGCTCATGGACGGGGAGGAGGGTGGGGTGGCGGTGGCATCTCGGCTCAGGCCTGAGCTGGAGGGTGGTGATGTGGAGGGCACAGTAAGGCTGACCACAGGAGAATCGTCCACATCACCTGTCAGGGGAAAAAAGACAAACAAAGTTGGCCAGAGGAAGCTATTCCTGACTTGGTGGTGGCAAGGAGCCAGGGTTCCTCCCTCAACACGGTGGCCTGCTTTCCTCCTTCGGCCCCAGGCTCCTCCCCACCTCCTTCAACCACCACTGCAGTGGGGGAGTGAGGGTGCCCACAGGCTTCCTGCTCAAGCTCTGACTTCCCTCAGGACATTCAGAGCCTTAACTTCAGGCCTGCTGGGCTAGAAAGAAGACAGGGAGGTCACCACCTTTACTCCACAGAGCAAGGGAGCCCCAGGCTCACCTGCTGTGGAGGGAGAATCTTCAACCAGACCCACCTTCACCACCTGCAAGGAGAGAAGAGACACTCATTTGATCCTCCTGTCAAGGCAGGCATGTTCTGATCCAACCAGAATCACTGCACATTATTTTATCGTGAACTTTAATATCTTTGCAAATCTGGGCCGGGCACGGTGGCTCACGTCTGTAATCCCAGCACTTCGGGAGGCTGAGGCAGGCGGATCACCTGAGGTCAGGAGTTCAAGACCAGCCTGGGAAACATGGTTAAACCCTGTCTCATTAGCTGGGCATGGTGGCACGTGCCTGTAATCCCAGCTACTCGGGAGGCTGAGGCAGGAGAATTACTTGAACCCGGGAGGTGAAGGTTGCAGTGAGCTGAGATCGCACCACTGCACTCCAGCCCAGGTGACAGAGCGACAATCCATCTTTAAATAAATAAATAAGTAAATAAAATTTGGAGCAGCCCAGCTGTGGGAGGAAAACAAAACAAAACACAGTTGCAACAATGAGGTGGGGTATGTGAGACTTCACAGTCTTCTCTGGGGATAAAGGGCTGAAGGCAGGAACTACTGCAATGTCCTGATTACGTTTCTCTAAGCTCCCATGGGCAGAGGGCCTAGGAAGATGGCTCCATCTCTGCCAGGTGGGAGTATCTGCAAGGCCAAGTGGACACACTAAGGTGTGGAGACCAGCACTCTCCTCTCTGGTCTTCCTGGAGTCTGGAGGAGTACTGAATGGGGGTGGGGGGATTCCTTAAGAATTTTCAATTCTCCATAGAGAATTCTAGAAAGGACAGCCTGGGCCCTCCAGTGGCTAGAAAAGAACACAGCCACGGATTAGGTGAGCATCCAGGCTCGGGTCTAAAGTGACAGGTGAAGTACTGGGCCCTATCTCCGAGGCCCAGTCCCAGGCAAAGGAGCATCTGGGCTAGAGTCCAGAGGGCTAGAGTCTGGAGGAGTGAAGTCTACCACACAGGCCTGAAGCTGGTTGCCTTGAGGCTGCTGTGACTGCAAGGCTGTGTTCACTGAGGTCTGTCCTGATTCTCTATGAGCCCTTATTTTGATTCCCAAAGAGGAACAAATTGCCACTCTGAGGTTTCCTGGACACAAGTCCCCTTTTCTCCTTGTTTCCCTGGCATTTGGTGAGGTTGCTAGCTCTTTTGGTTTTTAATTTTAAAAAAATTTGTTATTTCTCTCTCTCTCTCAGTTGCAAGGCCTGAGTGAGAAGTGACTCACAGCTCTATGAAGATGTGTCAAACAGCCAGCCATGACTACTGGCCATGGTCCTGGGGCCTATAATGTGGCTATGGGAGCAGCCCAAGGGCTAACCAGGAACTGGCTGGATTGCAGGACAGGAGGCTCTGCACGGCATGAGAAGGGGCTGCTGGATTTTCTCAGCTCAGGTATCTCGAGATCACTTAAGACATTCACATCTTGGATGTGATGTGCAGAGAGAAGGGAGAGGAGGCAGCTAGGTCTCTTCATCTGCATGAGCCGTGAGCCTGTAATCCCAGCACTTTGGTAGGCTGAGGCAGGCAGATCTCTTGAGTCCAAGAGTTTGAGACCAGCCTGGGCACCATGGCAAAACGCCATCTCAGCAAAAAAATACAAAAATTAGCCAGGCGTGGTAGTGTGTACCTGTGGTCCCAGCTATTCAGGAGGTTGAGGCAGGAGGATTACCTGAACCTGGGAGGTAGAGGTTGCAGTGACCTGAGATCATGCCACTGCACTCCAGCCTTGGTGACAAGAGTGAGACTCCATCTCAAAAAAAATAAACAAATAAAAAAAAAAACAGGACCAGGCAAGGTGGCTCATGCCTGTAAGCCCAGCACTTTGGGAGGCTGAGGCAGGCAGACTGCCTGAGGTCAGGAGTTGAGACCAGCCTGACCAACATGGTGAAACCCCATCTTTACTAAAAATACAAAAATTAGCCAGGCATGGTGGTGTGTGCCTGTAATCCCAGCTACTCGGGAGGCTGAGGCAGGAGAATTGCTTGAACCCTGGAGGTGGAGATTGCAGTAAGCCGAGATTGTGCCACTGCACTCCAGCCTGGGCTACAGAGCAAGATTCCGCCTCAAAACCAACCAACCAACCAACCAACCAACCAACCAACCAAATGATGCAAGCTGGTTTGGAAGGGAAATGCAAAGCTCTTATAAGTAGAAATCGAAGTTTTCAGTCCTGTTTTGGTGATGTGCTCTAGCCCCTGGCAGGGCTGCACAGTTCCCTCTGGGCCCCTCCCTAGGTCAGGCAGCACCTGAGGCCCAACTGCTGCTGAATGAACAGATGGCTGGCAGCACACCTGCCATCAGAGACATCCACAGGGTTCTTCCTTGACTTTCAAAGTTCACTAGCATAGAGATTTCTCCTCAACTAAATAGAAAAGGAAAGAAGAAAGCCCTCCTCTTAGTGGTCTATCCAACCATGAAATCTGTTTTCAGACTTTTCTGCAGAATGCCTCCTTCCACTGCTGCCGAGGCAGCTCCTTACCCCTGAGCCACGCTCTGGACATCACTCCCCAGGCAAAGGGACCAAGGTCAGGGACTGGTGTAAAAAGGAGACATGCGTGATGGACCCAGGGACAGTGATTTGGAAAAGGCAGACACTAAAAGGGGCAGCCCAATCCACGTCCTGGCCCAGGGTTTCTCCACCTCCACACTACTGACACTTAGGGCCGAGCCATTCTCTGCTGCGGGACCTCCTGTGCACTGGAGGATGATAGGCGGCATCCCTGGCGTCTACCCACCGGGTGCCCCCAGTATGACAACCAAACATGTCTCCAGACACTGCCAGGTAGGCCCTGGGGGCAAAATCTCCAGTGTCTGGAGAACACTGTTCTAGATGAATCTTTTGTTTTCCTGTGTAAGGGGCCCAGGAAGACCAGAAGAACAGGTGGGGTGCCAAGCAGAGGGAGTCAGTACTCACGCCAATGAAGGGAATAAACTTCTGATAGGAGTCTTCATCGGGGCTGTTGGGAGACACAGGAGAGCTTCACAGTTAGCAGGAGAGACGGGAGGAGTGCTGGGAATGGGCCTTTCCTATCTCACTGTGGCTGCAGCAGAGTCCAGGATGCTGCACTGCCTGTGCCCATCACATTCTGGGCAGCATTGGGAGGGTCTGGGACTTGCTGTGCATGTGGAGCTCACAAAATGGGGCAAATGTCCTGATTATGTGAACTACGCTCCCTGCTTCCCATGTCTGAGTTCCAGCTACAAGGATGGGCTGCTTCATACTGAAGGGCAGGAAAGGAAACTGAATAACTCAGGATCCTATGGGTGGGAGGCCCGGGGCAAGGAAGGAGTGCTGGGGAGGTGGCGGTAAAGTCACTCACATCCTTTCAGGTTCCTATGAAGGAACGTAGCGTGTGGAGAAGGAAAATGTGAAAAAGCAAGGAAGACCCAAGATTACTCTTACCCACCCCACTTAGTTTTAAGAAATTCCTCAAAGTCAAACTTACAACTTATGCCGGCAGGTCAGCATGGCTTCGGCCACAGGAAGCTGGTGAGTTGTGGCCGCCCCGTTGACATACTGCATCACCCGCCCCACCACGTCCAGTTGCTCTGCAGAAAAGCCAAGAGATCACTACGTGCCCACTGACTTCAGCCGGCAAACCTGCAGACCCTCTCAGAGAGGGCTTCCTTCCTGAGACCTGTCAGACTCTAGGAGTTGAGTGAGGGATGGGGCTCTATGGTCCTTCTGTTTTGAAGGATTCATAAGCCCAAGGATGGTCTTAACCATAACCCCTTCCAATCTTTGCAGTTCCTCGAAGCCCTGCTCTTTCTTGGGCCACTCACACCCTTCTTCTCATGTCCACTTGCTCCTACCTGTCCCTGCACATACCCATCTGGTGGCAGGAGCCTCGTCCCATGGACCTTTGCCATTACCTCCTTCTCAGCTGTGCCAGGTCCTCACTACTTCTTAGCCTGGAAAACCTCAACCTCCTTCTGATCCCTGCCACCTTTATTTTTTTATTTTATTTTTGAGACAGAGTCTCACTCTGCCACCCAGGCTGGAGTGCAGTGGCATGATCACACTACTTCCGGTCTCAAGTAGTTCTCCCGCCTCAGCCTCCCACGTAGCTGGGACTACTAGGGAGGGCGCATGCCACCATGCCCAGCTAATTTTTGTATTTCTGTAGAAACGTGGTCTTGCTATGTTGTCCAGGCTGGTCTTGAATTCCTGGGCTCAAGTGAAACACCCACTTTGGCCTCCCAAAGTGTTGGGATTACAGGCATGAGCCACTGTGCCCTTGACCCCTGCCACCTTTATTTGATATTCAAGAAAGCACCTGGTTGGTGTGGTGTTATTCATTTATTCAGTTAGTGCTTAGTAGCTATTCTCTGCTCCTTGTATTTCATCTCTACAAGAGATGCCCTGTCCACCACGCCAGCATGGCCCTGGTTCCTTCCAGACGAACAGGAGCAGAGCAAATAGCAGAGGCTGAAAACAGGCAGAGTGGAAGGGCTGTGCACAGTGAGCCTCTGCTTAATAAACACTTATGGAAAAATGAACGGGCAGAAGGATCTGGAAGGTGAGAGCTGCAGTGAGAAAAGCAGCATAAGCCCAGCCTCCTCCTGTAGCCAGGGCTGGCACCTGTGGACCCCAGGGGTGGGAAGAAGCTCTTTACATGGGGTCGTTACCTGACACTGGCGGCTCTGAGCGACTGAACAGATCTCTCCAGCCAGAATCCAGGAAGGAACTACTGTATTTGCTGTCAACTGATCCCAAGTATTTGGCCACAGGGTGAGAACCTGGTAGATGGAAAACCATATGTGTTGGATTCGTCAGGAGATGAGACGGTGTGGGAGCAGCTGTCCTTAGCCATGGCCTTGGTCTCCTTGACTGTCCCTTCCTAGGCCCCAACCCCACTGTCATGCTCTAGACAAGGCATCTGTCTAGGGAACCCACATGCCTGACACCCTCCTGGTGCCACCCATCTTTACCGAGTGGGATGATGAGGAAGCGCATGTAGCCAAGCCAGTCAGAGGTCTTGTTGGCGAGGGACTTGACAAAGAATCTGAGGATGGAGCTCAGGTAGCTCTGGCCTCCCACAGCGGCCACCTTCACTGGCCTTGGCATGGAAGAGTTGCAGTTGCAGCTGGGGAGGAAGGGGAGCATCACAGCCATGCTCAGGGGGTGTCAGGATCCTGCCCAGTAGAAGGGCCTGAGCTGACTTTCTGTGATCTCGACAACCCACAGGGGAAAAGCAAACCAATCCACAAAATAATACAGAGAGGATCATACAGGGAATAAGCCACAGTGCTTTCACAACCAAGAGAAAAATCCAGGGTCAGAGGGCATTGCCCATGAAGCAGACAGAATAGCTGACTCAGCAGTGTGCCTGGGATGCCTGCAGGGTGCGTGCCCCCAAGGCCTGGAATCTGTGGTTCTCTTTCATAAGGGCAAGGGCAAGGGCAAGGGCAAGGGACTCGGGCCCTTTAAGAAGGCCCTGAGGGTGGGTGAAGCACTGACTCTCGACTGTCTAGCAGCTTGCTGCAGTTGGAAGGAGTAAAAGATCTTTTTAAAACCTGCGTGTCCTCTCCTTCATCATGGGTTTAAGAGGACAAAGCAAGTCAAGGCCTGGTGGGAGTCCAGGCAGGGAGGCAGGGAGCACAGGAGTTGGTATTTATACTCCCAATCCTTTGGGGTCTGCAGGGGCCTTGAGCTCCACAGCCTGCTGCCACTACCCCCCAAAACATGTGTCCCTTCTGCAGATTCTTGGTCTAATGAGGATAGGAGGTTCTATAATTACTTAGAAGTCAGCATAGGAAGATGAAGTCAGAGGGAATTCCTAAGGGCAGGAGAGGGGAGGCCAGAGCCCTTACTAGCGCTGGATCCGAGTCAGCAGGGCAGACAGCACGGCCTGGACCTCCACGATGGAGCAGGTGCAAACTACAGGCTTCCGCTGGTCCTGGAGCAGCTCAGCCACATACTGGGACAGGGAGGGAGGAGAGCAGGGACACAGGTGAGAACATGTCACTCCTTCACAAGGGCCAAGAGGCAAGCAAGGCCCAGACCAAGCTGCAGGGCCCCTGTCCTCTGAAGTTCAGATCGAAGCTGGGCAAAGGCAGTCAGGTCTCCAGACTGCCAGTAAGGAGAGGGTGGGGCCAGACCCATGAGACATGCAGAGTGTGAGAGATGGAAAGGCTTAGGGGGTTTCACATGCTAGGATACTCCAAGTGTCCCTGGCACCAATCTCTAACCCAGGTGGATAGTGGTGAGGGAGCAGGCAGGGATGCTCTGCCCTGCTGAGCTGCCTTCATGGGGGCAGCCCTGGAGGTCACAGCACAGGTGCCTCTCAAGGGGCCTCCATTCTGCTATGCTGTCTGATGCACATGGCACCCTGGAGGAGTTACTGTTGCTTTTTTTTTTTTTCCCCAACATATGAGGAAGCTGAGGTATAGCAAAGTTAGTGACTTAAGATCCCGCAAGTTGGACAATGACAGAAGTGGAACTAGAACTCAGAGTTCTTGGCTCAGTTCAGAGAAGGCGGGGCTTGATGGAGGGGTGAGAGTCCCACCTCCCCATGCACTGCCTGCCCTCCAGGACTCCACATGGCCTCGCAGTCTCAGCACTTACCTGGCCCTGCCAGTCAGTGGTGTTCACCAGGATGACGTTTTCGGGGAGGGCTGCATCTGACACCAGGATTTGATTCAGTTGGTCATACACCACCTTTCTTGGAATCTGCAGAAACAAAAGAAAGTGTCTCTTGTTAGGGAGTCCCAAGGGAGCCTGAGGGCTACTGGACTGGTGCGAAGGGAGTCCCCGGAGCACAGGTGTTCAGAGAGAACAGGTACCAGAACTTTGGGAGGGAGACTCAGTCTCCTGCTGGCCAGACCACGATGGAGAGGAGGAGAAAGAAGCAGCAAAGCGAGTCCTTAGAGGACATACGGAGATCAGGAACAAAGCCACAGCAGTTATCCTGTCAGGGTAGGTGGAGAGGATGGAGGTGCAGCAAGCCTCACGGATGGGAAATGGTGTGGATGGCAGGAGGGGCAGCAGTGTAAGAACCAGGAGAGGAAGGGCAGAGGGCAGCCAGCAGGTGCTCAGAGAAACGGAAATGAGGGCAGTGGGGAGAGAAATAATGAGAGTGGCAGAGAGTGCTATGTGGAGACCTGCTGTCTCAGGGAACAAAAGGTATTTCAGGAACAGTGATTAACAAGAAGGACAATACCTCACCCCAGGCACTGGGCTATTCTAGTCTCAAGTTCATTTTCAGCCATGTAATAGCATGGAGCTCAGGAGGGCACACTGACAATGCACTTGATAAGTTATCAGGGGAATGAACAGGCTGGCTGTTTAACCCTAGCAGAACTGGAACTGTGTGAGGTGTGCTGGGAAAATCCCTGCCCCAGACCTCTGACAAGACAGGCCTTCAAAAAGAGAACACGATTCCCGAGACCCAGCTGCTTCGGACTTCTTTTCCAGCCCACTCTCAGGTCCTTCCACTGGAATGGTTTAAAATTGTTGGCTTCCAGGCTTGAGAGCACGATGACCGATCACAGTAGTACTCAGGTCGGGAGCTTGGGTCAGGGTGCCCCATGAGACCCAGAGGCTGCTGTCCTCTGGAACAATGGATTCACTGCATAACCTCCAGACTGACATCTGATGGAGGCAGAGACACCAGAGGTGTGGAATCACCACTCCTGGCCATGGCAGGTCAGGACCACACAGTGTTTTTGGCTCCCATGCCTGCTCGGAGAGGTCAGCATGGAAGCCACTTCCACAATGGCACTAAGTAAGAAATATAGGAGACCTCTCTAATTTAGTCTTTCTTCAAGAGTTTTTGTTCAGAGCATTTCCAAGTATTCCTCTTCCCTCCAATTAACTGTCCAAGGAAGCTGACAAAACAGAGCCTGAAGTTCAGGAAATCTCAGAGGGTCCTGGTGTTTTTGGGGGACATGGAAGTACCTGTGTGCTGTGACCCAGATCTGGGGAGCGCTCACTGTCGGAACTGTTGGTCCTCTCGCTCAGGGGCTTGGAGAGCTGCCGCTCCTTCAGGGGCGTGCTCCTCTTCTGCCGGGGTGTGTGTACCCCCTCCACTTTGCTGCCAGGGAGGTGGAAAGAGGGTGGTGATATAGCCCCTCCAACCCCAAAGCTGCCAGCCCTGCTTTCCCTTGCCCCTGAAGCCCATGCTAGGCATAGCTGCAAGTGTACCCTCTGCTTCCTTCCCATCTGGAGTACCTGGGGGAGGCAGAGCCCTGGAGATCTGTTTTGCTGGACTTCATGGGAGTTTTGACTTTCTCTGGCACAACCAGACTTGTGCTCACATCTCCAAACATGTCCTGGTCAGTGATTTCCTACCATGGAGAAGAAGCAGTGAAGATTACCACCCACTCAGTGACCACCCAGAAGCCTCCTTGGACTGGCTAGGGCCCATCACCATCCTGAGGAGATTCATTCTCTTTTTCTGAAAGCACGTGGCCCTAAAGCTCCTGCCTCAACTGATGGAAAATTGCTACTGTTCACCTGTGACTGAATATATCCTGTGTGGGCACCGTAGGCTCCAATCCAGTAATTATCCAGTTACCAGCAACCTGCTGGTACACGAAGAGTGGACTGATGACCTGCCGTCATCAGGAGACAAGAGGGGACCCCTAAATGCATCTCCCTGGTGCCCTGACCAGACCTCATCTGGTCTACAAGACCAGAGAGGGCCATAGCCCCATTTCTCCCCTTGGCCAAAGCCTCCAGCATCTCCCTTGAGATTCTCCCTTCCTTCCTCATACCTATGCCACTGCTGTCTGTCTCTGCTCTGGCCTCACTCTCACATCCACCCTCTCTATCCCATCTTCTGAGCCCAGGCCTTTGCCTTTCCTCAGATCACTTTCAACAATCTTCACCAGCCTCAGCTCCCCTTCTTCAAATCATCCTGCCTGCTCATGTCAAGGCTGTCTTTCTAAAGCACAACAAGAATCATATCACAACACTGTCCAAACAACATGAGTAGCTTCATACTGCTTAGAATGAAGTCTGATTCCTCTTTTTTTTTCCTTTCCTTTTTCCTTTTTTTAGACAGGGTCTTGCTCTCTTGCCCAGGCTGGAGTGCAGTGGCATCGTCTCAGCTCACTGCAACCTTGAACTTCTGGGGTCAAGCGATTATCTTTTTTTTGAGATGGAGTCTTGCTCTGTTGCCCAGGCTGGAGGGCAGTGGCGTGATCTTGACTCACTGTAGTCTCAAGTGATTCTCCTGCCTCAGCCCCCCGAGTAGCTGGGACTACAGGTGTGCACCACCACGCCTAGCTAATTTTTGTATTTTTAGTAGAGACAGGGCCAGCCTGGGCCACCTTTCTAAGTAAATCTCCCAAGCATCCTCCCCTGTGGCCCACTGTCTCCCTAACGCTCCAGCCCTCAGGAATGATTCTGGTCTCTATGCAGGCAGCGCACCTGCCTACTTCTCTGCCTCTGAATGGTCTTTACGTTTTCAAAATGCTTACTAAGGGCATAACTTCTTTTTTTTTTTTTTGAGACAGAGTCTCACTCTGTCACCAGGCACCAGGCTGGAGTGCAGTGGCACAATCTCAGCTCACTGCAACCTCTGCCTCCCAGGTTCAGGCAATTCTCCTGCCTCAGCCTCCTGAGTAGCTGGGACTACAGGTGCACGCCACCACGCCCAGCTAATTTTTGTATTTTTAGTAGAGAGGGGGTTTTTATTAAACCCACGTGTCTTGATCTCTTGACCTTGTGATCCGCCCGCCTTGGCCTCCCAAAGTGCTAGGATTACAGGCTTGAGCCACCACGCCTGGCCAGGGCATAACTTCTATAAGGTAAGGAGTACAAATCTAAAATAGTCAACTTGAATTTTTATGCAAGTATGCCCCCAGGTGACCGTTAACCAGATCAAGACAGAACATTCCAGCACTCCTGAGGGCTCCCTATGCCCCTCCCTGTCCCTGGGTAACAGGTATCCTGACATCATGGATTAGTTTTGCCTGTGAGTTTCACAGAACTGTAATCCCACGGCATGCATTTTTTTGGCATTTAGCTTCTTTTACTCAACACTAAATTGCTGAGATTTGGCCAGTCACTGAAGAGTTTTAATCGGGAAGTGACACAATTGGAATTTCATTTTGAAAAGGCCACAGTGGGGCCGGGTGCGGTGGCTCATGCCTGTAATCCCAGCACTGTGGGAGGCCGAGGCGGGCAGATCACAAGGTCAAGAGATCAAGACCTTCCTGGCCAACATGGTGAAACCCTGTCTCTAAAAAAAGAAAAGGCCACAGTGTATTTGCCACATGCAGTGGGGCGACAGTGGAAGCTGGATTATTCAGATTACTGGTGAACTAGAAACTGTAAGTTAGGGTAGTGAGTTTCAAATTAATCTTGAATCAAGCCTAAATATATGAGATCTTTAATGTAGTCTTAATTACTATAGAAAACACAAGCCTAAAATAATTCTTTCACAGATTCTATTCAACACCCCCACAGGTCTCACCATGAGGCTCATCCTTAGATGGGATTCTGTAAGGTTCTCTGCTCCCTCCCCTCAAGGGTCCTGCCTCTAGGCATGGGTGAACTTTGGTGTAACCTGCAAAGCCCAGATCAGACATCGCTTCCCCAGTCTGCATCCCCTGTACCTCCTTGGGACTCTGTGGAAGCCCAGGGAGGTACAGGGGATGCAAACTGTGGCACACTCATCTTTGCATCTTCAGGGCTCAGCACAAGCAGGTACACAGTAAATGTGGGTACAATTCAGCCTGTAAAAAAACTGGGCATCCCAACCGACTCTATTTCACTTCACTGGGGCTTAGGTCTGTGCTCCTGGGCAGCTCCAGCATCTCTTAGAACGCGGACCAATGTCCCTTAGAGACTGAATGCTGTGGGTTGCCTGGCCGCTGAAAAAGCAACATCAAAGGATAAAGGGACAATTTTCCAGGGAAGATGTTGGTGACGGATGGTGAGAAAAATTTCCCCAACTAGCATTTGGTCAGCTCTTATTAAAGGGCAGAATGAGGACATTTCTGCTATACTCATTTCGGGAGCAACCTGGTGTCTAGGGTAGGTTACATTCCACAGGTAAAGATTTGAGGAGAAAGAGAGTGCAGGACATTCATAAGCCTACAGATTTAGGTGAAATTTCTAGGGTGATCCTGAGGGTCCTTCTGTCTTTGTTTCTAAAGGGACAAACACTATTTCAAACAGCTGAAACAGGAAACTGACCCATACATACCAGAGTGTCTGTTTCAGTCAAGCTGTCATCTTGGTTTTTAATCCAAGTAGATTTGACTTTTTCTAGAGCAGCCAATTCCATCTGCAAAAATTATAAGAATTAGTTCTCATTGATCCAAATAACTACCACTTTAATTTGTTTTACTAGGTCCCTAAGAAGCTTAAAATACTTTCATGTAATATCCAACCTCATAAAATCTTTAGGGCTTTTATCTTATGCCATGGGGGGTACATTTTTTGTGAAAACTAAGTTTTGGAAGGATCAGTTATCTTTATCATCACTAAGTCAATAACACAGGGAGATTCGCAACCCAGAAATTCTGACTCCCATGAGATGTCACTAGGGAAGAGAAGCTCAAAATTTCGATGGCTTTGCTATTCCATCCACGAAACCTTTGATCCTGGATCCAGAGAATAACCTTGCCCAGGAAGGACACAGAGGGGAGGCCTCCTTTGTTTGGTGGTGGAAGGAGTATGCTAGGTTCAGGTCTTTGATTTTGAGACTAAAGACATCCATAGTAGTCAAATGCTTTTCGCCTGGTGGGAATATCCAGAAAACCCTCCTACAGGATATACTAAGCAGAAAGACACCCAATTTTAAACCATTTAGGCATAAATTAATTATCTTAATTCTGCTAACTCTTATTAGCACTTCTCATAAATATTAAAAATATTTGGCCAGGAACAGTGGCTCATGCCTATAATCCCAGCACTTCTGGAGGCTGAGGTGGGCGGATCATGAGGTCGAGATTGAGACCATCCAAGCCAACATGGTGAAACCCCATCTCTACTAAAAATACAAAAATTAGCTGGGTGTGGTGGCATGCGCCTGTGGTCCTAGCTACTCAGGAGGCTGAGGAAGGAGAATCGCTTGAACCCAGGAGGCAGAGGTTGCAGTGAGCCTTGATCTCACCAGCCTGGCAACAGAGCAAGACTCGATCTCAAAAAAAAAAAATTCCTTTGCAAATACAGATGCATAACCAGATTTTCATACTTGTTAATAATTGCTTCTCGCTGGGCAGACAGCAACTAAAAGTCACCAGCAGTGACTTGTGGGTTGTAGGCCTTAGATGCAGGGAAGATCCGGCCTTAATGAATGTTTTTGTTTCTTGTAGGGAACCACAGGAGACGGAAAATATAAATGATATTCCATTTCCTCCAAATTACTCAAAGTCCTTTCTCTGAGTCATTCATATAATACTGAGAAGCATCAGGCTAATAAGTTCATGGTCACTTGGCAAACTACGGAAGAAGGATCACCACAGCAGGCTCCCTGTGTCACACTAAACCAGGGTTCCTCCACCTTGACATGACTGACATTTGGGGCTGGGTCATTCTTTGTTGTGGGGGCCTGTCCTGTGTACTGTGGGATGTCTGGCAGCATCCCTGGCCTCTACTCACTACGTGCTGGTAGTGGAAAGTCCCCACCCCCTAATTTGTGACAAACAAAAATGTCTCCAATCATTGCCAAATGTCTGGGAAGCAAAATCATCCCAGCTGAGAACCTCTGCTCCAGGGCATCTGCAGGACTAACTCAGCATGCCTGAGCCAGACCCTGGGACCCAGATCTTCAGATGTTTTGGCTTGTGTAATGGTTCACAGCCACTGAATAGGTTGCCTCTAGACTGCAGAGCCAGCTCATTTACACCTTGTCTATATAATCAGCCAATGGTTTTTTTTTTTTCTTTTCAGACAGTCTCACTCTATTGCCCAAGCTGGAGTGTAGTGGTGCAATCTTGGCTCACTGCAACCTCCACCTCCCAGGTTCTAGTGATTCTCCTGCCTCAGCCTCCCAATTAGCTGGGATTACAAGCGTCTGCCATCACGCCTGGCTAATTTTTATGTTTTTAGTAGAGACAGGCTTTCACTATGTTGATTGACCATACTGGTCTTGAACTGACCTCAAGTGATCACCCACCTCGGTCTCCCAAAGTGCTGGGATTACAGGCATGAGCCATTGCCCCCGGCCTCAGTCAACATTAACAGAATCTAGAATCATGGAAAAGCTCTTGTCAGGCCTGAGACTAAAGAGAATTTCACTCCATTTTGGATCTTAATATGACAAATGAATTAAACATGTTTTAACGAAAATGAACTAGGTGATAACAGAGGTGCGCCGGGAGGTTTTAAAGTAGCATGCCTTGTTGTTAAGCCCTATGACACCTGCAGCACTGCTTCCATGGCAAAGTTCCAAAATTTAGTAAGATCTTTATTCCCCCCAGCTTTATTAAGGTATAATTGACAAATATTTATGGTATACAACCTGCTTTGATGTATGGATATACTATGAAATTATTAAATCAACATAATTAGCATATATCCATCTCCTGATAATATCTTTAACTTGGACTGGGCTTAGAGGACACCTGCTATTTACTGGCTCTTCCAGATATCCCAGACAATCCTCCTAGGGACAAATTCCCAACTTCTTTATGTTTCTGTTCCTGCTTCTATAAATGCTAATGGGCTTCCCCCGCGCCACCCCAAGGATGCTGGAACACCAGCAGGGCTCCAGCTGTGTCTGACCTAGTGTCATGAGATGTGAATAAGGCATCACTAGAGGTTCCAGCAGTCTATACCACTGCCCATGGACAGTGTCAGCTGCTGAAGGCTAAGAGTGTAGACATGTGTCAGAGAGAAAGCGGCAAGAGTGAGTAATATGTAGGCTATTGTTTCATGGACTAGGCCCTAACACCATTTTTTATAGTGCTGTGGAAATAGCGACTTAGTAGCAGGCAGTCGTGGCTGGAAGTCTGCATCTGTGGCTGCCCTAGCTGAAGCACTGTCAGAGCTCATTGTTATCAGCTTGGAGAACCAAATTATGTTGCCATTATGTGCTCAAGTCTTGGGAAAATTCAACAACTGAAATAACTTTTATCAGCAGAAATTCTTTCTGGTTCTAATGATAAACTAAATCCTCTAAAATGTGGGGAACAAAAAGCAAGATTAAGAAAAATAAATAACAGTGCTAGGAAACCAAGGAAGAGAGGACACAAGCTGAGGTGGTGTATGCATGCCTGCCTACATGTGCATAATCTCGTGTCTTTTCCTAATCCATTCAGAAGTTCTCCATTTAAGAGCACAGCTTTGTTCTGCTGTTCCTAAAGCACCTTTCCTACCAAAGGATTCCAAAGTTCCACACCCACATCCAGACATATGGGATTCTTCAAAATAGAAATAGCACAGAACCAGCAAAATGAGTCTGAAACCTGGCCAAGGGAACCAGAATTTGAAGGACTCACTAAAAAGACATCTAGGTTCTATCAGTTTTAGGAGTCCAAAACTGAAATGGCACTAAGGAATTATAACAAAAGCAACGGTATTCAATGAGCAGTGCTCCGTAAGCAGTCAGTCAGTCAGTCAGGCACATGCCACGCAGAGTCTGATGTGCATGATCCCATGCCGTCTCCTCACTACTTTGGGAGGCACAAGCTTTAACATGTACCGTAGATGAGGAAGCAAAGGCGTGATAACATGCCCAAGATCACACAGTCAGTGGAGTGGTGGAGTCAAGACTCAAACACAGAAGCTCTACCCTGTCCCAAATGTGTTTTTTGCCTAGACAGGGGACCTCAGGCCATCCTATTATAAAGGCCAACACTCAATACTCAAGTTGGCTTTTGAGCCAAATGGGCTCCTACACCGACACCAGTACCCTACAGATGAGGCTCAGAGTGCCTAGGTGATTTTTTTTTTTTGTAAGTTTTGTAAATCAGGTAACTCACATTTATTAACACTCACAGTGTTAGGTGTTCTGCCTACTGCTTTTGGGGCAGTGTCTCAGTTAGTAATTTAGTTACATTTTGTTACAGTGGAGCACCTACTCTACATTCCCACAACACTGAGAAACAGTCCTCCCTCAACCCACTCCCAGGTTTCTTTCTAGAATCAGCTCAGATAGTTAAGAGGGAATGTGGGTCTCATGGCCAGGGGTCTGCCCATGTGGATGGTGTCAATTCAGCAGGGCCGTTCAGCAGTTCCATGTGAGGAAAAGCATCTCCAAGTCACATCCTAAATGCTAATACTAAAGAAAGTGAGGTGGCTGGGCAGACACTGCACTCCAGCCTGGGCAACAGAGCCAGATCCTATCTCAAAAAAAAAAAATTTTTTTTGTTTAAGGTCAGGCACAATGGCTCACCTGTAATCCCAGAACTTTGGAAGGCCGAGGCAGGGGATCACCTGAGGTCAGGAGTTCAAGACCAGCCTGGCCAACATGGTAAAACCTGTCTCTACTAAAAATACAAAAATTAGCCGGGCATGGATGGCACGCACCTGTAGTCCCGGCTACCTGGGAGTTGAGGCAGGAGAATTGCTGGAACTCGGGAGGCAGAGGTTGCAGTGGGCCAAGATCTCTCCATTGCACTCCTGCCTGGGCTACAAGAGCAACATTCCGACACACAAAAAATAAATAAAATAAGTAAGTATAGAAAGGGGGTTAAAAAAATGCAAGGTCTCTTCAGTTCTTGGATCCCCATGAACCTGGCCTGGAACAGCGTCTTGGGTGCAGGGTCTGCAGGGGCAGGGCTAAGTTTCTCCCAGGGAGGAGTCTGTTTAGGCTGCAGTTCCCACCATTTCCTAACTAACGCCACATGGGGCACTGTCCTAACCAAAAAGAGCGGTAAGTTGGGAGAGAGCCCCACCTGGTGGCAGCAGGCAAACGGAAAGCCAGGAGATGCTCCAAGAGACTGGTTTCCAGGACTGGCACCTGACCTTTCAGACCGGAGCTTTTCAGCAGTGGAGGCCTCGCCTGCTTCCTGTCATTTCTGCACAATTAATACCTATCTGCAGGGCGAGTATGGTATTCCCCCTGGTGAACAATGACTAGGCTTCATCTGCCAGTAAAGCAGGCAAACAGGAGGACTTAAAGGATTTGTTTCTTGATCTACAGAAAAAACACTGGGCTTTGGAGGGGAAACCCTAAGCTGGGCACTCACATCTCAACAATGCCCATTTGTCTTCCATTGCAAACAAAGTAAGAGAAGCTTCCTAAGGCCTGAGGTTGCTTCAGGCTCACCCACACCCCTGCCTGTGATCCGCTGAAGGGTCAGGGCCTTTCCAAGGAGAGGTGGAGCATGGCACCGGAGAGGGCTCTGGCTGCTACAGTAGATGCCCCCTTTTCCCCTTGCTCACCAGGAGAAATGGAACCCTCTTACTAAATGATAAATTTTCTCGGGGCACTGCTCCCCTCTATGGATTCTTGGCCCAAATAAAGCCTACTAGGGCCTCCTGAGCACATCTCAGGGGCTCCTCTCCTCTCTATACCTGCTCCTTCCCCAATCTGTTGCAGGGCCACTCACCACTGGCCAAATGCCACTCCGCGCCACATTCTCAGCTACCACAGAATGGACACAAAGGGACAGGTTTTTGTTTGTTTGTTTTTTGAGACGAGGTCTTCTTTGTCACCCAGGCTGCAGAGCAGTGGTGTGATCACAGTTCACTGCAGCCTCTGCCTCCTGGGCTCAAGGAGTCCTCCCGCCTCAGCCTCCCGAGTAGCTTTATCTATAGACATGCACCACCATTCCTGGATAACTTTTGCATTTTTCGTAGAGACGGGCTTTCACCATGTTGCCCAGGGTGGTCTCGAACTCCTGGGCTCAAGTGATCCCCCGCCTTGGCCTCCCAAAGTTCTAGGATCACAGATGTGAACCACCATGCCCAGCAGAGGGGGAGGTGTGTTCTGAGAGGGAAGGCTTTGGGCCACAGCAGGAACAGACCAAAAACAATACCCGGCCTGACACAGCAATGACCCTGAAGAGCTAAGCTCCCAGCGTGGACTGAGAGGAGAAAAACTGAGGCTAAAACAAGATGAGGCCACTTTTCTAATGTCACAACATGAGCCCTGATGAGAGATACAGAAGGACGGAGCACTGAGCCCCGACATGCCACAGTCCCGCCCTGCCCCACAGCCACGGTTGTGCTCACAGGGCTGGTGGTGTCTTTTCCAAGGCTCCCCTTGCTGTTGAGGCTGCCAATCTCCGTCTGGGAGCTGGACTGCGACATTCCCTCAAAGAAAGGCCTGCAGTGAAGAGCACAGCCAAGGTCAGTGCCTCCACGGCTCAGAACAGCAAGCTGGGAGAGCTGAGTGGAGCTGGTATTCAGGGTGGGTGAGCAGGGAAGTGCAGGGAGGAGAGGTGGGGAGGGCAGGGAAAAGGGGGGCTTCCAAGAGTCCTATAGGACTTCTGTCAGTGAGAGGCAAAACAGTGACCTTTTCCCAGAAAGCCAGAGGTTCAGAAAGGATGAAAGACCAAGACTCCCCGGTAATGCAGGGGACAGCGAGGGAGGGGTCAGGAGACTGCTGTGGCCAGGAAGGAGAGGAGCTGGGAGGCCAGCTACAGAGGAGGGGGCCTCACTTGAGCTTGGGCTTCGGAGTGCTGAGGATGCTTTCTGTCTCCTCCATCTCAGGTCCACTGTCGCTGGGGTTGTACATCTCCAGACTGTCATATAATTCATCCAAGTCCTCTTCCACCTCCCGGATCTGTTCCCGGGACACGTGCTCCAGCCCAAAGCCCACCTGCAGCGGGAAAAGAGTCTCTGAATTTAGGGTTATCCCTATCAACACTTTTGGTTGACGAGCAACTCCTCTCTTTGGGCCACCCTTACAGTCCCACTTAAGGGACACGCCAGAGCTTCACACTGGCTGGAGTAACCTTCATGTCATTTCTGTGATCCAGCCTGAGGGCAAGGACGTGGTGAGGTCACTCCCAACCCCCGCCCCAGCCGGTTCCTGCCACCACTCCACACTGGAAAGCTATGCCAGGAGGGACAGCTGAGGAATCCCAAGGACCATTGCCCATGTGGCCTCGTCCTACCCTCCTTACAGCCCACAGAAAGGCGAAGCAATTGTTCTCAGCAATTTTCATCTTTATCCCTTTTGCCCACTGAGAAACCTGTGGAAACGGGTCCTTCCCGGAGTTCAGGGAAAAGACTGCTTCTCTCTCAGTGGCCCATTCCTGGTTATTCCAGGGCTGATGACCAAGGACATTTCCACCTCCCAAGCTGCTGCTCACTGATGTTCCCGTGGAATAAGAGGGGAAATTAAGTGACAATTGCAGCGGAATCCACCGGGTCTGTCCCTGTATCCCACACCAGAGGCTTGGGCGTCAATGAGGGTTGGGTGTAGCTGCGCTACCCCGCGCTGTGTGCACAGCCCTTCTCTGTCCTTCACTCGCTTCAGTCCTTCTTAGCCACCATCTCTCTTAGGGCTCTACCAGGCATGCCATGGGTAGCAGGAATATTCATCCCGGAATCCTGACTCCTAGTGCCAATACAGAGTGCACCCCAGGGAATTCTACTCACCATTAACCTTGGGAGTAAGGGGTCGTACCTCATCTGAAACTTTAAACCGCTTCAGGAGGGCCACAAACTTCTGTTTAATGTTAGGTTGCTGTAGGGACAGATCGTATGACAGTTCTCAGACAATGTCCACTTGGGGTCAATTCAAGTCAACAAATGCCTACTAGAGCCCACTTTCATGATGAGCTATGGGAAGATATGAAGACTGGAGGACTTTGTCTCTGCCCTTGGCACTTGAAGCCTGTTAGGAAGATAGGCCCGAATTCTACTATGGCTCCTGGGCCCTGGGTGTGGCTGCAGGGAGGGCAATGTCTATCCCCAGGTCCTCCGTCCCACTCTGCCCCAACACCTCCCAAATGTGCATCTCCAGCTCATCTCTTTCTCTTGCCCTTTGGATCCACAGTGCCAACTGCTGATTCCCACTTGTGCGTGCACAGTGCGAGCAGCCAGCCTCACCAGCTCCTTGGCAGAATGCAGCGTCTTCTGCGCTCCCATTCTCTTACTGATGTCGCCAATGCACCTGAACCCACATCTACACCTGGAGTCTCTCCTTCCTGTTCTCCCTGCAGGCCCATTCTCTACCTCAGACCCTCCCTTTTCTATCTGTGACACAACTGTTTCCATCTAGGCCTTTCTCCTCGCCTCTCTGGAATCACAGCAACGGCCTTCAGCTGGCACCTCATGCCGTGCCTGCCTATTTCTGGCCTTGTTCCCACCACAGCCCATAGTGGTCCTTCTGAGTGCAAACCTGCTCATGCTATCCTCCCGCTAGAAGTCTTATTGGCTGCCACTACTTGAACAGAGCTCAACGGTCAGGCCTGTAAGTGTCTGAAGCCTGGGTCTGCCTGTTTCTAGCCTTATCTCTCTATTTGCCCTTCACACCCCATAGTCAAGTGGAAACTCACTGCTTCGAGTTCCTGGGAAGAACTGCATGCTGTTGTGCTGGGCCTTTATATAGGGTATCTTCTGCCTTGAATACAAATTTCCCCCAAATCCACTTGGTGAAATTTTATTTAAAAAAAACCCATCTCTCAGCATCTCATCTGAGAAGCTGTCCTAGCACTCCTGGGACAGGTGGCCAGTCCTCTGGTGTCATTGCAAAGCTCTGTCTTATGGCATCTGTCCTACTGGGCTGTAATTACTTATTGAGATGTGTGGTGTCACTAGACGCTGTGTGTTCCTTGATGGCATGGACTGGGCCTTATCTCTCTGTCTCTGGGCATGAGGCTTAGCTTGTGGTCATATGGACTTCCTGCCTGAATGACAGACTTGCCATCTGGGGATGGAAACAATGAACTTGCAAGGCTGATACGTCTTCAAAGAAAGGGCAGAAAGGGCATTCACAGCAGAGAAAAAAAGTTGAGCTCACAGTAACAGAGCAGCATGAGACATGTTCAGAGAAGGTCAAGTACATCTGTGTTCTTGGTGGGAGAGAAGAATGCTTGTGCACAGAGGAGACAGGCACTAAGGGAGGTCACTAAGTCTCTGGGATAGAACTGGAAAGTACCTGCAGCTTAAAAAAAATCTCTGGGGGAGTGAACATTAGCAGGAGCACTCAACTCTGATCGTGTGCTAGTGTCACGCCAAGGAGGAGCCCCCACGTAGGAAGAGGTGACCTATGAAGCTCTAGGGGAACCTGTTGGGAAGAAAATAGGGCCGCTTTCTGGTTACAGAGCAGGAAAAAGAAAGCCTCAGCAGTAGGGGCTGACTAGAGAGAGATCCTGAGCCACTCCCTATTTCCAGAGTGCAATGGAGGTCAAGCCCTGCGAGCCTTGGTGACACACCTTATGGGGACCATGTGGAGCACCAATCAAGAGCTGGCTGCCTGAGGACAAGGAAACAGTCCTCCTGCTCCCTAGTCACTAACTGGATGGGAAATCCAGGTCAATCTTGTAGATTTACCTGAAGCCGAGTGACACCTCAGTGTGATGGGAGAGGTGACAGCATCTGGCCTCCATCTCATCCCTGAAGGGGAGGGCATCTTGGCTCTCAGAGGGTTGAACGCTAGGCTAGCTCTGCACTGGGGAGAATCAGGATGCCTCTGGGAAAACGGAGCTGTGAATTCCCCTTCAGAAAAGCTCCCAGCACTTCTGGCCCTCCCACATTTCAGTGCAGGAACTCCAGAATCTGTCAAAGACCACCTTGGAATTGCGTTTTTAGCTTCTCGGTCCAGGACTCAAATGTCATCAAAACAGTGACTCCTGAGGAAGTTTTATTCAGGAAAAGCATCAAAAGGCACCTGGTCTCCAAGGTCATGGATCCGTTAAGGCAGGAATGGTATCTGATGTAATTAAAGCTTAGCAAGGCTCATAGGAGCACTTCACGACAGGCCTATCATCTCTGCATAAGTTCAGCACATGATCAAAACTAGTGCTACTCCTAGAGGGAGCTGGCCTTCTCTCTGCAGCAGACAGCATGTGACATGAAGCAGCCACCGGAGTGGGTACGAGGGAGTCTGCCCCCTGAAGGACCACTATCTGTTCTGAATTCAAAAAGAAGGGTTCTCCTATTTTCTATCCGACGATAACCTGAAGGATATAATAATCTTATCAGTAATAATGGTTCCTAGCAACAGTGAGTCTAATTGAGCGGTGGTGAAGATATAGAGCGTGCATCAGAATCGTGACAGGATGACCCTGTGTTGATAGATTTTACAAAGCCTCCACTAGGCCTGAATATGCTGCTGCCAACCTATGCCCAGACTGAAAATCTTAGCCAACCGCTCCCCAGACCTTGGCGCTCACCCTTGTGATAGCAGAGGTTGAGGTTAGTTTCCTCCGGGTCTTCTTTACTTTCCGGAGATCTTCGTCTTCGTAGAACAGGTCCTAAGTGGATATGGGGACAGAATGAGGGTGGGAAACCCGAGGAGCTTCTTGGACGTTCCATGTGAGGGACCACAGAAAGTTACCTGCCCGTGCAATGGATCATCGCTGCCTTCCTGTTCTGATGAGAAACTCTCTTCCTCTTCCTCAGAGTAATTGTCAATATCAGGAGAACGATCTGCAACAGACACCTGAGTAAGAAAACCTTGCAATGGGAAGGTCTGGCCTGAGAGACTTCGATGGGCTGGAATCAATGGTTCTCTTTGGGTGGAAACAGAACCAGGATGGAGGGGAGGGCCAAGGCTGAAGCCATGTTTTACTTTCAGGGGTCTCTAAGTATCTCTTGCCCAGGAACATTTCAGGCACTGCCTTGTTCAGCTTTCCCACGATGGGCTCTGTTCGTAGGGTCTCCAGAGGCTGCATGCATCTTACCAGAAAGCTTGGATTTGATTCCTTCATGGTCAATGGGCTGGCTGGACAGGGAGTAGATCTTTATTTCTGCCACAGGCACAGAGACATCCTTCACGTTGCTGTGTAGGCCAAGCACCAGTGCGCCTTCATTAGGATGCTGCATCACCTACAGTGAGGGGCGGCAGTTACTACAGAGGCGCCTGAAGAAACGCAGCCAAGGATATGTGCAAGCAAAAATGTATTCTGCTGATACACTTTATTCCTCGCTTTCAAATCCATGCCTACCATCCTACCGCTTCAAGGTCTTACTTTGTTTTTTATAATTATTAAAGACAGGGTCTCACTCTGTCACTCAGGCTGGAGTGCAGTGGTGAGATCACGGCTCACTGCAGCCTTGACCTCCCAGGCTCAAGTGATCCTCCCACCTCAGCCTCAGTAGCTGGAACCACAGGCACACAGCACCATGACTGGCTAGTTTTTCAATTTTATGTAGAGATGGGATCTCACTGTGTTGCCCAGGCTGATCTCGAACTGGGCTTAAGCAATCCTCCTGCCTTGGCCTCGCAAAGTGCTGGAATTACAGGCATGAGCCACTGCACTTGGCCTAAGGTCTTAACTTTAAAACTATCCCCAGAAGTGCCAGCTACTGGTCAGGGCCACGTGTTTAAAGATAACAATCACAATTGAAAATAGTTGCTCGGCCAAGAACAGTAGACTGTTCCTGTAATCCCAGCACTTTGGGAGGCTGAGGCGGACAGATTGCTTGAGCCCAGGAGTTTAAGACCAGCCTGAGCAACATGGTGAAACCCTGTCTCTACTAAAAATAAAAAAAACAGCTGGGTGTGGTGGCACATGCCCGAAGTCCCAGCTACTTGGGAGGCTGAGGTGGGAGAATCACCTGAGCCAGGAAGTTGAGGCTACAGTGAGCTGTACCACTGCATTCTAGCCTGGTTGACACAGTCAGACTATCTCAAAAGAAAAAAAAAAGGAAAGAAAGGAAGAGAGAGAAAGGAGAAGAAAGGAAGGAAGGAAGGAAAGAGGGGAGGGGAGGGAAGAGAAGGGAAGGGAAGAAGGAAGGGAGGGAGGAGGAAAGGAAGGAAGGGAGGGAGGAGGAAAGAAAGGAAGGAAATGGTTGCTAATCTCTAGGACTAATTTTAGTGTAAGTCCTTCACTGAGAAACTTGCTCTTGAGTCTGGGTGAGGCCAGGGCTACAGGTGGTGGTTACCTGTCACTGGCAATGAGGAAAAGGAGCCAAGTCCACAGGGTATGGCAGAAGCTGGCACAGCAGGGGCAGTGGCTGCTGGTGGGAATTCACTGTCCCCTGTCTCCATGCTGACACAAACCCTGACTGAGTAGGACAGAAAGATGGGCTGGAACTATCTCAAATTTTCTATCACAGCCATGAAATTGTTCCTATTTAATTTACTAAAGTACAGAAATAATTTTAAAAACAGATTAGTGGCTGTTTTCTTCTTCCTGTTAGCCAGGGCTGAGAGGATCTGCCTGGCACACGAGGAGCTGCACCAGTGAGCATATGTATTGAGAATAATCGCAGCCTGGCTTCTTACTGTTCTAAAAGGGAATTAGAAATATGGAGAAAGAAAAGCTATAAAAAGCCACGAGTGTTGGGTTGGAACTGAAATTATTGATGTGTGCACCCAGTTGGACAGATCTGGACCTACACCTGAAAGGAGCTATGGCATGTATGTGGACATGAGCACATGTGTGCATACAGATAGACCTTCCTCAGCTCTGTCTGCTGAGAGGGAGTGGATAACACCCATCTGGGGACGTAGGCATTCCTGGTACCCAGATCTTGGTTTCTGAACACCATACTCCACTGAAAAGAACCAGGGCTCCTAGGAGAATTCACTCATTCCGGGGCTGGGTCAGGTCAAGTACAAGATGAGCCTGAAATGTTTTTTACCAAAAAGTATGGAAGGATGTAGAGAATGATGAGACATAGTAGAAAGGATTCAAAGCTGGCATGAAGGGGCTCCCATGGGCCAAAGCTGACAAGTTTGTGCATCAAAATAAAGAAATGGTAGTAGCAGATTCAGCCCCATTAAATAAAACAGGAATCCACAGTCCATAATTGACACAAACAAATGAGAGCGAAGGAAAAGCACTATCTTACTACAGAAAGCCAATTAATAAGGACAGGCATGGTGGGTCATGCCTGTAATCCCAGCACTTTGGGAAGCCAAGGCAGGTGGATCACTTGAGGCCACAAGTTCAAGACCACCCTGGACAACATGGTGAAACCCCATCTCTACTAAAAATAAAAAAAAATTATCCAGGCATGGTGGTGGGTGCCTGTAATCCCAGCTACTCTGGAGGCTGAGGCAGGAGAATTGCTGGAACCTGGGAGGTGGAGGTTGCAGTGAGCTGAGACTGTGCCAGTACACTCCAGCCTGGGTGACAGAGAGAGACTCCGTCTTGGAAAAAAAAAAAAAAAAGAAAGCCAATTAATAAATACATAAGGAATGAGGGAATTAGAAATTCATTGTCTGGTAAGTACCAAAGTATGGTGATGACCAATTAAGGCAAGAATCATGAATAGATACTAAAACTAGTAGGTGAAAATGTGATAAGGAAAAAGACAGTTATATAGTCTCAAAATATCTCCCTGTAAAATATTTTTTTCAGTAAGTACAAAATGCTTATTAATTAACTTTGTGGTTGAAAAGCCCTGCAGACTCCATCTTAATCGAGTGATAATATCAGGCCAGGCACAGAGGCTCATGCCTGTAATCCCAGCACTTTCAGAGGCCAAGGAGGGAGGATTGCTTGAGCCTAGGAGTTTGAGACTAGCCTGGACAACTGAGCAATACTTTGTCTCTATTAAAAAAAAAGTTGAAAATATAAAAAATTAAAAGTGAATATCCCCAGGAAAGGAAACAATTGACATCAGGTGCCGCCTAAGCTGCGCTGAGAACACAGCCCTTCTGTGGTAATGCTGCCAGAAATACATGGGTGGAATCTAATCTTGAGGCAACACCAGATGAACCTGGACTGAGGAGTTTTCAATAAAGTACCCAGCCTGTGCGCTTAAAAAATGTAAAGATCATGAAAGCTAAGGAAAACCAGGGGCTGCTGCAGACTGAAGGGAACTAAGGACACAGTGACATGCATCACATAATCCTAGAGCAGATCCCAGGCCCATAAAGGATATCACCGAGACATTTAACACAGTCCGACAAGGACTAGGGGTTAGACGGCAATCTTATGTCAATGTTAGTGTCCTGATCTTGATGGTAGCAGTGAGCTTAGACGGCACAGTATTTTCATGTTAAGGAAATTAACGTATTAACATGTAATGGGGCATCGTGCTGGCAACTTACTCTCAGATGGCTCAGAAAATAATGCCTATCAGTATATCTATGAGGAGAGAATAAAAACTGTGGTGATATGTTGAAGAACTTGGACAAATCCACACATGGGAATTCTTCATACTATTCTTATAAACTTTACTGAAAGTTTGAAATTTTATGTAATTTCTTGAGTTTTACCTTTTTAAAAGCTAAAGAAAATTTTTCATGAAGGAAAAAGTACCTGATAAAAATAAGTCGATTCTGAATTTCCAACAAAATAATTAACCTGTAAAATAGAATTAAGCACCTAGCCAGCAGGCTGTGAAAATCATGTGGAAGGCTCAAATGGCTGGGCTGGGGTCTCCCTTGGGCTCTCTGACTCAAAGGCCAACAGTCTGGAGACTATGTTCCTCTCACCTCTGCCATGTTGATAAGTCCCACAGCCAAGGTCTTGTAGCCCAAGATGGTCCGATTCTTGTAACGCTTTCTCCTTTGCAGCATGATCTGCAGCTTGTTGGCATCTCGCTTAAGGAAATGAGGGTACTACGAAATACAAGCGTCGAGCATAGTTAATGGGCAGCTGGGTCCCTGAGGGGTTCTTGTCCTCCCAGAGGACACACAATCTTTCTGTGCTTCAATGCTTCCTGTCTGTAAATGGGGCAGTCAGGGGTGAAAGGAGAGCCAGGAAGTTGCTGCTGGTGGAGCTGACTGGCCCGGTGCCTGGCTTTCACGCCACAGCCCTGAATTACGATGAGGATACAGACTAGGAGGGATAAGACATAGAGGGGAAAGACGGAGATCCCGACGTGGAGGCTGAAGATGGCATAGTCCATCGGGTGTGTGAGGATCACTAAGGAGAGGTGATGGGGTGCAGCAGGTGGGTAACAGTGTTATCCAAGGCAGAGGAAGGGAAGGAGGAGCCACAGTGCCTACTCAGGTTTCCACACCCTTCCGTGGCTGGCTAAGGGGTTGTTTTGGCTCTCCAGGCCACCCATAAACCTCCAGGTGACTTTTATTTATTCCTGCCCATGTTGAGCAATGGCTGCTCTGGGATAAAACAGTCTCTGGGTTAAAGGACTGTTTAGGGACTAGCTAGGATATGACATGTTAGGGACCTAAGATTAGGAGAGTCTCACCTGAAGGGAGAAGGTTAATTGGAGCTCTGTTTCTACCAGTCCACTAGCTGGAAGGACAATCTCATTGGAGCGAAGAATTCTTTTTGAACCCTGAAACCGAGAAGAAAAGTCTGTTTGGTCAGGTGCAGTGGCTCATGCCATTACGTAATCCCAGCACTTTTAGAGGCTGAGGCAGAAGGACTGCTCGGACCCAGGAATTTGAGACCAGTCCGGGCAACATACTGAGACTCGCATCTCTACAAAAAATAAAAAAACTGGCTGGGTGTGGTGGTGCATGTGCCTGTAGTCCCAGCTACTCAGGAGGCTGAGGTACAGGATCACTTGAGCCTGGGAGTTTGAGCCTGCAGTGAATCATGATCATGCCACTGCATTCCAGCCTGGGTGACAGAGCGAGACCCTGTTTCAAACAATATTAACAATTAAAAGAAAAAAAAACCTGACAAAGCTGTGTCACCAAAAATTAAACCAAAAGAAATAATATGTTGCAAACAATTTCTAAGCTCTAAAAGCATTCTCTTTAAAGAAAAAAGTTAAATTTTATATTTTTTTGAAATGGAGTCTCGCTCTGTCGCCCAGGCGGGACTGCAGTAGCGTGATGTCAGCTCACTGCAACTTCTGCCTCCTGGGTTCAAGCGATTCTCCTGCCTCAGCTTCCTGAGTAGCTGGGACTACAGGCACCTGTCACAACGCCTGGCTAATTTTTTTATATTTTTAGTACAGATGGGTTTACCATGTTGGCCAGGCTGGTCTTGAACTCCTGACCTCAGGTGATCTGCTTGCTTCAGCCTCCCAAAGTGAGGGGATTACAGACGTGACCCACCACACCTGGCCCAAAACATTCTTACCAGTACAAATATTTTATGAGTCTTTGTTGTAGTTATTTGAATCAAGCCTCTGCCACAGGTATGATTTTACATACAGCAAGTAGGGTTATAAAGGGTTTTCACAGCAAAATGATTTGTTAATGCCTGTGAGTTCCTAGCACTCCTGGGGAAGAGGCTGTTAGTGTCAGCTCCCAGGGTGTATATGACCCTCTCTGCCCACTGCTCCCCTTCCCTCCCCTCTGACTCTCCAGGTATACTGTCTTGTCTCTGGACCTTTTCATGTGCTTTTCTTGTCTTTTTGGATGCTTTTTTTTTGGCTTCTGAACACAAGAAACCAACTCATCTTTCAGGTCTCAGCTTAGCTGAATTTTTTTTCCCCAGGAACTTCCTCTAATATTTGGGTTAGACAGCCCTCTTACTGCCAGTTACTGAATCTCACTAAAACTTCAGAGATCCATGAGACAATCGTATGTCTTGTTCAATATGATTCCCAGTACACAAATAAATGCTGTTGAATAAATTTGTCTAAAAAAACATAATCAGTTTTAAAATTAGTATCAATAATAATAAAAACACAATATCCAAAGTTGGTAAGGATATGGTAGATTTGTAAATTCAGTCATTGTTGAAGCAAAGTAAATTACAGTAACCCTTTTAGAAAGTAGCCTGGCAATAAAGAAACATTTCCATTCAAAAATTAATACCCCCCCAAAATTCTAAGGGAATGATTTTTATATATTATTTTATTTTTTTCCCATTGATCTCATGACCTTGGAGGGAATGATTTTTTTCTTTTTCTTTTTTTTTTTAAAGACGGGGTTTCACCATGTTGGTCAGGCTGGTCTTGAACTCCTGACCTCAGGTGATCCGCCCGCCTTGGCCTCCAAAGTGCTTGGATTATGGGCATGAGCTACCACGCCCGGCCTTCATTTTTCTTTCTTAAATAAAAAGAGAGACCAGGTTTCACCATATTACCCAGGCTGGTCTTTAACATCTGAGCTCAAATGATCTTCCCACCTCAGCCTCCCAAAGTGCCAGGATTATAGACGTGAGCCACCATGCCGGTCTGGGAATGATTTTTTTTTTTTTTTGAGATGGAGTTTCACTCTTGTTACCCAGGCTGGAGTGCAATGGCGCGATCTCGGCTCACCACAACCTCCGCCTCCTGGGTTCAGGCAATTTTCCTGCCTCAGCCTCCCGAATAGCTGGGACTACAGGCATGCGCCACCATGCCCAGCTAATTTTTTTTTTTTTTTTGTATTTTTAGTAGAGACAGGGTTTCACCATGTTGACCAGGATGGTCTTGATCTCTTGACCTCATGATCCACCCGCCTCGGCCTCCCAAAGTGCTGGGATTATAGGCTTGAGCCACTGCGCCTGGCCTGGGAATAATTTTTAAAAAGAAACAAACTTGTAAACAAGAAGTGTTCACTGAAACATTATTTTTACTATTTTTATTTTTTATTTGTAGAGACGGGGTCTCACTACATTGCCCAGGTTGGTCTTGAACTCCTGGGCTCAAGCGATCCTCCTGTTGTGGCCTCCCAAAGTGCTGAGATTACAGATTTGAGCTCCACACCCATCCCTGTTTATAATTAATGACAAATTTTTGAGCTACTCATCTCTCGCGTGTCTTTGGCATAGCTACGATTACTCTGGGAGCTGTTTCTGTTGAAATGGTACTATGCTGTAGTGCTGACCCTTAGGGGAAAATTCCACACATGGAAAAATGCCTTGGCCACTCACAGGCAAAAATGAGACCAGGGAAGTGGAGCCCTGATGGTTATGTCATTCTATAGTGATGCTGCCTAAGGGCAACGGCTACGGGGGAAGGCTGGGTATAAAATCAGCAGAAGGCGCAGTGCGGTGGCTCACACCTATAATCCCAGCACTTTGGGAGGTTGAGGTGGGTGAATCACCTGAGGAAAGAAGTTCGAGACCAGCCTGAGCAACACTGGGAAACCCCGTCTCTACAAAAAATACAAAAATTAGCCAGGCATGTGGTGGCGTGCACTTGTAGTCCCAGTTACTCAGGAGGCTGAAGTGGGAGAATTGCTTTAACCTAGGAGGCAGAGGTTGCAATAAGCCAAGATCACACCACTGCACTCCAGCCTGGGCAACAGAGACCCTGTCTCAAACAACAACAACAAAAAAAACACGACATCAGCCGAAGCACATGGTCAGCCCACACACAGGGCAGGGCCTTGGGACACCCAGAAGCTTGCGCACTATAGTGACAACTAAAGACCGAATACATCAAATAAACTATAAAAAGCAAAACCAACAGTCATTCTCTACTACAAGACCCACACATTTATGAGATTTATGTTACAATTGGAAATCTGAACACTGATTCTGTGACATTAAGTTTTTTTTTTTTTGAGATGGATTCTCACTCTTTCGCGCCCAGGCTGGAGTGCAGTGGCACGATCTTGGTTCACTGCAACTTCCACCTCTTGGATTCAAGTAATTCTCCAGCCTCAGCCTCCTGAGTAGCTGGGATGAAAGGTGCGTGCCACCAGGCCCAGCTGATTTTTGTATTTTTAGTAGAGATGGGGTTTCACCATGTTGGTCAGGCTAGTCTCGAACTTCTGACCTCATGATCCGCCCGCCTCGGCCTCCCAAAGTGCTGGGATTACAGGTGTGAGCCACTGCGCCCGGACTTGTTTTATTTTTCTTTTTAGACAGTCTTGCTCTGTCAACTAGGCTGGAGTGCAGTGGTGTGATCTTGGCTTACTGCAATCTCTGCTTCCCAAGTTCAAGTGACTCTCTTGCCTCAGCCTCCCGAGTAACTAGGATTACAGGCACGTGCTACCACACCCAGCTAATTTTTGTATTTGTAGTGGAGACAGGTTTCACCATGTTGGTCAGGCTCGTTTTGAACTCCTGACCTCGTGATCCACCCACCTTGGCCTCCCAAACTGCTGGGATTACAGGAGTAAGCCACTGCACCTGGCCTTGTTTTGTTTTTTTCCGACAGAGCCTTGCTCTGTCAACCAGGCTGGAGTGCAGTGGTGTAATCTCGGCTCACTACAATCTCAGTTTTCCAAGTTGAAGTGACTCTCTTGCCTCAGCCTCCTGAGTAGCTGGGATTACAGGTGTGTGCCACCATGCCTGGCTAATTTTTGTATTTTTAGTAAAGATGGGGTTTTACCACATGTTGGCCAGGCTGGTCTTGAACTCCTGACCTCAAGTGATCCCCCTGCCTCGGTCTTCCAAATTGCTGGGATTATAGGCGTGAGCCACCATGTCCAGCCAAAGTGTGATAATGGTATTGTGGTTTTGTTTAAAAATACTGTCTATGTTTATGAAATATATATTGAAATATTTGTGGGTGAAATGCTATGATATATAGATTGCCTCAAAATAACACTGGTGAAGGGAAACAGGTGGGGGCATAGATGAAACAAGACTGGCCATGAGTTGATAACCATTGCAGCTTGGTAAGGGGTTCAAGGGAACTGTAAACTACTGTCTATTTTTGCATATGTTTGAAATTTTTCCAAAATAAAAGTTGAAAAAAGTAATCAGGGATTTCCGACTCTGGGTTCCCCTCCCACAACTGTGGGAGCTGTCTTCTCTCTCTCACTCTAACAACAACAACAAAAAAGTAATTGGTACTTTAGGCGGGTGGATCACGAGGTCAAGTGATCGAGACCATCCTGGTCAACATGGTGAAATTCCGTCTCTATTGCAAATACAGAAAATCAACTGGGCATGGTGGCGCATGCCTGTTATCCCAGCTGCTCAGGAGGCTGAGGCAGGAGAATTGCCTGAACCCAGGAGGCGGAGGGTGCGGTGAGCCAAGATCGCGCCATTGCACTCCAGCCTGGGTAACAGGCGTGAAACTCTGTCTCAAAAAAAAAAAAAGATTTCTCAGCTCAGAGCTAATATTCTCCTAGTCAAGTTCTGTGCTGCTAAAAATGATACATCCGAAAAGGCCAGTTATTCTTTATAGGTAGCCAAGTGGAAAATGCCCTACTTCCTTATGTTTCTTTAAAAGAAAATTAAGAGGAAAGTCTCTGCAAATGAATTAACATCAGAGATACACGCTTTATTTGTTTTCCTGGGAAACATCCTATGCTATTAAGCACTGAACTGAAAGAAAACCTAAGTCAAAAGAATTCCCTAAGCCTCACAGAGAACGCATGTTCTTCATGAGCTTTCCCTATGAGGAATGGATTCTTCCAAGGGTTCCGAGGTCAACACAATCTTTGCCTTTTGTTTTTTTTTTTTTTTTTTTTTTTGGGGGGGGGAAGAGAAAAAGAAGGGGAAAAAAAGAAAAAGAGGGAAAAAGGAATATTACTTCATTCCTAAAATGGGTTTCAATAATGGCCGATCAATATTTTGAGTGTTTAAAGTGGTTAATGCATATTTTATGTGTTTAAAATGGAGACCTCGATTGTGTTTATTTGTTCTGGCTCTGAGTTCAAGTCCTGGATATCGTTATCAATTTGTTGTCTCGTTGAATCTAAATCTCATTATGTGTCTTATGTATCTGGGTGTTAAGATCTCTTATTGTTACATTAATCCTTTTACCCTTGCATCCTTGTAGCTTTGAAATCTATTTTATTAAGTGTGAGAATTGCAACTCCTGCTTTTTATTTATTTATTTTTGCTCTCCATTTGGTTGGTGAGTTTTTTTCCATCCCCTTGTTTTGAGTCTTTGTATATCTTTAGATATATCGTTAGATTTTGTGGATAATGTATATTTTGTGTGTTTAAAATGGAGAGCTCTATTGAGTTTATTTGTTCTGGATCTTAGTTCCAATCCCGGATATCGTTATCAATTTTCTGTCTCGTTGAATCTAAATCTCATTATGGGTCTTATGTATCTGGGTGTTAAGATCTCTTATTATTACATTAATCCTTTTACCCTTGTATCCTTGTAGCTTTGAAATCTATTTTGTCAAATGTGAAAATTGTAACTCCTGCTTTTTATTTATTTATTTTTGCTCTCCATTTGGTTGGTACGTTTTTTTTTCCCAACCCTTTATTTTGAGTCTATATATATCTTTGGATATACCGTTAGATTTTATCTGTATCTTTTGATTGGGAGATTTGGTCAATTTAAATTTAGGGTTGCTGCCATTTGATATTAACTGGCTATTTTGTCCTTTCGTTGATAAAAATTCTTCTTTATGTTAATGCTCTTTACTTTTTGGTGTATTTTTGGAAAGGGTCATACTGGTTGTTCCTTTCTGTGTATAATGCTTCTTTTAAAAGTTCTTGTAAAGCAGGCCTGGTGGTAATAAAATCTCTGAGTACTTGCTTGTTCCTAAAAGATTTTATTTTTCCTTCAAATGTAAAGCTTAAATTGGCAGGATATGAAATTCTAGGCTGAAAGTTCTATTGATTAAGTATATTGAATATTGGCCCCCACTCTCTTCTAGCTTGTAGGGTTTCTGTTGAGAGATCTGCTGTAAGCCTAATAGGCTTCCCTTTATGGGTAACTTGATCTTTCTCTCTGGCTGCCCTTAATATTTTCTCCTTCGTTTCAATCTTGGTGAATCTAACGATTATGTGCCTTAGGGTTGGTCTTCTTGAGGAATATCTTTGTGGTGTTCTCTGTATTGCCTGGGGTTGAATAGTGTCCTGCTTTGCTAAATTAGGAAAATTTTCCTGGATAATGTCCTGGAGAGTATTTTCCAGCTTGAATTCATTCTCTCCATCACATTAATCTTTGCCTTTTGTACTCATGCTGTCATGAGAGTACAGTGTCTGCCAGAGGCTACATCACACATGATGTTGCAAAAGACTGAGTGCTGAAGCATCTAGGAGAATCCAGCAGATGCTAAGAAGATTTAGAGAAACATCAAATGATCTACTCTTCTCACTTTTTTTAGGGAAAATGTAGTTATTTTTAATAAAAATTTGTCATTCTGTTATCCTATTAGGCTTATTATAACAATTGCTAGACATAAAGTACCAGATATATAAAGTGCTAGATATAAACAAAAGCTCTTTGGGGTCCACAATAAATTTTATAAGTGTAAAGGGGTCCTGAGGCCAAAAATTTTGGGAATAGCCAATACTATTTGTACTTAATACTCCCAACAACTTTATTTCTTAGCTTAAGTAACATGCTCAATAGCTGAGTCAAAGCTCAAAGTCAGCTTTTCTGACTCTACAACTCCATTCTTCAAATATCCAGGCTTGTGATGGCTTCATTCTATGAAAAAACACCCACCTACTCTCTTCCCCATTCTGACATATGTACGGGCTGCATGTGTGTTTATGTGTGCAAGTGTGGTGTTACAGGAAAAAGTGAAATAAAAGAGCAGCAGAATTGATGTGAGCTGAAATTAAATGAGATGTGGAGGCCACTGGTTGATAATGAGGTAGACAGTATATGTACCTCCAAGGGCACAGCTACACCAGCATGTGGCACATCTGCATAGGAAAGAGTTGTGGTTGAGATGAGTGTAGTGTGTACTGTTTCTGGTTTGGGATGGGAGTAGGTGGAACAGTATTGAAACTAGGGTCAAAACCGGATATGGTAAGAAGAAACGATGGCACTTGCTGCTAATCACAGGCTACACTATTAAACTCAGAAAATTATAAGTGATAGATTGTTTTCTATAGAAGAAAACACTCCATAATAATAATAAATTTAGCTCTGAAAAAACAAAGTTGGGATAAACTATTCTTTTTTTTTTTTTTTTGAGACAGAATCTTACTCAGTCGTCTGGGCTGGAGTGCAATGGTGCGATCTTGGCTCACTGCAACCTCTGCCTTCTGGGTTCAAGCAATTCTCTTACCTCAGCCTTCTGAGTAGCTGGGATTACAGGCACCTGCCACTATGCCCATCTAGTTCTTTTGTATTTTTAGTAGAGACTGGGTTTCACCATGTTGGCCAGGCTGGTATTGAACTCCTGACCTCGTTATTCACCCGCCTTGGCCTCCTAAAGTGCTGGGATTATAAGCATGAACCACAACGCCTGGCCTGGCTGAACTAATTTTAAGTTGTAAAAACAGATCAGCAGGAGAGCCTAAGGAATGCTAGTAAACTTGTATAAATAACTTAAAAAAATTAAAGTTCCATTTAAATACAGTACAGTGCCCAAATCTTAAGTCCACAGAACTTAATGAGTATGAGTTGATAAAAGCACATACAGCGTGGACCACATCTACATCAAGGCACAGAACAATACATCAGCTGCTCCAGAAAGGGCCCTGGTGGCCCTTTCCAGCTTACCCTGTGCCACTCTCCCAGAGACGAGCACTGTTTTCAATTCTCTCACTATACTTTCGTTTTGCCTGTTCTCAAATTTTTTTCTTTCTTTTTAAGAGACAGGGTCTTGCTATGTTGCCCAGGGTGTTCTCAAACTCCTGGCCTCAAGCCATCTTCTTGCTATGGTCTCCCAAAGTACTGGGATTATAGTGATGAGTCACCATGCCTGGTCTAAACTTTTTTCTCTTTGAGACAGAGTCTCACTTTGTCACCTAGGCTGGAGTGCCGTGGCACAATCTCAGCTCACTGCAGCCTCGACCTCCTGGGTTCAAGTGATTCTCCCACCTTAAGCCTTCTGATTAGCTGGAACCACAGGCACACACGACACCTGGCTGATGTGTGTTTTTGGTAGAGACAGTCTCATTATGTTGCCCAAGCTGGTCTCAAACTCCTGGGCTCAAGCCATCTGCCTGCCAAAGTGTTGGGATTACAGGCGTGAGCCACTGTGCCAGGCCTAAAAGTTCATACAAATGGAATCCTACACTGTATACTAGTCAGGTATGGCTTCTTTTGCCCAGCATAACGTGTCTGAGGTTCATCCTGGTTTTTGCATGTGTCAACAGTTCACTCCCTATTGCTGAAGAGAAGGCTATTCTATGAATATATACAGGCTGAGCATCCATCATCCAAAATCCAAAATGCTCCAAAATCGGGGCCAGGCATGGCGGCTCACACCTGTAATCCCAGCACTTTGGGAGGCTGAGGCAGGTGGATCACCTGAGGATCAGGAGTTCAAGACCACTCTGGCCAGCATAGTGAAACTCTGTCTCTACTAAAAATACACACACACACACAAAATTAGCCAGGCATGGTGGCACATGCCTGTAATCCCAGCTACTTGGGAGGCTGAGGCAGGAGAATCATTTGAAGCCAGGAGACAGAGATTGCAGTGAACCAAGATCACGCCATTGCACTCCAACCTGGGCAACAAGAGTGAAACTGTCTCAAACAACAACAACAACAACAAACAACAACAACAAAAACCCAAAACCAAAACCACAAAATGCTCCGACATCTGAAACTTTGAGTGCCAACGCGATGCCACAGGTGGGAAAGTCTACACTTGACCTCATGTGACAGGTCACAGTCAGATAACAGTCAAAACTTTGTTCCATAGACAAAATTAAGAATATTTCATAAAATTACTTTCAGGCTACGTGTATATAAAACATAAATGAATTTCATGTTTAGACTTGGGTCTCATCCCCAAGACATTTCATTATATATAAATATTCCAAAACACACACAAAAAAACCGAAGTCCAAAACGCTTCTGGCCCCAAGCACTTTGGATGAGGGACACTCAGCCTGTACTGCACCATTTAGTCAGTCTCTGGCTGCAGAGTATCCACATCTAGGTTATTTCTAGTTTTTGGCTATTATGGCTAAAGCTGCCATTCTTGTGCAAGTCTGTGTGACATACGTTTTGTTTTTTCTTGAGACAGAATTGCTAGGTCTTAGGGTATATGTATGTTGAACTTCATGAGAAACTGCCAGACTAATTTCCAAGGCACCGGTCCATTCCACACCCGCAGCAGCAGCGTGAAATCTTTCTGCTGCTCCACATCCACACCAACATTTGACAAGCCCCTTGACTCACAAAACCTAATGGGTACATGAAGAACATCGTGTGGTCGTAATTTGCATTTCCTTGACAACTAAAAAAACTGACCATCTTTCCATCAGTTTACTGGTAATTTGTACATCTCCATTTATTAAGTGCCCGATCAAACTTCTTTGCCCATTAAAAAAAAAAATTGGGTTGTGAGGCCAGGGGTGGTGGCTCACACCTGTAATCCCAGCACTTTGGGAAGCTGAGGTGGGTGGATCACAAGGTCAGGGGTTCAAGACCAACCTGGCCAATATGGTGAAACCCCCGTCTATACTAATAATACAAAAATTAGCTGGGTGTGGAGGCACCTGCCTGTAGTCCCAGCTACTCCAGGAGGCAGAAGCTGCAGTGAGCTGAGATTGCGCCACTGCACTCCAGCCTGGATGACAGAGCAAGACTCCATCTCAAAAAAAAAAAAAAAAAAAAAATTGGGTTGTCTTGAATTCTAAGAGTTTCTTATTTATACAAGTCATTTGTCAGACATATGTACTGTAAATATCTTGCTTATTCATTTTCTTACTGGTATCTTTTGACAAAGTATTTAATTCATCAAGTCAATTTTTTTTTTTTTCTTTTGTGGTTAATACTTTCTGAGACCTGTCTAAGAAATCTTTGCCTACTCTGGGCTGAACGTGGTGGCTCACGCCTGTAATCCCAGCACTTTGGGAGGAATGAAACAAAGAAATATCTGGAAAAGGAATCTCAGAATTGCTGAGAGCACCGGGTGTGGTGGTATGCACTTGCAGTCCTGGCTGCTTGAGACCATCAGCTTAAGGCTGTAGTGCACCATGGTCAACCTATGACCAGCCACTGCATTTCAGCCTGGACAACAAAGGAAAAAAAAAAGCAAAGAAAAAGAAGCACTGAGAGAATCTAAAATGTGCCTTATAGATAATGGTGGTGTTCAACCAGGCATCATCTTACTCCCAGGAAGCTATCTGGCAATATTTGGAGATGGTTAGTTGTCACAACTGGGTTGGAGGGATAATCCTGGCATCTGGACAGTGGAGGCCAGGGGCGCTGTTGACTGTTCTACAGCGCACAGGACACCCCAAAGCAGAGAACGATCTGGCCAAAGTATCGATGGTACTGAGGCTGAGCTGCTTCCTGCGCATCCTTCTCCAGTGGTGGCTGCTTTTCTCCCACAACCCATACACCACTGGGCTTGGAGGTGGGGCAGGTGTCCTGTTTGCTGCTTAGCACCAGTTCTAGAACATTCTCCCTTCTATCTCATAAAAACCCCCCACTTTGCATTGATGCCATCCACTTAGACCAGCCTCCACTCTTTGCTGTTGCTGTTGTATGCAACTGCCTACATTGCTGCTCGTTCTTGAGTTTTGTTCATGCCCGACTCTGTTCCTCTCCCTAACACTACTCCGGTCTTAATGCTTTATGCTTTCAGTACATGCTCTGTCTAACATGCTGGCCTCTAGGTCCTCTCATTCCCATCTTCTAACAGTCCCGTCCCTGCACCCATCTCAGCCACACACCCACACAATCACACTCAGGCCTTACCACTGATCGTTACAACCAATGCTCATCTCCTGCAACCCTCTCTCTCATGGCCGCCTTCTATCCTCCCAGCAGATTCACCATCTCCAGTGTGTCAACTGCAACGATGCCTCAAGCCCACCAGGACCTACAACTCATGGATGCCCCTTTCACCATTCCTCAGGTGCCTGCTGCCCCTCTTCCCTCCTCGCCCAGCTCCAATGCCGTGATCCCTGTTTATAAACACGCCTTGCATGCCCCCCAGCTCCTCGGCCCTGCCCTTCTCTGCTATACCCATGTGGTAAATTACAACCCTATTTAAATCCAACGGCCCCAGCTGAACATGCCTGGAGAGGAACATAATCAGGCTAGCTGATCTCACTTTAAATTTATGACCCAAATCTTAAGTGGCCTCCACTGCTGCCTGGCAATCATGCTGTATTTCTCCATGTCCTCTCACCTTCCCATTCTGCCACTGCAGGATGATTTCATACCTTCCCGCTTTCCTCAGATCTCCAACATCTTAGTCCTCCTCTCGCTCTAAGCTGATAACCTTGATTCCTGCTTCACTGGGAAAGCTGAAGCTGCCCCCACCGCATCGGCCTGCTGTCTGGTGCTCTATACCCACAATTCCCTCCAGTCACACACATGAGCACCCCTGCTCCTAGCTGGAGCCAAACACTTGGCTGGGCACTAACCTCATCCTTTCTCACCTAGTCAAAGCCAGGGATCCTGCCATTCTTCTCTCTTCCATAATCAATGTTCCTCCCCATACTGGACTGTTCCCATTAGCAAACATCCTATTTCTTTCATCTGAAAAAAAGTCCTCTCTTGTCCCCAGAGGCACTGCTGGCTATCACCCCACATCCCATCTTCCCTTTGGAGCCAACTCCCCAGAGGCCGTTTTTGCTCTCTTGAAGTTCTTTTCTCTCATTTTCTCTTAAATGAATTCTGGTTGGCCTTCCTATCTCCACCACTCCACCAAAACTACTTTGGACGAGGTCTCTCATGTCCTCTCCTTTGAAGAATCTGAAAGTCAGGTCTCATCTATCTGCAGCTGTTTCTTTTTTTTTGAGATAGAGTCTCACTCTGTTGCCAGGCTGGAGTGGTGTGCAGTGGCGTGATCTCAGCTCACTGCAACCTCCGCCTCCTGGGTTCAAGCGATTCTCCTGCCTCAGCCTCCCAAGTAGCTGAGACTACAGGCATGCACCACCATGCCCACTAATTTTTGTATTTTTAGTAGAGATGGGGTTCCACCACATTGGCCAGGATGGTCTCGATCTCTCAAACTCGTGATCTGCCTGCCTCGGCCTCCCAAAATGCTGGGATTACAAACATGAGCCACCATGCCTGGCCCTATCTGCAGCTTTTAACAGAGCTGATCAATCACTATTCCTGGCAGCACTTCCTTCAGGTGGTTTCCAGACCACCACAAGCCTCTGGATTTCTTCCTACCCTGAAGGTGCCCTTTCTCAGTGTCCTTCTCCTGGCATCTTAACGTTGGAGGCCTGGGGCTGTGATCCTTGGCCCTGTTTTCTTCCCTCTAGTCACTCACTCCACTCCTGGTTATCTCAGACAGCCTTGGGGTCTCCAGTGTGCTGATGCCTCCTCAAATTCTATCTCGACCCCAGACCTCCCTCCTGAACACCAAACATTTCCCCTTGGATGTTCAATACGGAACGTGATAAAGTGAATCTTGGACACAGTCTTCCCATCTTGCAGAATGGCAATTCCACCCACCAGGGGCTCATACCCTAACTCTTGTATCATCCTCCTCTTTTTCCAGAATCCCTGTCGTGGCCTAATAACTGGTTTTACTGATTATTTTTTCCTACATACAACAGCCAAAGTATCCTCTGACTGCTCTGTTCAAAACCCTCCAATTCACACAGAATGAAAACCAGAGGCTTTCTGCCCTCCCCATGCCACACTGTACTGACCTCCTTGCCTGCCACTCCGACTTTTCTCCAGCCTCCTCCTCTTTTCCTCTCATGCTGCCAGACAAGCCAGACCCCATGCCTGCCTTAGGGTCTTGCCCTGGCTCTTCCCTCTGCCTGGAAGACTCTTCTTGTAGATACCTGCACAGCCCTACCTCCCTCAAAGTCTTTGGGTAAATGTCATTTTCTCAACCAGGCCTACCGTGACCACTGTAGGGGATCTGTTAACTTCCTCTACCCTAGCCCTCTCCATCCCCTTTATCTTATTTATTGTCACTATCAGACATATCACCTTCCAATAGCAGCAGCCTCATTATATGATTATACGAACTCTCATCACCCAAGTATGTGCTCTAAATACCTGTAAAACTTTTTTTTTTTGAGTCGGAGTTTCACTCTTGTTGCCCAGGCTGGAATGCAATGGCGCAATCTTGGCTCACACCTCCGCCTCCTAGGTTCAAGAGTAACGGGAATTACAGGCATGCGCTACCGCACCCAGCTAATTTGTTTGTATTCTTAGTAGAAACGGGGTTTCTCCATGTTGGTCAAGCTGGTCTCAAACTCCCAACCGCAGGTGATCTGCCCACCTCGACCTCCCAAAGTGCTGGGATTACAGGCATGAGTCATTGCACCCAATCAATACCTGTACAACTTTCTATCCCAGATTCACTAACTGAATTGCAAACTTGCTAGAAGGAATCTGTGTGTGCAGATAGCACGATGCAAAGTGCAGTGTGTGACGGGACTGCAACCAGGCCCAGTCCGGCCCTTTCAAGCATGGTACACTACTGTCCTCATCTTTCCTACCCTTCCCCAGCGATTTAGGTTTCATGGGTTCCAGTATTTGCTTATTCCAGGTGCCTGGGGCACTACCAACCGGAGTCCAATGTCAAAATTATTTTTAATATACTGATGTATCATTTGTTTATCTATGTAACAGTATATCTTCGTTTGCAGTACAGAAGCAAAACCACTTATATCTAAATACTAAAGTAACATTATAGCATATTAAAATGTCAGTATGTTTTTAAAATTAGGTTACAGGTGTTTTATTATTATTTTGAGATAGAATCTCACTCTATCACACAGGCTGGAGTACAATGGCACGATCTCGACTCACTGCAAAGTCCACCTCCCAGGATCAAACCATTCTCCTGCCTCAGCCTTCCGAGTAGCTGGGATTACAGGAGTGCGCCACCACACCCAGCTAATTTTTGTATTTTTAGTAGAAGTGGGGTTTCACCATGTTGACCAGACTGGTCTTGAACTCCTGATCTCAGGTGATCCACCTTCCTTGGCCTCCCAAAGTGCTGGGATTACAGGCATGAGCCATCACACCTGGCCAGGTTACTGGTGTTTTAAATGCTTCTGATTTAGACCAAAAATTCTTACCATATAGATATTTAACAGTATTCTTGCCAGGTGTAGTGGCTCACGTCTAATAAATCCAGCACTTAGGAGACAGAACTTGAGCCCAGGAGTATAAGTGCTGCCTGGGCAATATAGTGAGACCCCATTCTCAAAAAGAAAAAAATCAAGAGTATTGTAGTGATATTTAAGGAAACTGGTTGAGGTTTCTTGGATGTCTAAAAATAAATTATTTTTCACTTTTATTCTTTATTTCGATTTTTTGTTCATTTGTTTTTGAGATGGAATCTTGCTCTGTTGCCAGGCTAGAGTGCAGTGGTATGATCTAGGCTCACTGCAACCTCTGCCTTCTGGGTTCAAGCGATTCTTGTGCCTCAGCCTCCTGAGTAACTGAGATTAACAGGCTCCTGCCACCATGTTCAGCCAATTTTTTTTGTATTTTTAGTAGAGACAGGGTTTCACCATGTTCGCCAGGACAGTCTCAATCTCTGACCTCGAGATCTGCCCACCTCGGCCTCCCAAGGTGCTGGGATTATAGGTGTAAGCCATCGTGTCTGACCTCAATTTTTAAATAAATAATTTTTCTGGGTACAAAGTAGGTATATATATTTACGGGGTACATAAGATATTTTGATACAGGCATGCAATGTGTAATAATCACATCAGGTTAAATGAGATGTGATAAATCCACCACCTCAAGCATTTATCATTTATTTGTGTTACAAATATTCCAATTATACTTTTAATTATTTTAAAATGTACTATAAATTATCCTTGACTGTAATCACCCTGTTGCATCATCAAATATCAGATCTTTATAACATTAAAAAAATTTTTATAATTAAAAATGTTTTGGCTGGGCGTGGTGGCTCATGCCTGTAATCCCAACTTTGGGAGGCTGAGAAGGGCAGATCACCTGAGGTCAGGAGTTCGAGACTAGCCTGGGCAACATGGTGAAACTCCATCTCTACTAATAGTACAAATATTAGCTGGGCATGATGGTACATGCCTCTAATCCCAGCTACTTAGGAGGCTGAGGCAGGAGAAAAGCTTGAACCTGGGAGGCGGAGGTTGCAGTGAGCCGAGATTGTAGCACTGCACTGCAGCCTAGGCAGGCAACAAGAGTGAAACTCCGTCTCAAAAAAAATTTTTATTTTTTAAAATAAAGATGGGGTTTCACTATAGTGCTCAGGCTGGTCTCAAAACTAGTGGATGAGGGATCTTCTTACCTCAGCCTCCCAAAGTGCTAGGATTACAGGCATGAGCCACCATACTTGGCCAAACAGAAATGATCTTATTCATTGTATGTTTTTTTTTTCTTTTTTTCTGAGACAGAGTCTTGCTCTGTCACCCAGGCTGGAGTATAGTGGCACAATCTTTGCTCACTGCAACCTCATATTTCAACCAATTCTCCTGCCTCAGGAAAATGTACTAAGTCTCTTCACCTCCTGAGAAGGTGGGACTACAGGCAACCACCACCACGCCCAGCTAATTTTTATATTTTTAGTAGAGATGGGGTTTCACCACATTGGCCAGCATAGTCTCTATCTCCTGACCTCGTGATCTGCCCACCTCGGCCTTGCAAAGTGCTAGGATTACAGGCGTGAGCCACTGTGCCCAGCCCTAATTTACATTCTTACCAACTACGTATGAGGGTTCCCTTTTCTTTACATCCTAAACAGCATTCACTATTGCCTTCTTTTGGATAAAAGCCATTTTAAATGGGGTGAGATGATATATCATTGTAGTTTTGATTAGCATTTCTCTGATAATCAATGATGTTGCATACCCTTTCTTATGCCTGTTTGCCATTTGTAGGTCTTCTTTTGAGAGATGTCTATTCAGATCATTTACCCATTTCTTAATTGGATTATTAGATATTTTCCTGAGTTGTCTGAGCTTCTTATATATTCTGGTTATGAATCCCTTGTCAGATGGACAAGGGACCCCTTTTCGGCCTCCCAAGGTGCTGGGATTACAGGCATGAGCCACCATGCCTGGCCCAAAGCTTTTTAACTTGATGTGATCTCATTTGTTCATTTTTGCTTTGTTTGCCAGTGCCAGGTATTACACAAGAAATCTCTGCCCAAATCAATTTCCTGGAGAGTTTCCCCAATGTTTTCTTTTATTATTATTATTTTAGTAGCCAAAGCAGTTGAAAAATTATTTTCTTTTAGTAGTGTCATAATTTCAGGTATTAAAGTCTCCAGTCCATTTTTATCTGACTTTTGTATATAGTGAGAGATGAGTCTAGTTTCATTTCTCTGCATATGGATATCCAGTTTTCCCAGCATCATTTATTGAAGAGACTGTCCTTTCCCCAATGTATGTTCTTGGCATCTTTGTTGAAAGTTAGTTCACTGTAGATGTATGGATTTATTTCTAGATTCTCTATTCTGTTCCATTGGTGTAGGTGCTTGTTTTTATGCCAGTACCATGCTGTTTTGGTTACTATAGTTCTGTAGTATAATTTGAAGTCAGATAATGTGATTTCTCAAGTTTTGTTCTTTGTGCTCAGGATGGCTTTGGCTATTCTGGGTCTTCTGTGGTTCCATATACATTTTAGGATTGTTTTTTCTATTTCTGTGAAGAATGTCATTGGTATTTTCATAGAGATTACATCAAATCTGTAGATTGCTTTGGGTGGTATGGACATTTTAACAATATTGATTCTTCTAATCCATGAATATGGAATACCTTTCCATTTTTTTGTGTCTTTTTAAATTTCTTGCATCAATGTTTTAGTTTTTTTGTTTCTTTTGTAATCCAACTGGATTTTATTTGACACGTAATACAACATGGTTACAGAAACAGCAAACTGAAAAAACAAAACAGAAAAACACAGTTCCATCTAATTTCTAATTAGGTAACAGCAGGGAAAGTCATTCAATGAATAACAAAACCATTAAGCTTGATGGAAGAAGCCTTTTCCTAGTGCCCATACTTTTGGAATTCCCACTCTCTGTTGTCCAACGGACACACCTGTCGTGTTTTGAGCCAGCGAGAGATGCAGTGGAAGTGAAAAGCATGGTTGCAGACTCCCCATGCAACTGTACACTCTTCTGAAGTAGCGGACGCCTGGTTAGCTTGACATTCTATGCAAAGATCCATAAAGTGGTTCCTGCAGATGGCACAGTTATCAACCACAATATCCCAGGCCCAGAGGGCTACTGCATTCCATGTTTTCACTTCAAAGCGCTTCTTGCCCACACCACTGTTGGTGCCGCTCGGGTTATCCACATCCATTGCTGCCGCCATTTTGGAAACACAAGGTCTGTTGTCCGACCATCACGCCTGTGCAACTGCGTACGCCTCACTCCCTCGCCTCCCGGCACCTCCTCCCACCCCACCTCTTTTATCTGTTTTTGGAGACAAGAGTCTTACTCTGTCCTTCAGGCTGGAATGCAGTGGTGTGATCTCGGCTCACTGCAATCTCCAACTCCCGGGTTCAAGTGATTCGCCTGCCTTAGCCTCCCGAGTAGTTGGGATTACAGGTGCCCACCATCATGCCCCACTAATTTTTTTTTTTAATATTTTTAGTAGAGACTGGGTTTCACCATGTTGGCCAGGCTAGTCTTGCTCCTGACCTCAGGTGATCTGCCTGCCTCGGCCTCCCAAAGTGCTGGGATTAGAGACATGAGCCACCATGCCCAGCCTATAGTTTTCCATATAGAGATCTTTCACTTCTTTGATTAAGTTTATTCCTAGGTATTTTATTTTATTTGTTGCTCTTATAAATGGGATTACTTTCTTGATTTCATTTACAGATGCTACTGATTTCTGCATGGTGATTATATATCCTACAACTTCACTGATTTTCTGTTTTTTTCTTTTTTCTTTTTTGAGACGGAGTTTTGCTCTTGTTACCCAGGCTGGAGTGCAATGGCGCGATTTCGGCTCACCACAACCTCCGCCTCCTGGGTTCAGGCAATTCTCCTGCCTCAGCCTCCCCAGTAGCTGGGATTACAGGCACGCGCCACCATGCCCAGCTAATTTTTGTATTTTTAGTAAAGACAGGGTTTCACCTCATTGACCAGGATGGTCTTGATCTCTTGACCTCGTGATCTACCCGCCTTGGCCTCCCAAAGTGCTGGGATTACAGGCTTGAGCCACCGTGACCAGCCAACTTCACTGATTTTATCAGTTCTAATAGCTTTATTGTGAAGTGCAGGTTTTTTCACATATAAGAGAATATCATCTGCAAACAAGGATAATTTGACTTCTTCCTTTCCAGTCTGGACGCCTTTATTTCTTTCTCTTGCCTGACTGCTATAGTTAGAACTTCCAGTACTATACTGAATAACAGTGGTAAAAGCGGGGATCCTTGTCTTGTTCCAGATCTTAGAGGTAAGCCTTCCAGTTTTTCTCCATACAGTCTGATACTAGCTATGGGTCTGTCATATATGGCTTTTATTGTGTTGAGGTATGTTTCTTTTATACCCATTGTTTTGAGGATTTTTGTCATGAAGCCTTGTTGAATTTTATCAAATGCTTTTTCAGAATCAATCTTTGTTTCTAGAGATGAGGTTTTGCCATGTTGCCCAGGCTGGTCTCAAAACTCTTGGCCTCAAGTGATCCATGGCCTCCCAAAGTGCTGGGATTACAGTCAGGAACCATGATGCCCAGCCATTCAGCATCAATTGAGATGATCACATGGATTTTGTCCTTCATTCTGTTGATATGTTGTATCACATTAACTGATTTGTATATGCTGAACTATCCTTGCATTCCTGGGATCTCACTTGGTCATGATGAATGATATTTTTAATGTTTTGTTCAATTCTGTTTTCTAGTATTTTCTTGATGATTTTTGCATCAACGTTCTTCAAAGATACTAGCCTGTCATTTTCTTTGGTTTTGGTACCAGGGTAATAATACTGGTCTTATAGACTGAGTCTGGAGGTATTTTCTATTTTTTTGGAATAGTTCTTCTTTAAATGTTTGGTAAAATTCAGCAGTGAAGCTATCAAGGCCTGAGCTTTTCTTTGCTGGGAGACTTTGTTAATGGCATCTAGCTCATTATTTGTTATTGGTCTATTGAGGTTTTGAATTTCTTCATAGTTCAATCTTGGTAGGTTGTATCAGTCCAGGAATTTATCTATTTCTTCTAGGATTTTCCAGTTTACTGGTATATAGCTGCTAATAGCAGCCACTAATGATCCTTTCAATTTCTGCAGTGTCAGTTACCTCTTTTTTCAGCTCTAACTTAATTTATTTGGGTCTTCTATTTTTTCTTAGTTGGTTCAGCTAAAGGTCTGTCCATTTTGTCTTTTCAAAAAAGCATTTTTGGCTGGGTGTGGTGGCTCATGCCTGTAATCCCAAAATTTTGGGATGTCGAGGCAGCCAGCTCACTTGAGGATGGGAGTTTGAGACCAGCCTGGCCAATAAGGTGAAACCCCGTCTCTACTAAAAATACAAAAATTACCCACCATGGTGATGCACGCCTATAATCCCAGCTACTTGGGAGGATGAGGCAGGTGAATTGCTTGAATCCAGGAGGCAGAGGCTGCGGTGAGCTGAGATCACACCACTGTACTCCAGCCTGGGTGACAGAGCAAGACTCCATCTCAAAAAACAAACAAACAAAAAAACAAAAAAACCAAGACCAAAAACTTTGTTTTGTAGATCTTTTGTATTTTTTTAAATTTCAAATTCATTTATTTCTGCTCTGCTCTTCATTATTTGTTTTCTTCTACTAATTTTGGGTTTGGTTTGCTCTTGCTTTTCTAGTTCTTTAAGAAGAATCATTAGATTGCTTATTTGAAGTTTTTCTTCTTTTTTGATGTAGGCACTTAATAGCTATGAACTTCCTTAGTTCCTTAGCTGAACTTCCTTTTGTTGTATCCTATAGGTTTTGATATGTTTCCATTATCATTTGTTTCAAAAACATTTTCAATTTTTTTCTTAATTTCTTCATTGACCTGCTGGTCATTAAGGAGTATATTGTTTAATTTCCATGTGTTTGTATCATTTTTGAAATTCCTCTTGTTATTGATTTCTAGTTTTATTCCATTGTGGTCAGGGAGGATGCGTGATATTATTGCAACCTCTTTTTTTTTTTTTTGAGATGGTGCGATCTCTGCTCACTGCAACCTCCGCCTCCTGGGTTCAAGCAATTCTTCTGCCATGTCTGGCTAATTTTTGTATTTCTGGTAGAGACGGGGTTTCACAATGTTGGCCAGGATGGTCTTGATCTCCTCACCTCATGATCCACCCGCCTCATCTTCCCAAAGTGCTGGGATTACAGGCATGAGCCATCATGCCCAACTTCAACTTTTTTGTGAATGTTTTAAGACTTGTTTTGTGACCCAATATATGGCCTATCTTTGAGAATGATCCATGTCCTAAGGAAAGAAAAATGTGTATTCTAGCTGGGCACAGTGGCTCATGCCTGTAATCCCGGCACTTTGGGAGACCAAGGCAGGCAGATCACGAGGGTCAAGAGATTGAGACTATCCTGACCAACATGGTGAAACTCCATCTCTACTAAAAATACAAAAATTAGCCAGGTGTGGTGGTGTATGCCAGTAGCCCCAGCTACTTGGGAGACTGAGGCAGGAGAATCACCTGAACCCAGAAGGCAGAGGTTGCAGTGAGCCGAGACGGTGTCACTGTACTCTAGCCTGGCAACAGAGACTCTGTCTCAACAACAACAAAGTGTACTCTGCAGCCATTGGAAGAAATGTTCTGTAAGTATCTATTAGGTCCATTTGGTCTATAGTGCAGTTAAGTTCAGTGTTTCTTTATTTTGTCTGGATGATGTGTCCAATGCTAAAAGTGGGGTGTTAGAGTCTCTAGTTATTGTTGTATTGGGGTCTAACACTCTCTTTAGCTCTAATAATATTTGCCTTATACATCTGGGTGCTCCAGTGTTATTTACAATTGGTATACCCTCCTGCTGAGTTGACCCCTTTATCATTATATAATGACCCTGTCAATTTTTGTAATTTTTGTCTTGAAATCTATTTTGTCTGATGTAAGTGTAGCTACTCCTACTCATTTATTGGCTTCCATTTGCATGGAGCATATTTTTCCAACTCTTTATTTTTAGTCTATAAGTGTCTTGATGGGTCAAGTGTGTTTCCTGTAGGCAACAGATGTTTGGGTTATGTTTTTGTTTTTGCTTTTCTGAGACAGCATCTCACTCTGTTGCCTAAGAAGGTGTGCAGTGGCACAGTCAGAGCTCACTTTTTAGCCTTAACCTCCTGAGATGAAGTGATCCTCCTACCTTAACTCCTGAGTAGATGGGTATACAGGTACACATCATCACACCCAGCTAATTTTTCAAAAATTCTTTGTAGACACAAGGTCCCACCATGTTGCCCAAACTGGTCTCAAACCCCTGGACTCAAGCAATACTCTTGCCTCGGCCTTCCAAAGTGCTCGGATTATAGGCATGAGCCACTGTGCCTAGTTGGGTCTTGTTTTTTAATGAATTCAACTACTTCATGTCTTTTGATTACAGAATTTAGTCCATTTACATTCAATGTTATTATTTATAAGTAAGGACTTACTACTGCCATTTTGTTATTTGTTTTCTTGTTGTTTTGTGGTCTTATCTTTCTTCTTTCGTTCCTTCTTGTTTTTTGTTTTGTGAAAGTGATTTTCTCTGATGGTATGTTTTAATTTCTTTGCTTTTTATTTTTTGTGTATCTGTGGTAGAGTTTCTGATTTGCAGTTACCAAGAGGCTTGCAAATAACATCTTATAACTCATTATTTTATACTGAATGGTAACTTAACTGTGATTGCAAAAACAAAAAACAAAGAAGCAAAGAGGAAACCAACAAAAACTCTACACTTAACTTCATCCCCCCCACCCCCTTTTTTTTGAGATGAAGTCTCCCTCTGTTGCCAAGGCTAGAGTGCCGTGGCACTATCTCGGCTCACTGCAACCTCTGCGTCCTAGGTTCAAGTGATTCTCCTGCCTCAGCCTCCTGAGTAGCTGGGATTATAGGCACGCGCCACCATGCCTTGCTGATTTTTTTTGTATTTTTAGTACGTAAGGTTTTGCCACATTGGCCAGGCTGGTCTTGAACTCCTGACCTCAGATGAGTTGCCCACCTCGGCCTCCCAAAGTGCTGGGATTACAGGCATGAGCCACAGTGCCCAGCCATAGTTGTTATTATTATTGTTGTTGTTATTATTTTATTAAGATGGAGTTTTGCTCTTGTTGCCTAGGCTGGAGTGCAATGTTGTGATCTCGGCTCACTGCAACCTCCACCTCCCAGGTTCAAGTGATTCTCCTGCCTCACCCTCCCAAGTAGTTGGGATTACAGTCATGCACCACCAAGTCTGGCTAATTTTGTATTTTTAGTAGAGACAGGGTTTCACCATGTTGGTCAGGGTGGTCTCATATTCCTGACCTCAGGTCATCTGCCTGCCTTGAATTGATAGGGTAACTTTGCTCATTTTTTTTTTTTTTTTTTTTTTTTTTTGAGATGGTTGTTCTGTTGCCCAGGCTGGAGTGCACTGGTGTGATCTTGGCTCACTGCAACCTACGCCTCCCTGGTTCAAGCGAATCTCCTGTCTCAGCCTCCCAAGTAGCTGGGATTACATGTGCCTGCCACCAGGCCCAGCTAATTTTTTGTAGTTTTAGTAAAGACGAGGTTTCACTGTATTAGCCAGGATTGTCTCGATATCTTGACCTCGTAATCTGTCCGCCTCGGCCCCAAAGTGCTGGGATTACAGGTGTGAGCCCCTGTGTCTGGCAACTCTATTTGCTTTAAAGAAAACACTTTCCAAATACCTGAGTCTAAATAACCTGTTTGTCTAAAAGTCCCTCTTTCAAGTAAAAATGGTATTTCATGAAAAATGCAGCTACTGTAGTTCACAACTCAGTAGCTCTAACCTGCACAGGCAGTAGTCCTGGAGACAGACATCGTACTGTGCTGCAAGGCAGAAGTGCTCGGTGCATACTTCCCATCTCATCACACAAAGTATGAAAAGATGCAGACTCAAGGTTGAGATATAATAAATTAACAAGTTTTACTGCTTTCTTAAGAACGTTCTTAAGTGAAACTGGCTTTCTCTCTCTCTTTTTTGAATTGGTCTCTCTCTGTTGCCCAGGCTGGAGGGCACTGGCACAAACAGCTTATTCCAGCCAGCTCCGAGGCTCAAGTGACCCTCTTGCCCCGGCCTCTCAAGTAGCTGGGACTACAGGGGTGCACCACTGTGCCCAGCCATTTTAACCTCTTATTTCACTCATGAGATGGTAAACAACATAATGACTCCTGGGACATTGGGGGCATTTGTCCTGAGGCACCAGCAGCTTTATCCACCATTGCTCTTGTACCTTCAGTGCAAAAGTCAACATGCTAAAAAGGCAAATAATGCCATAGTATTATCATGAAAACAGTTTTGGCCTCCCGTACCCCTGAAAGTGCCTTAGAGACCTCAGGGTGTGCAGATCTCTTTTGGGGAATTAGTACTCAACTAGCTCTCCTTTGGGGAATTACTGCTCAATGCTTCCTAAAGGCACGGATTTTTGTCTGTTTTGATCACTGCTATATTTCCTGTGCCTAGAACCATGGTTGGCACATAATAGATGCTCAGTAAGTATTTATCATATGAATGCATAAATAAGTGACTGAATAAATGAGTGTGGTGACATCTGTAATTACTTTCAGCTGCTTGGAAGTAGAGCAATCTAAAAACTCAAAATATTCGTAGTTTTGGTATAATTTAGAGATATAAAATGTTAAATGTTTAATCAGGAAATAAATTATTTCTTTGACAAAAGCATTTAACTACAGGGATGACAAAGGTATTGGGGAACTTTCAAAACTACCCCAACGGTGTCAGCACGGGACAGCAACATTCTTTAGCAAAGGAAACAAGTCCTGAAAATGGGAACACTGTCTGTAACCTAGAAATGGGGACCAAAATTGGGAGAGGAGGACAAGACATTAACAGTTCTCCTCACTGTCCCACAGTTGCTTTCCCAACACACAGTGTCTGGGAACACCACTTCATAGATTTGGAAGGAATTATGCATAAAATGAATGGGGAATTAAAATATAAGGTGGGACACACAGAAATTCATGAGTAATTACAACTTTTTTTTTAAGATGGAGTTTTGCCCTTCTTGCCCAGGCTGGAGTGCAATGGTACGATCTCTGCTCACTGCAACCTCTGCCTCCTGAGTTCAAGTGATTCTCCTGCCTCAGCCTCCCGAATAGCTGAGATTACAGGTATGTGCCAACACACCAAGCTAATTTTGTATTTTTAGTAGAGAAGGGGTTTCTCCATGTTGGTCAGTCTGGTCTCGAACTCCTGACCTCGGGTGATCCTCCAGCCTTGGCCTCCCAAAGTGCTGGGATTACAGGTGTGAGCCACGGTGCCCAGCCAAGTAATTAAAACATTTTGTTTTTGTTGTTGTTGTTTTGAGATGGAGTGTCGCTCTGTCACCCAGGCTGGAGTGCAGTGGCATGATCTCAGCTCACTGCAACCTCCCACTCCCAGGATGAAGCAATTCTCCTGCCTCAGCCTCCCAAGTAGCTGGAGCTACAGGTATGCATCACCATGCTCAGCTAATTTTTGTATTTTAGTAGAGACGGGGTTTTACCATGTTGGCCAGGCTAGTCTCGAACTCCTGACCTCAGGTACCTGCCGCCTTGGCCTCCCAAATGCTGGGATTACAGGTGTGAGCCACCACACCTGGCCCAATATTTTAGATTTTGAGAACTAAATTAAGATAATGTATTTATCCCAGAAAGAGACCCAAGCACCCCAATGTGTGATTTACACACTGTGAGTGATATAGAAGTGGATTTTAATGAAGGTGATGTAGTACAATAAACCGCTGCGTAATAGGTGAACTAGCTAATAAAATATTCTGGTTAGTAGGGAGTTATCACACAGTTTGCTATTTTTCAATGAGTAAGAATTCAGTAAATAAACCATCCTTAAGCTGAAGACTCGAGTCATTATTTAGTGACTCCAGAGGCACTGCAGAATCTCACTCTACTCCAGGGAGTCATCAGCAGAAAGGATTGATCAGTTAGGGGAGTCCTGGTAATGGAATTTAATGAGCATAAAAATTACCCACTCTTTAGTTTCTGGTCCCAGTTCTGCTGCTTGGTAATCAGCTGGCAACAGATAAAATCCTGAGCCCTTCTATAATTCAGCTTTTCCCTTCTCTTTTCCTTAAATTCAGGAATACTTAAGAGTACAAATGTTCGTGAAATATCTGGGGGCCCTTGAAAGTACGAAGTGTAAGGAGTTATACATGGGATTTACATAGAAGATAAAATATCCCAGTAAACTCTAAATTGCTGAATCTGAAATAACAATCTTTAAGTTTCTTTTACCCTACAGAAAACCTCCAAAGTGCTTCCCACACCTGTGCATCTAGCAATTCTGAGAGTAAGATGGAAACCAACACTAGCTAGCCTAGTAATTGGAGTAGTTTACAATAAACACTTTAGCATGAGTGTAGGGTAAACCATTTCTGTTCTTCAGACAAAGACAGGTTAGAAGAAACTGAGTGCCTTAACCAAGAGGCAGAGCTGAGCTCAGTAGGTCCCGTGAGCTCTGTCATCTTTCCACTGTGCACCTTGCTGTGCTGACAGGAGGAAGACAGAGGTGGTCCCAGTGGTGTTTCTGAAGCCCCAGCAGTGGGAAGATGGTTATCCAGCTTCCCTGGGCCCTGAACAAACAGTACTGCCCACTCACCTGCAGCTTCACAGCAATGACCACTGAGTTAAGATCTTTGTCCATTTCTTTTAGCATGACGAGTTTCTTCAAGGTCAAACTGAATAGCCTAGAAAAACAGAGAAGGAAGATGCTGTCACATGCAAGGAACTTATGAAAAAAGTAATGAACACCTGGTTGGGCAACCTACTTTATCTGAAGTAAGAATGTGAGAACGCCGTCCTCAGTTCCAGGGGTCCCTTCTCTCAGTGCAAGAGCATCCCCTCTTAATATTTATACTTTTGTTTTAAGAGATGGGTCTCACCATGTTGCCCAGACCGGACCCCTAGGCCCAAGGATCCTCCCCGTACGGCCTTGTGAGTAGCTGGGACCACAGGCACATGCCACCATGCCAAGCTTCTAAAGTCAAGTGTCAAAAGGTACATTATTCCATGAACTCTGGTGGATGTCATTTATCTCAAGCCAAAGCCAACACGTCTTCCATGCCTAATATGTTGGAGCCATTTCTGAGGGGGAAGAAGAGACCAAGGGGAAGAGAATCACCCAGTTCCTCTTCTACTTTCCACCTGATCACAGCTGACAGATGTACAGATGTAAATCTTTAGCAAGAGGAGATAATCCACACAAACAAAACATACACCATTTGGCAGGAAATGGTTAAATGGCCACAAATTCTATTTCAGCTGTATTTCACTCCTTCAAGTACGCAGAAAATCTTCTGTGCCACAAATCTGGAAATTCCCTGCAACTCAAAAGTGATAGGACTGTCCCTCACTGTGGAGTCTCAGTAACTCTGCTCTGACTTGACCCTGGCCTTCCCACAGCAGGGCCACTCTGGACTTCCAGCAGGAGTGGGAGAGAGACGCTGGACGCTGCCTTTCTCTGGCTGCCTGGGTGGTCAAAGTCTTGAAACATTCTTCTCCTGGGACAATGAGGGTTGCTGCGGACCAGAGTCATAAGTCCAGAGACTCCGACTTGGGTGGCCACTTTTTCATGCCTCTTTTTGCCTTGGTGCTATGGCCCTCGGGGCCCTGCTCAGGCCCGACACTGACTTTCCTTTGGTTCCCTGGTGATGCCATCCTCTCGCCTCGGGGCCTTTGGAGGCTGCTGTTCCTTCTGTTGGCACCAGTTTGCCAGCTAACACCTCCTCAGCCTTGGGTTATGCATTTTTGCCAGGAGGGCTTCCCCCAATGCCTTGCCAAGTTTGTGATGTGTCCCCAGCACAATTCCTGTCCTGCCACTGGAGTGTAACTTCCAGCAGGCAGGCAGTGGGATTGTCTCTCCACTGCTCTCTCCACCGTGTCTGCCCAAATGCTGGGCACAGTACAGTTGCTCAGCAAATATTTGTTACGTTCAGTTTCCTAAAATGGCTTCTAGGTAAAACCTGATTGAAAGTTTGTGAAAATATTAATATAATTCAGTTTTCTTTTTAAAGGAGGACAAATCCAGGTCAATAGAACTGAATTCTGGTTTTGAATTAACCTCATCCAAGTACTTTTTTTTTTTTTTGAGATGGAGTCTCCCTTTGTCACCCAGGCTGGAGTGCAGTGGTACAATCTCGGCTCACTCCAGCCTCTGTCTCCCGGGTTCCAGTGATTCTGCTGCCTCAGTCTCCCAGGTAGCTGGGATTACTGGCGCCTGCCACCACGCCCGGCTAATTGTTTTATTTTTAGTAGAGATGGGGTTTCACCATGTTGGCCAGGCTGGTCTTGAACTCCTGACCCCAGGTGATGTGATCCACCTGCCTCGGCCTCCCAAAGTGCCAGGATTATAGGCATGAGCCACCATGCCCGGTGGCCACCCAAGTACTTTCAAAGACCTGCTGACTAACACAAAGAAAAACAGATAAATCTCTTTCTTTGCTTTCTTTTAAGTCTGAATCAAGCTTATAAAAGCTTATCAGGTCTCTTTGTCTATATTATTCATCTAGACCTGAAAAACAGGACCGTGTGGATGTGTGTTGGGGGCTCACTGTTTTAACTGTGCAACAGAAAACATTTCAAGTGGAGCAGTGACCTGCCCAAATTCACTTAGCTTCTAAGTGACAGACCTGGATTCTAACCCTAATCTCCTTGTGGCGGACTGAATACCCAACCTCCACCACCCAGATGTTCATCTCCTAATCCCCAGAACCTGTGAATATGTTACCTTGGCAAAGTCCCATGGCAAAAGGGACTATGCACATGTGATTAAGTTAAGGTTCCCGAGATGGGGAGATTATCCTAGACCAATATAATCATAAGAGCCTTTAAAAGAGGGAGCCCAGAATGGCAGAGTCAGAAAAGGAGATAAGTCTATGGAAGCAGAGGCTGGAGATCTGGCTGCTGGCCTTGAGGATGGAGGGAGGGGTCAGGAGCCAAGGAATATGCAGCCTCAAGAAGCAGGAAAAGGCAAGAAAATAGTCCTTCCCTGCAGCCTCCAGAAGGAGCACAGCCCTGCCCACACCCTGCATGTAGCCCAGTGAAACCTATTTTGGACTTCTGACCTACAGAACTGCAAGATAATAAATGTGCGCTGTTTGAAGTCACTAAGTTTGTGGCCACTAGTCACAGCAGCACTAGGAAGTGAACCACCCCTCTGGCCCTTTCCCATCACATCGCTGCATCCTCAGCCCATGACCTGGGCATCCTCACCTCTGATCTCCTAAAACACTCTCCTGACATCTGTCACTCCGGAGACATCTGGGTTCATGCTCTCTCCAGAATCCCCCCGTCAATTACTGCCCAAAGCATCGCCTGTTTCTCCCTTCCCTTCAGAGCAGAGATGTGCTGTCCCACAGGGAACTCTGGTTCTGCTGATGCCAAAGGGATTATTACCATTCACAAATGGCTACTCGGAAATGTAGTTAACTCCTGCAGTCCCAGCTACTCAGGAGGCTGAGGTAGGAGGACTTCTTGAGCCCAGTAGTTCAAGGCCGGACTGGGCAACATTAAAAAATCCCAGTCTCGAAAGAAAGAAAGACGGAAGGAAGGAAGGAAGGAAGGAAGGAAGGAAGGAAGGAAGGAAGGAAGGAAGGAAGGAAGGAAGGAGGGAGGGAGGGAGGGAGGGAGGGAAGGAAGGAAGGAAGGAAGGGAAAAGAAAGAAAAGAAAAGAAAGAAAAGAAAGAAAGAAATGTAGGTGGCTGAGGCAGGAGAATTGCTTGAACCTGAGAGGCGGTGGAGGCTGCAGTGAGCTGACATCATGCCACTGCACTGCAGCCTGGGCGACAGAGGGAGACTCCATTAAAAAAAAAAAAAAAAAAGAAGAAGAAGAAAGAAATATAGTTATATAGTTAACTATGTACACTGTTAAACTGAATTTTGTGCCTTGATGGCTTAAAACGAAATGGGGCATGACTGGGATGAGCAAATGGAAAAGACTGAATATGCCCAACATTCGTCCTTATCTGAGGCTTGTCGAAATCAAATGTAATAGAAATAAATCTCTGAAATTCAAATGTCTTATTTGAGAAGAAAAAAATTACAATTGGGTAGTTTTCAGTATGTCCAAAGAACAAAGAGAAGGTTAGATGTTTTATAAAAAAGAGAAATGTTACATATTGCTCTTTGAGAAAGTTCATTGGCACAAGTAAGGTTTTGGGAAACTAGCAAGCTCTGATAGGTGACAGTGATGGGCAAAACTAGGCTTAGAGCTGTAGCACGTCGTTTCAGTAGATATCCAATAAAATGGGTTTCAGGTTATAGCAGGCAGTTTCAGCAGCCAGGCTTGCAGAGAATTCCATTTCTGGAGCAATGCCCTGAGTGCCTTTCTCTGGTTTCTCGGTTCTGTTTTAGTTGGGTACAACAAGAATAACTCAATGTGTATGATCACCTTTCACAAACTGCTAATCATGAATGCTTCTGATAGGTTATGTTTTCTCAGCAAACATTTTCCACCTTTAAATTGATTTGTTGCTGCCGATTAACTCACTGCAAGATAAAAGTCTCACAGGAGTCAGTCAGGGACATGTGTTTTTTCTCCTCTGCTTAAGATTCTTCACTCATTCAACACTGCCCACATTTAGAGAACATTTGCTCTACATCTGGTACTGAACCAGTTGTTGGAATTGTAGAAGGATGTGGGCTACACAGTCCAGCAGGAAAGGCAAACAATCATGTTATGCTCTGTGCCGCTTGCTCTGTTATGCCCCAGAAGGCTCTTATATAACATATAAAACGTCGTAGGATAATATGGCAGAATTATGTTAGGTGGAAAAAAACATCATAGACCAATAAATATTTGATGAATAAATAGACAAGACAGAGCTTTATGCTCCCTTATGCTAACGAGATGGCCAAGAAAGATTTAGCACCTTAGGTAAAGCAACAGTAAGACTGGATTCCACACTTTCATAGAAACGCAACATAACACACTGATTTCAAAACCTGTGGCAATCAGTCCAACAGAATTTTTTGTTTTTAACAGCATGACTCAAGGGGACTTGGGGACTCAAATTATTCTAATTCTTCAAACTACAAGGAAATGTTTATCACTCATTCAGCATCTATCATGTACTAGTTGCTTGACATGCACTTCATTACGTCTTTTAAGTTTCACAATAATACTAAGAGATGGGTATTATGCCTATTTTACAGATACGGATGCTGAGAAGAGTTAAGAAACGTACCAAGGTCACACAGGAAGTAGTCAAGACATGATGCACACTTAGGCCTATCATAGTCCAGAGACCAACTTAAGTTCGTATAAAGCATTTTATTAGCAAATTAGAAGAAGTTATTTTAATTTTAAGTGAATATTTTTGACATATATCTTAACAGAGAACACTAAGGAAATAAGATAAATTTCTCCATAGACCTGTATTCGCACACATTTGATAGAAAGACTCCCAGATATAGTTGTGAGGATGACTCATGCTGACTGTGTCTGGCGAGATGTAACGAAGGTCTCAGCAATTAGGAAGCTGAGTTAGCTGCCCACCCTAGGTTTCTTGCTACTCGATGTTTCACTGGCAGGTGCTTCTCCTGCAGTGAAAATGTAGGATCCAAGGCCTGAAGGAAAGAGTCCTTCCCTGATGACACTCCTGCTTTAATTGGTTTTTCTGCAGCAGAAAATAATTTTACAGCAAAATTACCCAGGCTGATAATTCCAAGTGCCGGTGATGATCCAGGGTAACCAGAGCTTACACATATGGCTAGTGACAGTGAAAAATGGTGCAGTTACTTGAGAAAAATCATTTGGTATTTGATTAGATTATATATGTGTCTCCTCCTATACCCAGCTCCCAAAGGAACCCAAGAGAAAGGAAGGCACCACCATGACAAGACAGGTAAAAGAATGTTCAAAGCTTCTGCACAGCAAAGAAAACATCTACAGAGTGAAGAAAATAAGAGAAAATATTTGCAAACTACTCATCTGATGGGGGATTAATATCCAGAATATACGAGGAACTGAAATATCTCAACAGCAAAAAAACAAAACAAAATAAAAAACCTTGATTAAAAAAACTGTCTCCGCCCAAAATCTCCTGAAACTGATAAGCAACTTCAGCAAAGTCTCAGGATACAAAATCAATGTGCAAAATCACAAGCATTCTTATATACCAATAACAGACTTAAAGAGCGCCAAATCAAGAATAAACTGCCATTCACAATTGCTACAAAGAGAATAAAATACCTAGGAATACAACTAACAAAGAATGTAAAGGACCTCTTCAAGGAGAACTACAAACCACTGCTCAAGGAAATAAGAGAGGACACAAACAGATGGACAAACATTCCATGCTCATGGTTAGGAAGAATCAATATCGTGAAAATGGCCATACTGCCCAAAGTAATTTATATATTCAATGCTATCCCCATCAAGCTACCAGAACTGGAAAAAAACACCTTAAACTTCATATGGAACCAAAAGATAGCCTGCATAGCCAAGTCCATTCTAAGCAAAAAGAACAAAGCTGGAGGCATCAGGCTACCTGACTTCAAACTACACTACAAGGATACAGTAATCAAAACAGCATGGTACTGGTACCAAAACAGAGATATAGACCAATGGAACAGAACAGAGGCCTTGGAGGCAACACAACATATCTACAACCATTCGATCTTTGACAAACCTGACAAAAACAAGCAATGGGGAAAGGATTCCTTGTTTAATAAATGGTGTTGGTAAAACTGGCTAGCCATGTGCAGAAAGCAGAAACTGGACTCCTTCCTGACACCTTACACTAAAATGAACTTCAGATGGATTAAAGACTTAAACATAAGACCTAACACCATAAAAACCCTAGAAGAAAATCTAGGCAAAACCTTTCAGGACATAGACGTAGGCAAGGACTTCATGACCAAAACACCAAACGCATTGGCAACAAAAGCCAAAATAGACAAATGGGACCTAATCAAACTCCATGGCTTCTGCACGGCAAAAGAAACAGTCATTAGAGTGAATCAGCAACCAACAGAATGGGAAAAAATTTTTGCAGTTTACCCATCTGACAAAGGGCTGATATCCAGAATCTACAAAGAACTAAAACAGATTTACAAGAAAAAAACAAATAAGCCCATTCAAAAGTGGGTGAAGGATATGAACAGACACTTTACAAAAGAAGACATATATGAGACCAACAAACATATGAAAAAATGCTCATCATCACTAGTCATTAGAGAAATGCAAATCTAAACTACACTGAGATACCATCTCATGCCGGTTAGAATGGCAATCATTAAAAAATCTGGAGACAACAGATGCTGGAGAGGATGTGGAGAAATAGGAACACTTTTACACTGTTGGTGGGAGGGTAAATTAGTTCAACCATTGTGGAAGACAGTGTGGCGATTCCTCAAGGACCTAGAAACAGAAATTCCATTTGACCCAGCAATCCCATTACTGGGTATATATCGAAAGGATTATAAATTGTTCTATTATAAGGACACATTCACATGAATGTTCATTGCAGCACTGTTTACAATAGCAAAGACTTGGAACCAACCCAAATGCCCATCAATGATAGACTGGACAGGGAAAATGTGGCACATATACCCCATGGACTACTATGCAGCCATAAAAAAATGAAGAGTTCGTGTCCTTTGTAGGGACATGGATGAACCTGGAAACCATCATTCTCAGAAAACTGACACAAGAACAGAAAATCAAACACCGCATGTTCTCACTCATAGCCAAGTATTGAACAACGAGAACACATGGACACAGGGAGGGGAGCATCACACACTGGGGTCTGTAATGGGGAGCTAGGGGAGGGACAGCAGCGGGTGGGGACTTGGGGAGAGATAGCATGGGGAGAAACGTCAGATATAGGTGATAGGGAGGAAGGCAGCAAATCACACTGCCATGTGTGTACCCATGCAACAATCTTGCATATCCTTTACATGTACCCCAAAACCTAAAACACAATAAAATACATATATATAAGAGAGAAAAATCAGCAATGATCTAAACAGACATATCTCAAAAGAAAACATACAAATGGCCAATGAACATATAAAAAAATACTCACTAATCATCAGGAAAATGCAAACCAAAGCCACAGTGAGGTATCATATCCCCCATTTAGGCTGGCTACTATCAAAAAGCAAAAAATAACCAATGCTGGAAAGGATGCAGAGAAAAGCGAACTCTTCAACACTGTTGTAATTAGTAAATAGTGTGGTCACTATGGAGAACAGCATGGAGGTTCCCTCAAAAAACTACAGATAGAACTACCACATGATCCAGCAATCCCACTACTGGGAATCTGTTCAAAGGAAAGGAGATCACTGTATCAGGGAGACATCAGCACCTCCATGTTTACTGCAGCACTATTCACAATAGCCAAGAGATGGAATCAACCTAGGGGTCTGACAACAGATGAAGAGATAAAAAAATGTGGTGTGAATACACCATGGAGTACTATTCAACCATAAAAAAGAATGAGATCCTGTCATTTGCAGCAACATGGATGGAACTGAGACTATTATGTTAAGTGAAACAAGCTGGGAACAGAAAGTAAAGCACTGCATGTTCTCACTCACATGCGGAAGCTAAAAAAGTTAATCTCATAGAAGTAAAAAGTAGAATAGAGGATACTAGAGGCTGGGAATAGCAGGGAAAAGGGAGGAAAATGGAGAGATTTCTTAAAGGGTATAAAATTACAGCTAGATATAAGGAGTAGGCTCTAGTGTTAGTTAAGATCACTAGTTAACAATAATATTAATTATAGATAGCTAGAAGGAGGATAGTGAATGTTCCCAACACAAAGAAATGATCAGTGTTTGAGATGATGGGCATGCTAATTCCCCTGCTCTGTTTATCATACATTGTTTGTATCAAAACATCTCTATGCACCTATGAATATATATATAATTATTATTGGTCAATTTTAAAATTAAATAAAAAATAATGTTCCAGAACGATCCAAGATGGCTGATCGCTAACATCTCAGGATTGCAGCTCCCAGTGAAAGCGCAGAGAACGAGAGGACGCCACACTTTCAGACAAATTTTTGTCGCTTACGGAGTAGAAGATTCCCAGTGGAGGAGCCCCACGGGTCGCCAGCGCAACACTTGTGGCCGGCGCAGTGGTTTTGCTGGCACCTTGGCGTGACAGCTCTTGGTGCAGAGTAAACCCTTTCTGACCGACGTCTGGAGCTCCAGGAAGGCAGAGTTGCCTGTTATGGACTCAAGAAGGAAGCCAGACTGGAGATTCCCAGGCAGAAAAGCACCATCAGTCTTAACGCCACTGTTTTGGCCGGCGCAGTGGGTTGCTCATATTTCCGCTCTGGGAACTAACAACTTGGACGTCTACTCAGAGACCTAATTTGAAAGGTGGTAATTACAAAGACAACAGGTGGATAAATTTACAATGATGGGAAGAAACCAGCGTAAAAAGGCTGAGAATACTCAAAATCAGAATGCCTCTCCCTCTACAGAGGATCACAGTTCCTCATCAAAAGGGAACAAGGCTTGATGCAGAATGAGTGCATCCCATTAAGAGAATCAGGCTTCAGAAGATGGATAATAAAAAACTTCTGTGAGTTAAAAGAACATGTTGTAGCCCAATGTAAAGAAACTAAGTACTTCGAAAAAAGGTTTGAGGAAATCCTAATGAGAATAGACAATTTAGAGAGGAATATAAGTGAATTAATGAAACTGAAGAATACAATAAGGGAACACCAAGAAGTATGCACAGGTTTAAACACTTGAATTGATCAAGCAGAAGAAAGGATATGAGAGGTTGAAGACCAACTTAATGAAATAAAATGAGAAGACAAGATTAGAGAAAAAAGGATAAAAAGGAATGAGCAAAGTGTCCAAGAAATATGGGACTATGTGAAAAGACCTAATTTACATTTGATAGGTGTACCTGAATGCGATGGAGAGAATGAATCCAAGCTGGAAAATATTCTTCAGGAAAATTTTCCTAACCTAGCAAAGCAGGACAATATTCAACCCCAGGTTAATACAGAGACCACCACAAAGATATTCCTCAAGAAAAGCAACCCCAAGGCACATAATCGTTAGATTCACCAGGGTTGAAATGAAGGAGAAAATACTAAGGGCAGCCAGAGAGAAAGGTCAGGTTACCCACAAAGGTAAGCGTATTAGACTTACAGCAGATCTCTCAGCAGAAACTCTACAAGCCAGAAGAGAGTGGGGGCCAATATTCAACATCCTTAAAGAACAGAACTTTCAGCCCAGAATTTCATATCCAGCCAAACTAAGCTTCACAACTGAAGGAAAAATAAAATCTTTTATGAACAAGCAAGTACTCAGAGATTTTATTACCACCAGGCCTGCTTTACAAGAGCTTCTGAAAGAAGCATTACACATAGAAACAACCAGTATTAGCCTTTCTAAAGATATACCAAAAAGTAAAGAGCATCAACATAAAGAAGAATTTACATCAACGAATGGATAAAACAGCCAGTTAACATCAAATGGCAGTAACCCTAAATTTAAATCGACTAAGTCCCCCAATCAAAAGATACAGCCAAAACCCAACGGTATGCTACATCCAGACCCATTTCACATGCAAGGATACACAAAGACTCAAAACAAAGGGATGGAGAAAGATTTACCAACCAAATGGAGTGCAAAAATAAATAAATAAATAAAAAGCAGGAGTTGCAGTTCTTGCATCTGATAAAATAGATTTTAAAGCAACAAAGATATAGTGGTAAAAGGATCAATGCAACAAAAAGAGCTAACGATCCTAACACCCAGATACATAGAGACTTAGACTCAATGAGACAGAAAATTAATAAGGATATCCAGGACTCGAACTCAGATCCGGAACAAGTAAACTTAAATATTTATAGAGCTCTCCACTTTAAATACACAAAATATACATTCTTGTCAATATCACATCACACATACTCATAGGTTTAAATGAAATATTGATTGGCCATTATTAATACCCATTTTTTAGAATAAAGCAACATTTCCATTCTCTCTTCCTCTTCTTCTTCCTCTTTCTTCCTCTCCACTCCTTTTTTCTTTCCTTTTCTCAAAAAAAAAAAAAATGTTCCAAGCAGCTCCATTCACAATAGTCCCATACTGAAAACAACATACTCACCAAGTGAAGAATGGACAAACAAAATGTATACAAAGAAGATCGAACTGATACATGTGACAACATGAATTATTCAAAACCACTACACTGAGCCAGACCCAAAAGACCACCCACTGTCTTCCCATCCATGTGAAGTTCAAGAACAGGTAGACCAATACATGGTGATGGGGGCCAGTACAATGGCCAAGGCAGGTGGAAGCACTGACTGGAAGGGACATGAGGGAGCCCTCTGGCTGACTAATAACACCTACGGCAACATCATGGGCCTACACACCAGCAGAAACCGACAGAGCTTATATCCAAAACCCACGCACTCCACTGTATGCAACCTGCACACTGATTTAAAAAAAAAAAAAGGGCCTGAATGAAGGCTATAGAGTCAGATACACACCAGTTTGAACTGCAGCTCTGTTGCGTTATTCTGTCACTTATCTGTCAGCCTTACAATGGGGCACGTGCTGTTCTGGTCACCTGTGATTCATCAGTAAACAAAACGTCCTGTTCTTGAGTTCACATTCTAGTGAAAGGACACAGTCAATAAGCAATAAACATAATAATTAAGTAAATTATGTAGTACGTCAGATTGTGTGAAAATAGAGCTAGGTATTGTGAGCATGAGGCAGACAGGGGTGGGGAGAGCTGTAATTCTAAAGTTAGGTGGGCAGGGTGGGCCTCCTTGAGAAGTCCTAGGTTGAAGAGAAGCACATAGGCCTGAAGCTGACTGTACACTAGTCTGCCTGAGAAACAGCAAGGCCAGGAGAGCCCATGTAGGGCTTCTGCCCATGCAGGTCTCTGTAAACCATAAGGAAGATGTGGCTTATTTTTTTTTTAAAGAGTCAGGGTCTTGCTCTCTCACCCAGACTGGAGTGCAATGGCATGATCAAAGCTCACTGTAGCCTTGAACTCCTGGGGCTCAAGCAATCCTCCCATCTCAACCTCCTAAGTAGCTGAGACTACAGGTACATTCCACCTCACCCAGTTAACTAGAAAAAAAAATTTTTTTGTAGCGATGGGGTCTCACTATGTTGCCCAGGCTGGTCTGTAACTCCTGGGCTCAAGCAATCCTCCTGCTTCGGCCTCCCAAAATGCTGGAATCACAGGTATGAGCCATTACTCCCAGCTGATATTTTTCATTTTTAATAAGAAAGAAATAAACCTCTTCTTTGTGGGTTTTCTGTTACATATGCAGGTGAACCTACCTATCTTTAAGTAATGTTCACCAGGAACAGATTCCCAAGGAGTTAGGACTTTAGTTACAACCCCCCAAATATTAATACTTTTAAGAGAACCAGCTGGCCAAATAATTCCCAAAGTCCATCTTAAAGGACAGTGCCCTATCAGGAAATGCTAGGTCTTATCCTTATGGAAGGCAGGGAAGATATCTCAAAAGCTGAAGGAAACAAAGTTCTCTCCAAGATCCCTAGGAGAGCCAAATCTCTACTTTCTGCTCTCTCGCTATCTGTGCTACAGTGGGCTGGAAGTCAGGTTCCATGGTCCAGCATGGGGATGTAGGAGCTGGCCGAAGACTCCTTTGTAACTCCCCTCCTACCTTTTTCATCTTGGGATCAGGCAGGACACTTCTAGCTGAGTTCCTACTCAAAGGAATTTCAAATACAGTGTACAGCTGGGGTTCTCCAGTCAGTCCACCTTTGGAAGGTCAGTTCCAGCTCAACGTGCTGGAACTCTAAGTCAACAGTCTGCCTTTAAAATAAAACAGAATATAGCAAAGATGATTGGAGTCTAAAGGACTTTTGAAAGAGGATCCCAGGTTACTCAGCTCAAAAATAATCTTCTTCTCTACATAGACATTCTGAAAATATATTCCAATCAGGTCATTTCTTTTCATCTTTTAAAACTCCATTTGGAAATCCTAGTTAAGACCATCATTAATAGAACAGTAACAAAACACCAAATCTTGGTCTCTTGATCTGATCTCACCCCTTACTTCTCTTATTTTTATGAGTTCACTGGCTTAGCCTGTCTTTGCCTCTCTTTGGGATCAATTTCCTTCCGATTAGAGCAGTGAGGCACTAGCTATTCTACTTAGGAAGAGAGCTCCTCGCCTGTTCCTCATTCCCTGCACCTTGAGCCATTTCTCTTCCACTTCATAGGCATGGGAGTTCTTGTGAGCCCTTGCAGAGAACACTCCCATTGCCACCAGCAGGAAGGACTGAGTACCACTGAGAGAGTGTTCCCAGAAAGATCTCTACCAGCCTTTTACTGTACATCTTCTCTATATTTAGCTCTGTGCTAGGAGCTGAAAGAGAAAAAAAATGGCCATAATCTTTGCTTTTGAGCAATTTATAACCTAGTTGAAAGGACAGGATTTAAGTATATCAAACAATTAACCAAGAAAGGTGATGGTGCATAATTAAGTTCTAAATTATATAAAAGGAAATCACTGAGTAACTGGGCTAAGGCTTCAGTGAGGATATATTTGAGCATAAGCAAATTCTCTCAAGAAATTATTTAGATCTCAGTAGACTAAGTCTGAAAGAATAAAGCTGTCTACTTGATAACTGGGTAGAGAAAAGAACAAAATATAGTAACAAGAATCTTTTGAAATCTAAATAATTCTAGTTTATATGTGACTGTAAGATAAAGGACAAACAGCCTTTAATAATTTAATGAAAATGTTTCTCAATTTTCATTAAACAGCTGTTTCAAACCTACTCTCATGCAGACTTGAGAGGCTCACTAAGAAATGGTCATATTCCATTTCCCCCTCCAGGTCCTTTCTTTTTTTTTTTTTTGAGTCAGGGTCTCACTCTGTCACCCAGACTGGAGTGCAGTGGCGCAATCTTGGCTTACTGCAGCCTCTGCCTCCCAGGACAAAGTGATTCTTCTGCCTCAGCCTCCTGAGTAGCTGGTATTACAGGTGTGCAGCACTGCTGCCTGGCTAATAATACCTTTCTGATAAGATATCAATAAACAGTGAAGTGGTCACAATTTGAACAGATAAAAGGGGAAGAAAGGAGACACAAAGATCTGGATGAAATAAACATCTGAATAGTTAGATCCCGAATCAAAATGATGGTCATGAGGTAGGAGGTGGAACTTTACTCTGAACCAGATTGAAGACTGGCTGTAACAGAGAACAGGCAACACCACTACTCCATAAGACACACCCACTAGTGTATGTCAGTTTACCATTGCCATGGCAACACCTAGATGTCACCACCCCTTTCCACTGCAACAACCTGGAGGTTACCACCGCTTTTCCAGAAAATTCTGAATAATCTGCCTCTTAATATGCATGTAATTAAAAGTGGATATAAATACGACTGCAGAACTGACACTGAGTGGCTGCTCTGGAGGCTGCCTATAGGGTCTACCCCTGCTCTGCAGAGCAGTCACAGTGCTGTAACACTGCACCTCAATAAAGCTGTTTTCTTCTACCACTGGCTCACTCTTGAATTCTTTCCTGAGCAAAGTAAAGAACCTTCCTGGGCTAACCCCCAATTTTGGGGCTCGCCTATCCTGCACTGGTCCCTTTGTAACCAGAGCAAATAAATGCAAGTAATATGACAAGTGACTTGGATTATTCTTTTGTCCTACCAAGAAATGGCTGTTTCATATGAGCAAGGCATTTTCCTCTCTGTGTGAGTCCTTTAATCATAAGATGGGAAGGATAAGCTCTGCCTCTTTCCTTAACAGCATTTATTCACACAAAGAGCAAACCAATAGAAAAAAAAAATGAACAAGGTTTTCCTTTGTGAGAGTAAAAACAATTCTGGCCAGGCACAGTGGCTCATGCCTGTAATCCCAGCACTTTGGAAGGCCGAGCCAGGCAAACTCAGACAGGAGTTTGAGACCAGCCTGGCCAACATAGTGAAACCTCATCTCTACTAAAAATACAAGAAATTAGCTGGGTGTGGTGGTGCATACCTGTAATCCCAGCTATTAGGGAGGTTGAGGCAGAAGAACTGCTTGAACCTGGGAGGTGGAGGTTGCAGTGAGCTGAGGTTGTGCCACTGCCCTACAGTCTGGGTGACAGAGCGAGCCTTTGTCTCAAAAACAACAACAACAAAAAACATTTTTAAAATTGTGTCTATTTTACAGACACTTGTAGAAGTCTCAACAAGCTTCAACAACACCAACAAGTAAATTTCTGAGCAGTACAGTCTTACTGTCTACCCAAACATATGTAGATACTGAACCTATTATTTATTATGAAATAGCATAATTTTGATTGTGAAACACTGAACTAATGCATGATACTTATCTGCTTGCTTATTTATTTAGTTATTTTCGAGACGGAGGCTCGCTCTGTTACCCAGGCTGGAATGCAGTGGCGCGATCTTGGCTCACTGCAACCTCTGTCTCCCAGGTTCAAGCAATTCTTCTGCCTCAGCCTCGGCAAATGCCACCACGCCCGGCTAATTTTTGTATTTCTAATAGAGATGGGGTTTCACCATACTGGCCAGGCTGATCTCAAACTCCTAACCTTGTATCCGCCCGCCTCAGCTTCCCAAAGAGCATGAGCCACTATGCCTGGGCTTATCTATTCATTTTTGAGACAGGGTCTCACTCTGTCACCCAGGCTGGAGTGCAGTGGGCTGATCTTAGCTCACTGCGGCCTCCATCTCCTGGGCTCAAGTGATTCTCCCATCTCAGCCTCCTGAGTAGCTGGGACCACAGGTACATGCCACCACACCCAGCTAATTTTTTTATTTTTAGTAGAGATGAGGTTTCACCATGTTGCCCAGGCTGGTCTCAAACTCTAGCTCAAGTGATCTGCTTGCCTCAGCCTTCTGAAGTGTTGGGATCACAGGTGTGAGCCACCACACCTAGCTTAAGGCATTATTTTTAAACCAGTAACCTTAAAGCAGATTTTTAAAAAGCAAAGCAACTAGGCCAGGTGTGGTGCCTCATGCCTATAGTCCCAGAACTTTGGGAGGCTGAGGCAGGAGGATGGCTTGAGCTTAGGAGTTCAAAACCAGCCTAAGCACACAGTGAGACCTTGTCTCTACCAAAAATAAAAACATTTAAAAAAATTAGCCCAGTGTGATGGCACACCTTCCCATGCGCCTGGAGTTCCAGTTATTTAGGAAGCTGAGGTGAGAGGATCACATGAGACTGGGAGATGAGGCTGCAATAGGCTATGATCATGCAATTGTACTCCAGCCTGGGTAACAACAAGAACCTGTCTCAAGAAAAAAAAAAAAAAAGCAAAGCAATTCAATTTTCTTCCCCAAACGTTTGAATGGGGCAGTTTCATCCTGAAATTGCTCAAATGGGGGAATACCAGAGAATGAGAAAAAATTTAAGTCCAAACAATAAACAGACCCAAGGAACATCCTTAGGGATATTTTACTCCATAGCCATAGGATGCAGCTTTCTATAAAGTAGAGGAGCATAAGATTCTAAGAAAATTTTCAGTTACTCAGGGTATGTTTATCTTTGCACTTTGAATGCAATTACTTGCACAGACCAGCAAAATGTATGTTTTCTATCATACATTTCATTTTATCACATTAACTTATTCATTTATCACATGTCATTTTCTATCTCTTTCTGCAATCTCGTTGATGATAATTTTCTAGATTGGAAAACAGGCCTCAAACGTAGGGTTGGGACTTATTAAAAACAGATACAAAAATTCTCAGGTCCAAAGTAGCTCCTTTAGTATTGCAGAAGAGACAAATGTAAGCTTTCTCATCCGTAAAATGGAATTTCTGTGTGAACTAGCAAATGTGAAAAGTTCCTAGCACAGATTCTGGCATATCAGAAGGGTTCAAAAAGGTGAAGTGCTTTCCTTAAACTTTGCTGAGCAGAACCTTACACGTAAGCAGCATCTGACGAATCCCAGTCACTTAAATTCCAATTCTTCATTCATGACATCCCATCAATCCATGTGCTCCAGTGACTGAGGCAATGCAGGTATGTGGGAGGAACAAAAACAAACAAACAAAAACAGTCTAGGGTGTGTGGGGAAAACAAGAAAAAAGAACAAACAAAAAACCGTCCAGGATCCAGCCAAAACCAATTTGGGCAAGAACCAATCAAACAAAAATATATTATATGTAAGGGAGACTCCTAAGGCAAAAAATATTAGGAACTTATTAATATGTTATCATATTAATAAGCTCAAAAGAAAAAATAAGCATAATTATTTTATTAGATGCTAAAAAGGCATTTGATAAAATTCAACATACACTACTAATTTTAAAAGTGCAATAGGGCTGGGCACGGTGGCTCACGACTGTAATCCCAGCACTAGAAAAATATTTCCTTAACATAAATTTTAAAAATATATACTTCCCATATATATATATACTTCTACATATTTGTGTATAAATAGCATCAGGATTAGCAATGAGAGACAAGAACATTCCTTCTGAAGACAGAAACAATATAAGGAAAGGCTTATCTTTGTTACTTACTAATACTCTGGAAAGCTGGCTGAAATAATAAGAAATAAAAGGGATAAAGGTTGAAAAGGCTGGGCATGGTGGCTCACACCTGTAATCCCAGCACTTTGGGAGGTCAAGGCAGGCAGATCACCTGAGTTCGAGACCATGCTGGGCGACATGATGAAACCTTGTCTTTACTAAACACAAAAAATTAGCCAGGCGTGGTGGCAGATGCCTGTAGTCCCAGCTACTCGGGAGGCTGAGGCAGTAGAATCATTTGAATCTGGGAGGCAGAGGTTGCAGTGAGCTGAGGTCGTATCACTGCACTCCAGCCTGGTGACAGAGCGAGACTCGGTTTCAAAGAAAAAAAAACCCAAAAAACCTTAACATTACAAAATCAGTGTTCAAATTTTAAAATATAGTATTTATTAACTAATTCCCTACATGTACTGTTCTGTTTATCTTCTTACACAAATTTCTAAAAAGTAGATTGCAAGCTAGGCAGAGTGGCTCATGCCTATAATCCCAGCACTTTGGGAAGCTGAGGCAGGAGGATCACTTGAGGTCAGGAGTTCAAGACCAAACTGGTTGACATAGCAAGCCCATTTCTACAAAAAACAAACAAACAAACTGTATTTTAATTAGCTGGGCATGGTGGTATGTGCCTGTAGTCTTAGCCACTTGGGAGGCTGAGGCAAGAGGATTGCTTGAGCCCAGGCGTTCGAGGCAGCAGTGAGTTATGATTGTACCACTGCACTCCAGATTGAATGGCAGAGTGAGATTCAAATTTTTCTTAAATTGGGTGGTAGGTTCTTGGGTGTTTGTTGTAATATGATTCTTTGCATCATATATATACTAAATATTCCTATGTATCTACTCAATACTTAGTAAAACACTTGATATTTAATATAACAACTAGAGATCATATTGGTTAAATTCTCTGGAAAAGATGAAGCAGATCTAAATATTAAAAATGGGACCTAGATACCTGGATGCATTAATTCACTACATTTTTCTTAAGCATCCACTATGGACTCATTGTTGAAAGGATACAAAATATGCAAAGTCCCCACTCTTTTTTTTTTTTTTTTTGAGACAGAATCTCACTCTGTCACCCAGGCTGGAGTGCAGTGGTGCCATCTTGGCTCACTGCAACCTCCACCTCCCAGGTTCAAGCAATTCTTCTGTCTCAGCCTCCTAGGCAGCAATACGAGACCCTGTGTCTACAAAAAAAACCTTTAAAAATTAGCTTGGCATGGTGTGAGAACTGTGGTCCCAGCTACTTGCAGGGCTGAGGTGGGAGAACTGCTTGAACATAGGAGGTCGAGGCTGCAGTGAGCTATGATCATACCATTACACTGTGGCCTGGGTCACACAGCAACACCGGTCTCAAAAAACAAGATAAAACAGAAACTTTATAGGAAGAGAAGGTGGACTTTTAATAGAAGGACAGAGTAGGTGCAGCAAATCAGCACACCTGCCAAGAACAACAAAGAAGTCCAGCTGAAATGCAGAAATTATCTATTTTAAGGTAATAGAGAGCTTCTAGGCAATGAGAATGAGAACTGCAGAAGCCAAGGCAAGAGAATCTTGAAAAGAAAGCTGACATTTGCAGAAAATTACAGATTCCAAGTACAGCCAAGAGGCTGAGAATCCAGGCTTTGTGTCCCTGGAGGGCTACTGCTAAGGGAAAGATACCAGCAAAATGGGGCGGGGGTGGGCAGTTTCAAGCATACTGCCAGTTTTCTTCTGAGGACATTATTAGCTGAATACTGAGAGTGCATGAGGCAGCAGATAACCTAAGCAAAAATCTTCTGAAAAGCAGTTTTGCTAGACAAAGATTTTGGGATCCATCAGGAGAGGGTGCACCAAGAACACATGAGGGTCTCACCTGAAAACTCTGGAGAGTGAGGGAGAATAAAAGTCCAGCAGACTGAGCCTTACCTGAGCTGCAAACCCAACTTCCATTTGGCACAGTTTCTAATCAGATTATAATGATCAGCCCAGCAGAGGGAAGAGTAAGCCCTGTCTGGGGGAAGATATCACCATGTGGAGCTCTAACAATTTTTGTTGTGTATAATGTATGACATTACTAGACATGGACCAAAAGACAGGACCATATAACTGAAAACTAAGAGCAAGAAAAACAGAAAACCAAAGATGATCAAATATTAGAGTTAGCCAACAAGTAACTAATAACAGTAATGATTATTTAAAAAAAAAAAAACAAACAGAAAGGGGCCAGGCATGGTGGCTCATGCTATAATTCCAGCACTTTGGGAGGCCAAGGCAGGTAGATCACTTAAGGTCAAGAGTTCAAGCCCAACTTGACCAACATGGTGAAAACCCGTCTCCACCAAAAATACAAAAATTAGCCAGGCATGGCGGTGGGCACCTGTAATCCCAGCTACTTGGGAAACTGACGCAGGAGAATTGCTTGAACCCAGGAGGCAGAGGTTGCAGTGAGCCAAAATGGTGCTCCTGCAGGCCAGCATGAGCGACAGAACAAGTCTCTGTCTCAAACAAATAAAAAAACCAAAAAGAAAAAAATATTTTTAAAAAGGAGATGAAAAGATGGAGAATTTAACCAAAGAATTAGAGTCCTATACACAGATTACTTATAAATTGCATGTTTCCTGTGAGCACCAGTCGTGCATATTCAGCTGCTTACCTGGCAGTTTTATTTTGATGTATCGATGGCATTTCAAATTTAGCATGTCCGCGGCGAGACTTAATATTGCTCCTCAGTAAACTTAGTCATTTTCCACTGTTCACAGTCTACTCCATTACACAAACAAGTAACTATAAGTAACCCATAACAGTTCTCTCTCCCTTACCTTCCATATAGAAATATTATCAAGTGTTGCCAATTTTTCTCCCTCTGCCTCAGCCTCTGGAGTAGCTGGGATTACAGGTACCTGCCACCATGCCTAGCTAATAATTTTTGTATTTTTAGTAGAGACAGGGTTTCACCATGTTGGTCAGCCTGGTCTCAAACTCCGGACCTTGTGATCCACCTGCCTTGGACTCCCAAAGTGCTAGGATTACAGGCGTGAGCCACCACGCCAGGGCAGAACTGGTTCTTTAAGAAAGCAGGTAAGTAGGTTGGAAATTAAGAGTGTATATGGGCCGGGCACAGTGGCTCACACCTGTAATCCCAGCATTTTGGGAGGCCAAGGCAGGCAGTTCACTTGAGATCAGGAGTTCGAGACCAGCCTGGCCAACATGGTGAAATCCTGTCTCTATGAAAAATATAAAAATTAGCCAGACGTGGTAGCACATGCCTACCCAGCAACTCAGGAGAATCATTTGAACCCGGGAGGTGGAGGTTGCAGCGAGTTGAGATCACGCCACTACACTCCAGCCTAGGCAACAAGAGTGAAACTCCATCTCAAAAAAAAAAAGAGTGTATATGGATAAAGGAGGATAAAGGAGCAGGAAAACATGTTAAGACAACCAGGGCTCAGATCATAAAAGAACATGAATGTCATGCTAAAGAATCTGGATCTTACACTGGAACATAGAAATTAAAGGATTTTAGAAAGGGGAGTACATTAAAATGCAGATATACTCTTTAACTAAAATGTATATTCTCACGTAAGTGAGCGTAAATACTGAGCACAAATGTACATAAATATGGGAATAACAGACATTGCAAACTACTAGAGGTGGAGCTAGGTGGGGTGGTTTGTGTAAAACACTACTTGCTGGGTACTATGCTAACTACCTGGGTGACCGGTTTTGTACTACAAACCTCCGAATCACACAATATTCCCATGTAACAAATCTGCACATGAATCCACTATAAAATAAAAGTTGAAATTTTTTAAAATGAAGGAAATAATGTTTATATTTTGGCAAGTCTACTTTGGTCAAAGTGTGTGGAGTAGATTGGCACTGGTAAGTATAAAGATAAGAAGAGTTAGGAAGTTACTGTAAATGTCCAGGTGAGAAATGATGAATTCCTGAACCTGGAATGTGGTCACTAAGATCAAAAAGAAAAAAATTCAAATTGAGAAACATTTAGAAAGTAGAATCAACCAGTGATATTTCACCTACAGGTTGCCAAGAGCAGAGAGAAAAAAAATCAGAGACAACTCTCAGGTTTCCAGCTTGAATGATCAGTACATGTGATTGCCATTCACACCCCTCCCCAGCAAGGTTTGTGGAAATCCACTTGGTCCTGGAAAAGGTGATACCAATGCTGGCTCTGGGGTAAAGCCCGTGACCTATGTATGGGAAGCCATAGGCATACTCCATGTCCCCCCCTACTGGCCATGAGACTGATAGAGTTTGTACAGTGGAAGACATAATCAGAACTTATACAAAATGTAGCAAAGTGACAATAAAAGTGTAAAAGAAAAGTCAGACCTAGAAAACAGAGAAGTTAGAGCTGAAATATAATCTAGATGCAATGAATCTCCAAGAGAAAGAGACAGAATAGGTGAGGGGCGTTATTCAAAGACACAATGGCAAAAAATTTTCCAGAATTTACCAAAGCCACCCATTTTCAGATTTTAGAAAGCCCAATATATTCAAAGGGAGGGTAAAGAAAAATGAATCCACAACCAAACATTACTGTCAATCTGTAGAATACCAAAGACAAAGGAGACTTAAAAGCTGCCCGAGAAAAAGAGAAGCACTCAGACTGACGAATTAAAAAAAAACTGTATTGGTTTAATTTATGTATTATAACATTCACCTGTTTTATTTATTTATTTATTTATTTATTTATTTTTTGAGATAAAATTTTGCTCTGTTGCCCAGGCTGGAGTCCAATGATGCAATCTTGGCTCACTACAACCTCAGCCTCCCGGGTTCAAGAGATTCTCCTGCCTCAGCCTCCTGAGTAGCTGGGATTACAGGTGTCTGCCACCACGCCCAGTTCATTTTTGCATTTTTAGTAGAGACGGGGTTTCACCATGTTGGTCACGCTGGTCTCAAACTCCTGACCTCAGGTGATCCACCTGACTTGGCCTCCCAGTGATGGGATTACAGGCGTGAGCCATTGCGCCTGTCAAAATTCACCTATTTTAAATATACAGTTCAATGATTTTCAATAAATTTGTTAGATGGTGCAGCCATCACCCCAATACAGTACTAGAATATTTTTATCATCAAAATACAATCCTTTATGCTCATTTACAGTTAATCCCTATTTCCATTCCCTTCCAGGAAGCCCATCAAGTCTCCATCCCTATGGGTCTGTCTTTTCTGGATATTTCATACAAAAGGGACCACACAATATGTCTGGCTTCTTTCCCTTAGTGTGTTTTGAGACTGAGCCATTTGTAGCACGAATCAGTATTTTATTCATTTTACTGGTGAATAATATTTATCCATTTACTAGTTGGTGGGCACCTGAGTAGCTTCCACTTTTTAGTTTGAAATGACTAATAATATTATGAACATACAAATCTTTGAATGCTTTGGACCCAGCTTTCATTTCTCCTGGGTGTATATTTACCAGTGGAATTGTAGGGTCATATGGTAAATTTATGTTTAACTTCCTGTGAAACCGTCAAAGTATTTTCCAAAGTGGCTATGCCATTTTACATTCCTACCAGCAATGTATGTGGTGGGTTCCTGTTTCTCTACATCCTTGCCACCACTTATTATTGTCTGCCTTTCTGATTAAGGCCATTTTAATAAGTGTTAAAATGGTATCTTCTTAGGGTTTTTTGGGATTTGTTTCTTGTTATTTTGTTTAATATGGTTTTAATTTGCATTTCCCTCATGACTAATTTGTCTTTCCCAAGTGACTAATGATTTTGAGCATCCTTTCAAGTGTTTATTTGGCATATCTTCTTTGGTAAAATCTCTATTCAAATCTTTTGCCGTTTTTTTTTTATTTTCTGAGACTGAGTCTTGCTCTGCTGCCCAGGTTGAAGTGCAATGGCACGATCTCGGCTGACTGCAACCTCTGCCTCCTGAGTTGAAGTGATTCTCCTGCCTCAGCCTCCACAGTAGCTGGGATTACAGGCATGCACCACCACACCTGGCTAATTTTTGTATTTCTAGTCAAGACAAGGTTTTGCCGTGTTGGCCAGGCTAGTCCTAAACTCCTGAACTCAGGTAATCTGCCCACCTCAGCCTCCCAAAGTACTGGGATTACAGGTGTGAACCACTGCATCTGCCCCAAATCTTTTGCCCATTTTTAAACTGAGCTGTTTGTTGAGTGTTAGGTTTTTTAAGTAGTCTAGATACAAGCCTTTTATTTGACAATGGACTTTTAACAGCAATAATGGAATTCAGAAGAGAACTGAAAAATATCTTCAATGTGCTGAGAGAAAATAATTGTCAATACAGAATTGTACACATAGATAAAATATATTTTAGGAATGAGCATTAATTAAAAACATTTTCAGATGGCTGGACATGCGGCTTATGCCTGTAATGCAAGCACCTTAGGAGGCTGAGTGGGAGGACTGCTTGAACCCAGGAGTTTAAGACCAGACTGAGCAACACAGCAGGCAGGACCCTGTCTCTTCCGAAAAAAAAATTTTTTTCAGATAAAAACAGTTTACTACCAGAAGACTCTCACTAGTGTGTATTAATTACTGCTATGTAACAATACTAATAAATTAAAGCTTTTTTTTCTTTGAGACAAAGTCTCACTCTGTTGCCAGGCTGGAGTGCAGCAGTGTTATCTCGGCTCACTGTAATCTCTGCGTCCCGGGTTCAAGTGATTCTCCTGCCTCAGCTTCCCGAGTAGCTGGGGCTATAGGTGCATGCCACCATGACCAGCTAATTTTTTTTTTTTGAGACAGAGTCTCACTCTGCCACCCAGGTTGGAGTGTAATGGGGCAATCTCTGCTCACTGCAACCTCTGCCTCCCAGGTTCAAGTGATTCTCCTGCCTTAGCCTCCTAAGTAGCTGGGATTATAGGCATCTGCCATGACACCCAAGATAATTTTTGTATTTTTGCAGAGATGGGGTTTCAACATGTTGGCCAGGATGGACTCAAACTCCTGACCTCAAGTAATCCACCTGCCTCAGCCTCCCAAAGTGCTGGGATTACAGGCATAAGCTACCATGCCTGGCCACTAAACACATTTATTATCTCACAGTTTCTGTGTGTCAGAGATTCAGAAGCAACTAGGGTAGGTGGTCCTAGCTCTGGGTCTCTTGTGAGGCTGCCATCTGGATGGTGGCCGGGGCTACAGTCACCATGATGGGCCTGCAGGATCTCCTCCCATGTGGCTGCCTTGCAAGGTTGGGAAGTTTGTACTGGCAGATGACAGGGAGCCTCTTCACATGGAGTCCTCCCAGAACTGCTTGATAACCTCATGACATGGCAGCCATCATCCCAGAGTGAGTGGCCCAAGAAAGAGCAAGGCAAAAAGGTGCAATGACCCAGCCTCAGAAATCATGCTCCATCACTGCTGCAATGTTCCAATGGTTACAAAGGTTAGCCCTCTTCAGTGTGGTGTGCTAACCTACCCTGTGTTAGCCTGACAGACTCCATCTTGCTGACAGCCAGAAAAACTCCATCTTAACCTCTGCCTCATCCCTCCTGCCACTTCTCCCTTGAGAGCATACCTGGGTTATGCTACTGTGCTGGATCATGCTGTGTTTAGAACTATTGAGGCATATAACCATTGCAACCATATCCTGCTTGGCAAGCCCACTTGCTATTATGAATACCCCCTTGATTGATTGTATGGCAAGTACCGAATACCCCACTTGGTAACCAGCAATCATGGGAACTGCCTGTGTATACTCTCCTTAGTAACCAACCATCATGGGAACCTCCTGCCTCCTAGTTATCAGCCTCCTTATCTAACTTGCTTGTTCTGCTTCTGTAAATTCTGCTTCAGCTAGGCTCCCACTCCCCTCTCTTAAGCAAGATATAAAAAGGAATCAAACCCCTTCTTTGGGGCCGAGAGATTTTGGGCACGAGCTGACTCTTGGTTGCCGGCAATAAAGGACTCTCAATTGGTACTCAGAGTGTGGTGCTTGCCTTCTAACTCACTCAGGTGTAACAGTGGGAGTGTGAATCATCGAGAGCCACAGTCATCAGGGAGACCCTGGAGGCTGGCTCATTCATTTCATGTAATGTTGTAAGGATATGCCGTAAAAATAAGAAAAGGTCCCAGAAAGAAGATCAAGGATAGAAAAAGAAGTGATGAACAAAGAACACTGTAAAAATATAGGGAAATTTAAACAAGCATTGCTTTTATAAAACAAGAATGGCAATGTCTGATTTACATATAGTAAATGGTACAGCAGGCATGGTGGGAGGAACTGATTGGATTAAAATATTTTTTAGGACCTTTAATTGATTCAGGGGAGAATGGAAATTGACTAACTTTATACTCTTAAGTATTCACATTCAAAGTTTGAGAGTAACCACTAAGAAAATAAAAATTGAATGCCGGAGAGAGATCTAAGATGGCTGATCACTAGCGGCTCAGGCTTGTAGCTCCCAGTGAAAGCGCAGAGAACGAGGACACCACACTTTCAGATGAATTTTTGTTGCTCAGGGTCCAGGAAATTCCCAGCGGAGGAGCCCCACGGGTTGCCAGAGTGACTCTTGCAGCCGGCACGGTGGTTCTCAGTGCAGAGTAAACAGGACTGCTTCCCCTTTTGGCTGACGTTTGGAACTGACTGAAGAAGGGATTCAGGAGGGAAGCCAGACCGGAGACTCCCAGACAGAAAAGCACCAAGAATCTTGATGCCGCTGTTTTAGCCAGTGTGTTGCTCAGATTTTGGCGCTGGGAATGAACAAGTTGGACATCCACTCAGAGACCTAATTTGAAAGTTGGTAATTACAAAGATGACAGGTGGATAAATTTACAATGAGAAGAAACCAGCGTAAAAAGGCTGAGAATACTCAAAATCAGAATGCCTCTTCCTCTAAAGAGGATCACAGTTCCTCATCAACAAGGGAACAAGGCTTGATGGAGAACGAGTGCATTCCATTAACAGAATCAGGCTTCAGAAGGTCAATAATAAGAAACTTCTGTGAGTTAAAAGAACATGTTCTAGCCCAATGTAAAGAAACTAAGAACTTTGAAAAAAGGTTTGATGAAATCCTAATGAGAATAGACAACTTAGAGAGGAATGTAAGTGAATTAATGGAACTGAAGAATACAACAGGAGAACTCCTAGAAGTATGCACAGGTTTTAACACTCTAATTGATCAAGCAGAAGAAAGGATATCACAGGTAGAAGACCAACTTAATGAAATGAAACAAGAAGACAAGATTAGAGAAGAAAAAGTAAAAAGGAATGAGCAAAGTGTCCAAGAAATATGGGACTATGTGAAAAGACCTAATTTATGTTTGATAGGTGTACCTGAATGTCATGAAGAGAATGAATCCAAACTGGAAAATATTCTTCAGGATATTATTCAGGAAAACTTTTCCTAACCTAGTAAGGTGGGACAATACTCAACTCCAGGTAATACAGAGAACACCACAAAGATATTTCTCAAGTAGAGCAACCCCAAGATACATAATTGTTAGATTCGCCAGGGTTGAAATAAAGGAGAAAATTCTAAGGGCAGCTAGAGAGAAAGGTAAGGTTACCCGTAAAGGGAAGCCTATCAGACTCACAGCAGATCTCTCAGTGGAAACCCTACAAACTAGAAGAGAGTGGGGTTCAATATTCAATATCCTCAAAGAAAAGAATTTTCAACCCAGAATCTCATATCCAGCCAAACTAAGCTTTATAAATGAAGGAAAAATAAAATTTTTCACGAACAAGCAAGCACTCAGAGATTTCATCACCACCAGGCCTGCTTTACGAGAGCTTCTGAAAGAAGTACTACACACAGAAAGGAACAACCAGTATCAGTCATCCCAAAAACTTACCAAAAGATAAAGAGTATCTCCATAATGAATAATCTATATCAACTAATGGGCAAAATAGCCAGCCAGCATAAAAGGACAATATTAAACTCACAAATATCAATATTAATCCTAAATTTAAATGGATTAAACGCCCCAATCAAAGACACAGACACGCAAACTGAATAAAAAGTCAAAACACATCGGCACACTGTATCCAGATCCATCTCATAAGCAAGGACACACAAAGACTCAAAACAAAAGATTGGAGGAAGACTCACCAATCAAATGGAGAGAAAAAAACAAAACAAAACAAAAACAGGAGTTGTAACTTTCATCTCTGAAAAAATAGATTACAATAGTAACAAAGACTAAAAGAAACAAAGAAGGACATTACATAATGATAAAAGGATCAATGCAACAATAGGAGTCAATGATCATAAATATATATGCACCCAATATAGGGGCACCCAGATACATAAGACAAGTGTTCAATTACTTATAAAGAGACTTGGACTCCCACACAATAATAGCATGAGACTCTGACACCACATTGTTAATAATGAACAGATCAACAAGATAGAAAATTAACAGGGACATTTATGATTTGAACTCAGACCTAGAACAAGTAAACTCAGTGAATATTTATGGAATTCTTCATCCCAGGTCCACAGAACATACATTTTTCTCAGTATCACATTACACCTATTTTGAAAGTGACCACATAAATGGAAGCAAATCGCTCTTCAGCATTTGCACAGCATTTCATAGATTTAAATGAAATAATGGTTAGCTGTTTGTTATTTTCTTCCCTTATTCCTTCCTGTCTCCGCTGTTAAGCACAATTATCAGCATAAAAGAGGTTTTTAATACCTATTTTTAGATTGCATTCCAGCCTGGGCAATAGAGCAAGACTCCTGTTCTCTCTCCCCCTTTTCTTTCTTTCTTAAAAAAAAAAAACAAAAACGGAATGCCTATCTTTCAAACACTTAGTTTAGAAAAATGGAATGAGAGAAACACTGTCAACCAATTCAAAATCATACAAAGAAAGAGGTTTAAAGAGTCATCCAGAAACAGAGAGACTGACCCCAAATATAAGAACAAATGGAAAGCATAAATTAAAATGGCAGAAAAAACACCTATGTGATTTTTCTGCCATCTTAATATAGCCACACTATGTAGAAATACATTAAACTCCTAAGGTAAAAGATATAGATTAGATTTACAAAACAAAACCCACTTATATGTTCTTCATAAGAATTCACCTAAAATAACAATACAAAGTTATACCAGATACATAATAATTAAAAGAAAGCTGGAATACATATATTAATATTAGACAAAATGGAATTACTAGAGAATCATCAGGAAGATAGTTCTAGACCTATATAAACAATAAAAATAGCTTAAAAATAAATGCCACAAAAACTGACAGAAATTTAAGACAGCGACAAGCTTATTTATCAGAAGGGCATATTTTAAAATACCTCTCTTAGCAACTGATAAACAGAAAAAAAATGCTGAGATTACCAGTATTCAAATGAACACAAGGAATCCTGAATCCCACAACAGGGGAATACACAATCTTTTCAAACATACACAGAATGCTTTAAAAATCTGATCTTGTATTTAGATATAAAGTAAATTACCAACAAATTTCCTTTTTTTTGAGACAGGGTTTCGTTTTGTCACCCAGGTGGGAGTGTAGCTCAATCTCGACTCACTGAAATCTCTGCCTGCTGAGTAGCTGGGACTAAGGCACATCCCACCCCACCTGGCTGATTTTTTTTTTTTTTTTTGTAGAGATGAGGTTTCATCATGTTGCCCAGGCTGGTCTTCAACTCCTTGACTCAAGCAATCCACCTGTCTCAGCCTCCCAAACTGCTGGGATTACAGGCATGAGCTACCAGGCCCACCCAGCCTTTACCAACAAATTTCAAAGAATCAGTAACATGAGAACTACTTTTTCTCATTAAAATGTAATTAAATTAGAAATCAGTAATAAGATAACTTTAAAGAGAATGCATTTGAAAGTATAAAAACATCCTTGTAAAGCACTCATGGATCAAAGAAGTTATAAATCAGAAAATATTCAGAACCAAACACTAAAATATGATGTATCAAAACTTTGTTATTCCATTGAAGCAGATATTAGGAGAAGCTTTATTATTTCTTAAAGGAAACGACAGCCTTAAGTAGTTATACAAGGAAAGAAGAAATGCTGAAATTAATGAATTAAGCAGCCATTAAGAAGCAGAAAATAAAAGAATAGTCAAATAAGCCCAAAAATCTAAAAGAAAGGATAAAAGCAAATTTGATAAAATAGAAACCAAGTATATGTATCAGTCTTAAGAGGCTAATAAAATCTAGAAACCTAGAATTGTTTTACAAGGAACATACTCCAGATTAAGCGAAGATTTACAAGATTAGACTATGCCACAAACCACTTTATGCAAGTAAAGCTGGAAACTTAGATGAAAATGGCAGATTTCTAGAAACATATAATGTAACAGAAATTATTAAGGAAGCTCGAGAAAACCTGAATGGTTCTATAACTATTAAAGACAGTGATCAGTAGTTTAAACTCTTCTGAAAATGAAAACACCAACTCCAGATTATCTTTACAGGCAAATTCTATAAAACACTCAAATAAAATATCATTTTAACCTTATATACATTCTTCCAGAGGGTCAAAAGAGGAAACACTTTCCAATTAATTTCATAAAATTAACATAACCTCAGTACCGCAGAAAGAAAAATTACAAGCCAATCTTTTATGATGAGTAATGAAAAATTTTATAACAAAATATTAGCAAACCAAATCTAGTAATATATTTAAAAAATAGCTGGTTGTGGTGGCTCATGCCTGTAATCCCAGCGTTTTGGGAGGCCAAGGCGGGCAGATCACGAGGTCAGGATTTCAAGCCTGGCCAACACAGTGAAACCTCATTTCTATTAAAGATGAAAAAAAAATTAGCCAGGTATGGTGGCGCACACCTGTAATCCCAGCTACTAGGGAGGCTGAGGCAGGAGAATCACTTAACCAGGAGGCAGAGGCTGTAGTGAGCCAAGATCACGCCACGGCGTATTACCCTGGGTGACAGGGCAAGACTCCATCTCTAAATAAATAAATAAATAAAATACCAGTTAGATTTATCACAGGAATGTAAAGATGCTTTAACATTAGAGAACCTATGCATGTAATCTTCATCATTAACAGATTAAAGGACAGAATATATGATCATTTCAACAGATTTATATCAATCATTTGATAAAACTCAACATCCATTTATGGTTAAGCTCTCTTAGCAAACTGGGAATAGAAAAACATTCTGTGACATAAAAGATATACACCAGAAATATACAGTAAATACTTTCATAGTGAAACATTAGAACGTTTGCTTAAAAACTAAGAATAAAAAAGGTGTTCACCACTCCCACTTTTATTCAAGGTTATACTGTTGTCAAGCCTCTAGCTATTTGAGAAGGCTGTTCAGCTAAAAGCAAATAAAGACCCTAAGGAGCTCAGTAAGAGAACAAAAAAGACATAAACATATAAAGTTTGAAATGGAAGAAATGAAAGCCATTATTTGCAGGTTGATTTATGACAGCTCATTTGGGAAATCCAAAAAAAAATCTCATTATCAGGATTAGTGAGAGATTAACCAGGTTGCTAGATTTCTGAAACTCAAATGCATTTCTAAACACCAGCAACAAAGAATTAAAAACTGTAATTTTTACCGCATGTTCTCACTCATAGGCGGGTGTTGAACAATGAGAACACATGGACACAGGGGGGAGCACTACACACTGTGGTCTGTTGAGGGGAATAGGGGAGGGACAGCGAGGGGTGGGGAGTTGGGGAGAGATAGAATGGGGAGAAATGCCAGATATAGATGAAGGGGAGGAAGGCAGCAAATCACACTGCCACGTGTGTACCTATGCAACTATCTTGCACGTTCTTCACATGTACCGCAAAACCTAAAATGCAATAAAAAAATTGTAATTTTTAAAAAAGGTACTATTAAAAATAAACAAACAAACAAACAAAAAGGTACTATTTAGGAAACAAGCAACAAAAAATAAGATACCTAGGGAGAAAACAAATTAATAGCAACAGCTACCAATTACTGAGCATTCACTATGTGCCCCTATGAAGTAGAAACATTAGCCCTATTTTATAGATGAGAAAAATGAGGCACAGAGAGGCTGACTTACCCAAGATGACACTGTAAGCAGCGAGGTGAGAACTGAAACCAACAGGATTGAAACCCAAGATGACACTGTAAGCAGCTAAGTGAGGACTGAAACACAGGCAGCCTGGTTCTGAAGCCTCTGCTCTTAAAACCACTACTCTACCCTGTCTCTCTCCATAAGACGTGCAAGACCTGTGTGGAGTTGTAAGATGCACTGTACATATACAAATGTCAATTTTAAGACCAAAGAGATGCAATGCTCATGCATAAGAGGCACTCTAGCATTGATATCTTGATTCTCCTCCAAATTGATATACAAAATTAATACAACACTGATCAAAATTCCAACAGGATTTTCCAAAGATGCTAATTCTAAAATTCATAAGGAAGAGCAGGCCAGACACAGTGGCTCATGCCTGTAATCTCAACACTTTGGGAGGCCAAGTGTTCAAGTTCAAGATCAGCCTGGGCAACATGGCAAGACTCCATTTCTACAAAACATTTTTGAAAATTAGCCAAGCATGGGGGTGGCATGTGCCTGTGGTCCCAGTTACTCAGGATGCTGAGGTGGAAGACCGCCTGAGCCTAGGAAGTTGAGGTTGCAGTGAGCCATGATCACACCACTGCACTCCAGTCTGACCAAGACACTCTTGAAGAAAAGAAACAAGGTGGGAAAATTAGGCAATCAGGTATTTAGATTCCTTATAAAGAAACAGTAGTTGAGGCAGTATGTTATTAGTGCAGGGAACAAAAAAAAGATCAATGAAACAGAACACAGTGCCCAGAAACAATCCCACAATCATGCAGAAGCAATATAAGAAAAAGGCATTATTTCAATAACTAGAAAAAAAAATAAACTGTGAAATGCAAAAAAGGAAATTTGGATCCACGCCTCACACCCATACATAAAAATAATCTTCATGTAGCTTTAATTCTTACATGTGAATGGCAAAATTTTAGAATATTGGACAATATTTTTATGACTCTGAGGTAAGAGTGGATTTCTAAAAATAAGACCTTAAAAACAATGAGAAATCCAACTATATTAAAATCAGGAGTTTCTATTCATCAAGAGACACCAAAAAGACACTCAAAAGACAGGCCAAAGACAGCTGTGGTAGCTCATGCCTGTAATTCCAATACTTTGGGAGGCAGAGGTGGGAGGATCACTTGAGGCTGGGAGTTCAAGTTCAAGGCTGCAGTGAGCTATGACTGCACTCCAGCCTGGATGACAGAGCAAGACTCTATCTCAAAAAAAAAAAAAGGACAAGCCATGAACCTGGAGAAGACTGAAACTCCTAATACTGACAAAGGGAAAGAACTACAAGTAAGAAAAAGACTGACAAATCAATGGAAAAGTGGGCAAAAGACATGAACAGACGTTCCATGTTTCTAGAAGAGGAAACAATAATGCATAATAAACATACAAAAAATATGCTCAAATCATTAGAAATCAGAAAAACGCAAATTGAAATCAAAATACCATTTCACACCCACAAAATTGGCAAAACTAGGTATGAGTGAAGATGCGGCATGATGGGAACTCATATGCTACTGGTGGGAGTATCAACTGGTACAGTCACTTCAGAAACTATTAGGCATCATCTTTTGAAGTTAAACATATGTGAAGTCCATGATCCAGCAAGTTCACTCATTACCAGATGACATGGGTAAGTTACTCATCTTCCTATGCCTCTGCTCCCTCATCTGAAAAATGAGCATCGTAGTAATACCGACTCACAGGGTTGTTGTGAGTGCCCATATATATAAAAGCACTGAGAACACTGCCTGGCCCATTATAAGCTCCTTATATACGAGAGAATATTTGCACTGTGCTCATCAGAACCCAAATGTACACTGTCAGAGGAGTAGACAAATCTGTAAATTCACACAATCAAAAGCTATCCAGCAATGAAAGTGAATGAATGGACTAAGCTTAAGCTGCAGAAGACTATCTATAATATTGTACTATATCAAATTCAAAACCAAGCAAAATTAAATCATTAATTGTGCGGGGAACTACATGTAGAGTAAAACTAAAAAGAAAAAAGATGAAACTTAAATAAAGTGAGGTTGGGATATTTGAAGGAAACAAAGCAAGGATGTCTAGTGCATGGCAAATAAAGACAGCTGTAAGATGTGAGGTCAGGCCAGGCATGGTGGCTCCCCGCACTTTGAGAGGCCGAGGCAGGTGTATCACCTGAGGTCAGGAGTTCAAGACTAGCTTGGCCAACATGGTGAAATCCCGTTTCTACTAAAAATACAAAAATTAGCTGGGCATGGGACCTGTAGTCCCAGCTACTTGGGAGGAGAATCGCTTGAACCCAGGAGGCAGAAGTTGCAGTGAACTGAGATCATGCCATTGCACTCCAGCCTGGGTGACAGAGTGAGACTGTCTCAAAAAAAAAAAAAAGAAAAAAGATGTGAGGTCACAGGCAAATGGAGGCTGGACCATGCAGTAGAGACCTTTATTCTGCTTATGATGGAAAGCCACTGAAGAATTATAAGCCAGGGGGTGATAGAAAATGATTAGTGCAAGATCATCCTGCTGCTAGGTGAATAATGGACAAAAAAAGGGGAGGGTGGAAACAGGAAAACCAGTTAGGAGGCTTGACGTGGCCCAAGAAAGACAGGAAGAAATTTGTTCTGAAGTAGTAGTGAAGCTGGATACAAGTGTAGAACTCAAGAACACTGACACAGCTCACAGGTCTTGCTGATGATGAAGTGAATGTGGGGCATGGGGCAAATAGAAAAACTCAAAGACGTTTCTGGGCTTTTGGCTTGAGCAACAGGGTAGAGGGTGGATGGGTGGTGGTGCTGTTTAATGACTCAAAGGAGACTGGGAGAAGTTTTGGGGTGAATAGGGCAGAGAAGTCAGGACATGTAAGTTTGAGACATCTTAAATATCCAAGCAGAAAACTGAAATACTGTTAGGCCAGCTGCCTATATGAGTTTTGAGCTCAAGGGAAAGATCAGCCTAGAGAGACAGATTTAGGAGTCGAGGCATAGAGATGGTATTTAAGGCAATGGGACTGGCTGAGATCTTCCAGAGGAGAGTTCAGGTAGAAAAGAGAATAGGGCAAGAATGGAACCCTGGCTATTCCAAGGTTGGAAGTCTGGCAGAGGAGAAAGGTTCAGCCTTTGAGGAGCTGCTGGCGAGGGAGGAAAACTGGAAGGATGTGCCTTCACAACTTAAGAGAAGAAGGTGATTGAGAAGATGTGTCAGATGCTGCCGAGGAGTGAAATAAGCTGAGGACAGAAAAACTCACCACTGCATCTGGCAGAATGAAGGATATTGGTGACTAGAATATTAGACATTTCAATGGATTGGGAAAAGCATTTGACTAAAGAATCTTTCCGTCTTAGGAAGACAATCATCTGCAGATGAAAGTGAGGACAGAGGACAAGATTTCAAGCTAGAACAAAAGACACGCTGCACAGCAGGAAACCTGAATCTGCAGCTTGGTCTCCAGACTGACTAGCAATGAGGCTACCAACTCAATTTCTAGCATAGTTTGTTAAGATATTGGGACCACATGGTCTCCTCTAAGATCTCTTGTGGTTCTGAGGATTCCCTATTAAGAGAGAAGTGAAGTTTCACCTGAGAATACAGGGAAGCGAGGTGAAGGAGGACCTGAATGTAATGTCAACAAACTATAAACAATGTTTTAAAACTGTTATTTAATAAAATTTTGGCCAGGCACAGTGGCTCACACCTATAATCCCTGCATTCTGGGAGGCCGAGGTGGGTGGATCACCTGAGGTCAGTAGTTTGTGAGACCAGTCTGGCCAACAAGATGAAACCCCATCTCTACTAAAAAATACAGAAAATTAGCTGGGCGTGGTGGCATACCCCTATAATCCCAGCTACTCAGAAGGCTGAGGCAAGAGAATTGCTTGAACCTGGGAGGCGGAAGTTGCAGTGAGCTGAGATTGCACCATTGCACTCCAACCTAGGTGACAAGTCCAAGTTACCCCCCCAAAAAAAAACAAAAAACTTTTTTTTAAAAGTAGGTCAGGTGCAGTGGCTCACGCCTGTAATTCCTGCACTTTGTGAGGCCAAGGCAGAAGGCTCACTCAAGCTCAGGAGTTCAAGACCAGCCTTGGTAACATAGTCAGATCTTGTCTCTACCAAAAAAAAAAAAAATTTAAGAGACCATAGTCTCACTATGTTGCCCAGGCTGGATTTAAACTCCTGGGCTAAAAGGATCCTCCTTCCTCAGCCTCCCTGGTAGCTGGGACTATACTCACAAATGAAAATACTTTTTAAAAAATAGATCTGGTATCACTCTAGAACTACATACAAGAAAAATGGCATAGCACACAACTGCACAGGTGCCCAGAAAGGTTCAATTATGTCCTACCATATCATTACCCCAGGGTCACCGTGCTATTTTGAAATTATATAGATTAGGAGTTAATCTGTATCTCCTCTGTAATGAGACTTGAGTGATGAACTGAAAATGCACATAAATCTTTAACACTATAGAGTTTGAAAGCTGCACAGTAATACCGAGAGGCTATATATGAAGATTTTTGCTCTTTTTTCCAATTATGGAGGCATTGCTGCACCCAGATTTTGCCACTTTTTGTGAACAGAAGAGCCAGGACAGGAAACACAGATTTGTTATTTCACTCTCTTTTCTTTCTCACTGGCATTCTCTCCTCCCTTTATTCCCCTCCTGCGAAGTTCAACTTTTCACAATGCTTAAACAGAACAAGAAAACTGCAATTTGGATCCAAGATGTCTTTATCTACAAAGACAATTTACATTAAAAAAAATAGGTCACAGGGGCCGAAACAACTTGCCATTTTACCTTTAAATGGCATATTTAAAAGTATTGTATAACCAGCTGGGGTTTTTTGACCAGAGATAATTCCATCTTCCTCTGATTGCCCTATCTATCTCACCTCAAGGCAAGACCTATATTTTGCTTCAGAAACAAACAGCACCACTCAGATACAGAAACCAAAAATAATCCTTAGACATTCCTGATAAAGGACTTCACAGACAGAAAATACCATTATCTTGCTGTTTGAAACCAGAAGACTTCGATTCAAATAATATATATCACATCATAGCTACCTATTCAAAGATCTTCCACCTTGAAAAGAATTCTGGGATATGAATGAGCATCTTTAAGTCGACTGTTGGGATCCCAATAGAGAGGTATAAATTTTAGACCTACGATCCGAACAATCATCTAGCTTTGTATCAGAAATGTTAGCAGCAATATGAAAACAGCCTGTCCATCCAGGCTGGAGTGCAGTGGAGCAATCGCAGCTCATTGCAACCTCTGTCCCCTGGTTCAAGCAGTTCTCTTACCTTAGCCTCCCTGAGTAGCTGAGACTACAGGCACGCACCACCACACCCAGCTAATTTTTGTATTTTTTGGTAGAGATGGAGTTTCACCATGTTGGCCAGACTGGTATCAAATTCCTGACCTCAAGTGATCCAACCACCTCAGCTTCCCAAAGGTCTGAAATTACAATCATGAGCCACCACACCTGGCCACCAATAACTACTTTTTTTTTTTTTTTTAATTTTTTATTGGATTTTAGGTTTTGGGGTACATGAGCAGAGCGTGCAAGACAGTTGCGTAGGTACACACATGGCAGTGTGCTTTGCTTTGCTTCTCCCCTTCACCCACATTTGGCATTTCTCCCCAGGCTATCCCTCCCCACCTCCCCCTCCCACTGGCCCTCCCCTTTTCCCCCCAATAGACCCCAGTGTTTAGTACTCCCCTTTCTGTGTCCATGTGTTCTCATTTTTCATCACCCGCCTATGAGTGAGAATATGCGGTGTTGCATTTTCTGTTCTTGTGTCAGTTTGCTGAGGATGATGTTCTCCAGATTCATCCATGTCCCTACAAACGACACAAACTCATCATTTCTGATTACTGCATAATATTCCATGGTGTATATGTGCCACATTTTTCCAATCCAGTCTATTATCAATGGGCATTTGGGTTGATTCCAGGTCTTTGCTATTGTAAACAGTGCTGCAATGAACATTCGTGTACATGTGTCCTTATAGTAGAACGATTTATAGTCTTTTGGATATATACCCAGCAATGGGATTGCTGGGTCAAATGGAATTTCTATTTCTAAGGTCTTGAGGAATCACCACACTGTCTTCCACAATGGTTGAACTAATTTACACTCCCACCAACAGTGTAAAACTATCCAGGACATAGGAGTAGGCAAGGACTTCATGAACAAAACACCAAAAGCATTGGCAACAAAAGCCAAAATAGACAAATGGGACCTAATGAAACTCCACAGCTTCTGCACAGCAAAAGAAACAGTCACTAGAGTGAATCGGCAACTAACAGAATGGGAAAAAATTTTTGCAGTTTACCCATCTGACAAAGGGCTGATATCCAGAATTTACAAAGAACTCAAACAGATTTACAAGAAAAAAACAAGCCCATTCAAAAGTGGGCAAAGGATATGAACAGACACTTTACCAATAACTACTCTTAAGGAGAAACTGCAATACACTTTTTTGTATTAACAGGAAATAAGACTTACTTGTATCATTTTTAGATTTCTGGTTATTCTACAATGGAAAATTTAATGAATACTGTAAATTGGCTTGATACACATTCAGAGTCTTCAAATTTTCCAAATAAAAAGGGTCATTTTATTATACCCATTAGGTGCTATCTAAAATGGTGTCTTTGACTTTTCCCACCCCACATTTATTGCTTATAAAATTTTAACATTGCTTACTTGGTTTCACATAATAGATGCACTAGTCTTAGCAAATATATTTTTGTATATGTACATGAAATAATTTTCCCACTGACAACTTAAATTTGTGCCATATTTTCATCTCCTAAAGCTGCCACAACATATTACCACAAATTTGGTGGTTTAAAACAACAGTAATTTATTCTCTCGTAGCTCTGGAGGCCAGAAGAGCAAAACCAAGGTGTAGGCAGGGCTATGTGGCCTGTAAGCCTCTAAGAGAGCATCCAGCCTGGCTTCTTCCAGCCTCCAGTGGTTCCTGGGAATCCTGGGAATTCTTGGCTCTGTCACTCCAACCTTGGCCTCTGTCTTCACATAGCCTTTCTCCCCTGTGTTTCCCCTCTGTTTCTATGTCTTAAAACTCCCTCTCCTTCCTCTTACAAGAACATCAGGCTGGGCATGGTGCCTCATGCCTATAATCCCAGCATTTTGGGAGGCCAAGGCAGGTGGAACACCTAAGGTAAGGAATTTGAGACCAGCTTGGCCAACATGGAGAAACCCCGTCTCTACTAAAAATACAAAAATTAGACAGGTGTGGTAGCAGGCGCCTGTAATCCCAGCTACTGGGGAGCCTTAGGCAGGAGAATCACTTGAACCTAGGAGGCAGAAGTTGCAGTGAGCCAAGAGTGCACCATTGCACTCCAACCTGGGCGACAGAAAGACTGTCTCAAAACAACAACAACAACAAAAAAAAAAAAAAAAAAAAAAGGAAGAAAAAGAAGAAAGAATATCAGTCATTGAATTTCGGGTCTATCCACAATCTAAGATTATTTCATCTGCAAAGACTCTCAATCCAAATAAGGTCACATTCCTAAGTACCAGGGGTACTTTTTGAGGATCAATATTCAACTCACTACACCAATTAATATCCATCAGGCTGGGCTCCTAAAATAAAGTGTGTTTGCCTCTGATGGCAATCATCACATTCCTCCTGGAATCCAACTTGACTGTGGAAAAGTTATTATTTACAGGAAGTCAACAGTGAATCTCTCTAGAGGCCATAAATGCTAACTCTCTACCTGTTTTGCAAATCAGAGTGAGGGTTTTTCCATAGGAAAAAAAATGTAGCCAATTGAATTTTACTTACTTTTCTGGCTGAGATTTCAAGTGGGAATTTATTTATTTTCCCAATGAAATTAAGAGTACTAGTATCATTTTTTTATTACCCACAATATAGACATTCTTATTTTTTACTTGAGTTTCAAACCATGGATTTATTCACTTTTTTTTCCCAATAGCCTAAGAAGAAATTATTTTTCAGTTAGCTAGGGAGAACTAAGATTCTATCTACTCAAGTTATAACCTCCTATGGGGAAGTTATAACTAGCTCTACTTTAGTTTCCTTTCTCCACTCTAGTGCCTTCTTTATTTTTATTTATTTGGTGGTTTTGTTTTTGTTTTAGAGACAGATTCTCACTCTGTCCCTCAGGCTGGAGTACAATAGTGTGATCTCAGCGTACTGCTGCTTTGAACTCCTGAGTTCTGGCAATCCTAACCCCTTCAGCTTCCTGAGTAGCTCAAAGGACAAGTGCATGCCACTATGCCCGGCTAATGTTTTCCTAATGCCGCCAGTTCATGCAAATTACCTATTGGTGTATGTCTGTTTATCCCTTGTAGCACTTCTTGCCTGCCTATACCACTCATCAGCTACATATATATATATATTCTCTATTTCAGAGGCTGATGAAATTTCTTTAAATCTCGGCCATATACACAAAGAGGAGAATAACAGCAACAACACACAGATGCTTACCTCTGCCTTGCCTATTCTAAATGCTCTACATATATTAGCCTCCTTTATCCTCACTTAGCTACATCTTACAGATGAGCAAACTGAGAGAGATGAACACAGATTAAACAGTAGGACCCAAATATGAACCTTGGTAGGTGGCTTCAGAGTCCATGTTCTTAACCACAATGCAAGCAAGACTGCCTCTGAGGGATGTGCCCTGATGCTAGCACTGTTCTATTAGTGGTGATGTGACAGGCGAGTTTTTAAAAAATGCTTTTTGGTCAGGTGCAGTGGCTCACACCTGTAATCCTAGCACTTTGGGAGGCAGAGGCAGGAGGATCGCTTGAGCCTAGGAGTTGGAGACCAGCCTGGGCAACATAGTGAGACATCATCCCCACCCTCATTCCCCCTGCCAAAAAAAAAAAAAATTAGCCAGGCATGGTGGCACATGCCTGTAGTCCTAGCTACTTGGGAGGCTGAGGTGGGAGCATCCATTTGAGCCCAGGAGACTGAGGACTCAGTGAGCTGTGTTAGAGCTACCATACTACAGCCTGGCCGAGGGACCTCACCTCAAAAATAAAATAAAGCTTATATATATATCATGCATGAATTTTTTAAATCAGGAAAAATACATATTTTTTAACTTCCAAGTTGGCCACTCCTGGAAAATATTTTTTAAACAAAAATTTCACAATCTGTGTGGGTATATCATAATGGCAAGCATACAACACTATAAGCCAGATCCTGCTTGTGTAATGTATATAATTTAATCCTCAAATCAGTTATGATCTTTATTTTATAGATGAGAAAACTGAGGTGCAGAAAAGTACAATAGCTTACCTGAGGTCATGCAGCCAGTGGGTGTCAGCCAGGATCTAGCACCAATCTGTGTTAACTAGGTTAGGCTGTCTAAATTAGATATTAAACTTTAGTACCAAACTCCAGTCTGAACTACAGCCACCCTGCACTAATGTGTTGAAGGACAAACACCATGTCCAACTCTTATTTGAATCCAACGCCTAGCACAGTGGTTTAAAAGAAAACAGGAAACACGTGGCTTATTTAACTAAACTATAACCTTTACCACTCAATGTAAATATACTAAGGGAAGAAAATAAATCTGCTTTACCATACTAAGTATTAAAAAATCAAAGTGTTTTCATTCTACAGACTTAACTGGACAATACTAGCCCAATTAAAGGGCATTTAAATTATCCCTTTCTAAACAGTGTCACAAATGCAGAATATTTCTCCCTTTGCCACTGGATGAGCTGGGCATGTTGCCAGATCTTTTTCTAATTAGGTCCTGTGGTTACTTTCTTAATCTGCTGATGTTTCCTTACAGCTTGTTAAATGTAAAGATAGCTGGACTTTTCCCCTGTTTCTGTGAAAGTGGAGTAATCGTCCATGCCAGTCTCATAAGGGTGGACTGATCAACATTCAACAGCTGCCATCCTTCACTTATCAGATCAGCAAATACCACCTGCTCCCCGACCCCCAAAACTGAAAAAACCTATGACAGTCTCTTGGCCAGGCTGTGGGGAAGCAGGCACTTGTACATAGCACGTGGGAATGTAACTGCCACACCCCACAGAGGGCAGTTTGGTAATGTCTCCTCACCTTGCATATGCGTATATTCTTTGACTCAGTATTTCTACTCTAATTATTTTACAGACATAGGTTGTCTGTAATAGTGGTAGAATGGGAAACCTAAAATATCTATCAACAATAACTATGTAGCTGTAAAAATGGGGAGATGGTATGGTGGAGTACACCTGCGGTCCCAGCTATTCAAGAGGCTGAGGTGGGAGGATCCTTTGAGCCCAGGAGGTTGAGGCTGTAGTGGATGAATAAGGACACTCTGTACTGATGTGAAAAGATCTCTAAGATAAAATGTTAGCTGGAAAAGCATACACAGTATATAGCATGTTGGCGTTTATGTAAAAGCAGGAGGGAAATGAGACCAAATAGCTGTATTTGCTGGTATGCATAAAGTAACTGGAAGGATTAACATAACAGTGGTCACCAGAATGAGGTAAAGGTGAGAGTATGGAAACAGGACATTTAAAAAACCCATTAATGACAGCTGCATAGTAGGCTTACAAACAGTCCAGATTAGGAGGAAGGAGGACTCTAAGTAATTTCTGGAAGGGGAATTCCATACAATAAGTAGAAAAAATAAGTTTAAGAAAACCTGGGGCTATCATAAAGAATATTTATGCCAACAGGAAAAAAAAAAGCAAGTAGCAATTAGAAATCATAGAAGATGTGAGGTTTGGGCCTTAAAAGGAAAAAAAAAGAAAAGAAAAGAAAGAAATCCTAGGGTAAAAAACCCAAAACTTCATGAAAGAATTAAAATGTGAGTCAAAGTAAAACATGACATGATTTTAAGTAACTAGTGAAATTCATTTAAAAAATGCCATTTTATCTTTATCTTAGGAACATTCTCATTTCAAGGAATAAAATGTTAACTTCTGAGCCTGTTTCATAAAAAAAAAATAAGAAAATGTTGTATAAATATTAGAAATACAGTCAGCCCTCTATACCCACAGGCTCCACACCTGCATATTCAACTAGCTGTGGATTGAAAATATTCACAAATAAATAAATAACAGTATAATACAATACAATAAAAAACAGAGCCAGGCATGGTGGCTCATACCTGTAATCCCAACTACTCAGGAGGCTGAGGCTGGAGGATTGCTTGAGCTCATGAATTGGAGGCTGCCGTAAACTATGATCACACCACCACACTCCAGCCTGGGTAACAGCCAGAGACCCTGCCTCTTAAAAAAATAAAAATTAAAAAATAAGCCGGGTGCAGTGGCTCAACACTTGTAATCCCAGCACTTTGGGAGGCCAAGGTGGAAGAACTGCTTGATCCCAGGAGTTGGAGACTGCAGTAAGCTATGACCATGCATGCCACCACACTCCAAGCTGGGTGACAGAGCAAGACCCTGTCTCTTAAGAAATAAACTACACAGAAGGGCAGGCGTGGTGGCTCACACCTGTAATCCCAGCACTTTGGGAGGCAGAGGCAGGTGGATCACGAGGTCAGGGGTTCAAGACCAGCCTGACCAACATGGTGAAACTCTATCTCTACAAAAATACAAAAATTAGCCAGGCATGGAGGTGTGCGCCTGTAGTCCCAGCTACTCGGGAGGCTGAGGCAGGAGAATAGCTTAAACCAAGGAAGCAGAGGTTGCAGTGAACCAAGATCGTGCCATTCACTCTAGCCTGGGTGACAGAGCAAGACTCCATCTTGAGGGGAAAAAAAAACCAACACACACACACATACAAATTTAAAAATAAAGTATAATAACTATTTACACAGCACTTACTGTGTATTAGGTATTACACATAATCTAGAGATGATTTAAAGTATATAGGAGAATGTGCATAGGTTATATGCAAATATTATGCCATTTTATACATAGGACTTGAGCATCTGAGATTTTGGTATCTCTGGGGTTCCTGGATCCAATCCCCAGTTGGCACTGAGGAACAACTGTAGATTTGTAGGGTTACAGTCATAATATTTATATATGTAAATACATGCTATTCATTATTTTTCAACTTTTAGCCAGGAGAAGAACTAATATAATGGCATTAAAGGAACCAGAAACAAAAGTATAATGAAAACATTTAAAGTTACAAAAGTCACCAATTAAAACACTTAAAACAAAAACATAATTTCCATATATAAGGGGGTAGAGGAACAAAAACAGAGACCTGTACACTAAATTTTCATCTTTCCTAACAGAAAGTCAACTGATCTTTTATAAAGGAATAAAAGAGGTAAAAACAAATGTATAGTCATGTCCCATGGGTGGAGCCTCTCCCTAGCTCAGGGGCTGATTCTGGTTGGTCCAGACTGAGCATGGTAGTCTTATCCAAATGAGATATATTCTAAGGACAAAAGAACTGCAAAGAAATATTCATATGCATTGAATAATCATATTGTTAGTAATAATAGTGGTATTATTTGAAAATACTATATACAGTATAAAGCAAATAAATAATTATATTAAATATAAGTCCACAGCATACGTCAATTTTAAAGGTAGCTGTAGAACAAACTCATCATTCTAAAAACAGGTGCATAGAGGGAAAGGGCCAAGCCCTTCCTCACTTTTGGCTTGCTGACTCATTCTACTCATGGCTATACAATAGCTGCTGCAACTCCTGTCATCACATCCTCAACCACACACCAACATCCAGAGGCATGAAATAACGACTTTCTTCCTTAGGTCTCTTTTAAAACATAATTTGTATTTGTATCAACGTATCAGGTGTGTAGACATTTTTTAAAAACCAAACAGTTGTACCTTTAAGGCTTAATCAACAGAGAAAAGTCTCCTCCTTCATCTTGAAGCCATTCTCACAGGGTTAACAAGAATTCTGGACAGAAATGTAGTCATAAATAAGCACTAATTAGGCTGCACTTTGGCCCACTTCCTGGTAACTGGAAGTCGCACAGCACTAGATACTGACCATTTGCATCCCATTGTTCCTCCTGATAGAATTTCTCCTATCAGAATTGTTAAGTCTTTTGAGAATTAAGATGTTTTTCAGATCCCAAATTCCAGTGGAACAACTGACACCAATCAATTTGAAGACCTTCCCCCTCCCTCCCCCGCCATCAGCATGAGAACACAGTTTCTTCATCTCCCTGTCCCATGACTTCACTCTGCACTTGTTAGCCAGTCACCAATCTCCACACTTCGGCTTGCTCCAAAAAACCCTTAAAATCCCTATCCCTAGGCCGGGCGCAGTGGCTCAAGCCTGTAATCCCAGCACTTTGGGAGGCCGAGGTGGGTGGATCACAAGGTCAACAGATCGAGACCATCCTGGTCAACATGGTGAAACCCCGTCTCTACTAAAAATACAAAAAATTAGCTGGGCATGGTGGCGCGTGCCTGTAATCCCAGCTACTCAGGAGGCTGAGGCAGGAGAATTGGCTGAATCCAGGAGGCGGAGGTTGCGGTGAGCCGAGATCCCGCCATTGCACTCCAGCCTGGGTAACAAGAGCGAAACTCCGTCTAAAAAATAAAAAAAAAAAAAATCCTATCCCTGAACTTCTGGGAAGACGGATTTTAGGCTTCCTTCTACCTTGTCTCCTCGTTCAGCAGCACTATCATAACACTCAATGTCTCAGGCTATTGATGCTGCTGTACTGGGCAAAAAACCTATTATGGTTACAATTCCTGCCGGCTTCCCAGAGGGAACTACCCCTTTTCAACTCTTTTGGTATTCACCTTTGTATTTCTAAATAACATAAATAATAAATAATCTAAAGATAGATTTAAGCATTCAAATAAAGCTTTTATCTAAGTTTTTCAATTTCAAACATTATCTACTGCATTCCTCCAACTTAAAATTAAGATCTAGCTCTCTGACACCATAAAGACACACATGCTACCATTCCTTCATCTTCCCAATAGTTGTGTGGTAATATTTTGTTAAATCAATATTTGGTATTGGCTGCGTGTGGTGGCTCACACCTCTAAAACCAGCACTTTGGGAGGCCAAGGTAGGTGGATCACCAGAGGTCAGAATTTCGAGACAAGCCTCACAAACATGGTGAAACCCTGTCTCTACTAAAAAATACAAAAATGAGCCAGGCATGGTGGGGGTGCCTGTAATCCCAGCTACTCGGGAGGCTGAGGCAGGAGAATCACTTTAACCTAGGAGGAAGAGGTTGCAGTGAGTGGAGATCATGCCATTACACTCCAGCCTGGGCAACAGAGCAAGACTCCATCTCAAAACAAACAAACAAAATTCAGTATTTATATGATTATGACTATGTAAATACTATCCTGTTTAGTTACATGGCATGCTATGACTATATTTCTTCCTTTATATATAGCTTTAAAAATATTTTGGAGATTACCTTTTTCTTTTGGACTTTTAAATTTTTAAATTTTCCAACAGAACTCTAAAATTTCTCTTCACACAATTACATTATATAGTCTCTGAGTCTCATTTTTCCTGGAAGTCCTCTCTCCTACAACCCATCTCTCCTAGGCCTGGGCCAAGTAAATACTTGTCATCCTGGGACTTTTCCTCACCAATACCTTGAGTATTCCCTTGTGAAAAGGGGTTCCTGGGTTGAATCCCTTTCCTTGGATTCCACATCTTCCTTCCTTAGTTTACTCTCTAGTCTTGGAAGATCACATCCTCCAGAAGGTCTGAGAAAAGGTAGACAGTAAGTAAATATTTTGAAATCCTGAATTTCTTTTTTTTTTTTTGAGACAGTCTCGCTCTGTCACCCAGGCTGGAATGCAGTGGTGGGATCTCGGCCCACTGCAACCTCCGCCTCCCGGGTTCAAGTGATTCTCCTGCCTCAGCCTCACAAGTAGCTGGGATTCCAGGCATGCACCACCACGCCCGGCTAATGTTTGTATTTTTAGTAGAGATGGGGTTTCACTATGTTGCCCAGGCTAGTCTCCAACTCCTTACCTCAGGTGATCCACCTGCCTCGGCCTCCCGAAGTGCTGGGATTACAGGCGTGAGCCACCACACCTGGCTGAGACCTTACATTTCTGAAAACATTTTTATTTTCACTCTTGATTTGACAGTTTGACTGAGTGTAGAATTACAGACTGAAAATTTTTCCATCAGACTTTAGATGGCATTAATGTATTCTCTTTTAGATCCCAGTGCTATTGTTAAATGGTCTAATGTCACTTGTTTTAGATCATTTTTATGTGACTTTTCTCTCTGGATGCCTTTAAAATTTGTCATCAGTGTCATAAAATTTCATGACAATGTACTTTTTTGAGGGTCTTTTCATTCTGGACTCTGGGTGAGCACTTATCCATCTGAGATCTTAATTTCGGGAAAACCTCTTGTGTTACTTTTTAAATAATGTCTTGTCCTTAACCTTTCTAGAACTCCAATAGTCAGATGTTGGACCTCCTAGGTATTAATTTTCTTTTTTCTTCCACTTACTGTCTGTCTCTTTGACCAACTGCTTTACTCTCTCTGTCATCCAAGTTGGAGTGCGGTGGTGCGATCATAGCTCACTGCAGCCTAGAATTCCTGGGCTCATGCAATGCTCCCACCTCAGCCACCCAAATAGTTAGGACTAGGGGTGTGCCCCACCACACTCAGCTAATTTTTTGTATTTTTGTAGAGACAGGGTATCGCCTTGTTGCACAGGCTGGTCTTAAACTCCTGGTCTCAAGTGATCCTCCTACACTGGCTTCCCACAAGGGCTGGAACTACAGCTGTAAGTCACCACGCCTGGCCTATCTTCCAACCTCTTTACTTCAATCCTCATTTAGTGAGGTTTTTCAATTCTCAAGAACATTCCTGAATAGTTCCTTTACTTGGCATCCTGCTCTTGTTTCTGTGAGGAAATATCTTATCTCTTTGAGGAATTTGTTTTTCAAAGTGCAGGCCGGGTACAGTGGCTCATATCTGTAGTCCCAGCACTTTGGGAGGCCAAAGCCAGTGGATCACTTGAGCTCAGGAGTTCGAAACTAGTCTACGCACAACATGGCAAAATCTTGTCTCTACAAAAAATACAAAAAAAATTAGCCAGGCGTGATGGCATGTATCTGTAGTTCCAGTTACTTGAGAGGCTGAGGTGACAGGATCACATGAGCCCAGGGGAAAGAAGCTGTAGTGAGCCAAGATTGTGATCGTGCCACTGCACTCCGGCCTGGGCAACAGAGCAGACCCCGTCTCAAAAAAGAAAAGAGGTGCTAAAGAGCTAACTAGAAATTCTGTGTGGATGAGCATCGCTTGGTTACTGTGGGACCTTATAGCATGTGATGGGATAGGGCAATTCTAAATACCATGTTTTTTTTCCATAGGCTAGTCAATTTTCCTGTTATAATGTCCTGGCTGAGGGGCTTAAAATGAGTGTTCTAGAAGCCAAGGATGGGTCAGTTTCTCTGAGGTAAGTCTTTCAAGGGGCAGAGATGGTGTCTGTGATAACAAGCCCTACAGCCAGGACAGTAGGAGCCAAGACAGGAAAGTAGGTGGAAAGATCTGGCTGAACATACAGACTTCAACTTAATCTACTATTTTGGGTAAGAAACCTGCCTCCCACCATCATTTATAACAGGGTTTCCCTAAGTTAGACTTTGACACACATATTCTTTGGGATTGGGGATCTGGGGTGCTAACTCTTCCACATTCAGACTTTCAACTCATTTTCCTGTTTTCAGCCCCAAACTACAACCTATATTCACAGGTGCTTAAAACTTATCCCAGAACATGACCCACATGTGGCTAAAAACAGGACTGCTTCCTGTTAGCTTCCTCTACTGCAAATACTTGTGAAGATAAAGGTGAAACCTAAATTACTCATCATATATGCACCTACGTTTTGGTTTTCAAAATTTTGTAGGTAAAATTCTGGCCCATTGCAATCTCTGCTCCCAATCTCTCCATCCTTACAGATTTGTAACTTTTTTCTTTTCTTTTTTTTTTTGGGTGGGGGGTGGGGGTGGGGAACAGAGTCTTGCTCTGTTGCCAGGCTAGAGTGCAGTGGCACAATCTCGGCTCACTGCAACCTCTGCCTCCTGCGTTCAAGCGATTCTCCTGCCTCAGCCTCCTGGGCAGGTGGGACTACAGGTGAGCACCACCACATCCAGCTAACTTTTCTGTTTTTCTTAGTAGAAACAGGGTGTCTCTACTAAATACAAAAAATTAGCCAGGCATGGTGGCACATGCCTATAATTCAAGCTACTTGGGAGGGAGAGACAGGAGAATCGTTTGAACCCAGGAGGCGGAGGTTGCAGTGAGCCAAGAATGCGCCATTGCACTCCAGCCTGGGCAACGAGGGTGAAACTCTGTCTCAAAAAAAAAAAAAATCACATCAGAGTAAATAGGGTATCCATCACCTCAAGCATTCATTTGTATTACAGGCAATGATACTTAGTTATTTTTATATTACAATTACTTCTGACTATAGTCATCCTGTTGTGCTAGCAAATCCTAGGTCTTATTAATTCTAACTATTTTTTGTACCCATTAACCAACCCCACTTCCTACCCATTCCCCTCTTCCCTTACCAGCCTCCAGGACCCTTCTACTCTGTATTCTACATGTTTTAACACCATAATACATTGTTATCATTTTTCTTTTTACTGTCAATTACCACTTAGAAAAATTACAACATTAGAAATTTGTTATGTTTACCTACGTTTACTATTTTTAGCATCCTTTATTCCTTTAAGTCAACCGAAGTTTCCATTGTTATCACATTCCTCTTGCCAGAACATTCTTTACTACTTTGAGCCTCAGCTATTTTTATACATTATCTTACATTTACCCACACATTTGGCAATTTTGGTGTTCTTCCTTTCTTCTTGTGGATCTGAATTACTGTCCATTAGTAGAATTTTCCTCTCAGTCCAAAAACTTATTTCAGGTAGATCCGGTAGCAAGTAATTCCTAGTCTTTCTTTATCTAGCAATGTCTTTATTTTACCTTCATTTTTGAAGAATACTTTTGCTAGGTTATAAAAATTTTGATTTGGTTTTTCTTCTTTCAGCACTTTAAATATGCCATTCCATTGCCTTCTGCCCTACACTGTTTCTGCTGAGAAGTCAGCAAACATTCATACTGTTATAATAAAAAACTTGAGAAGTTACTTTTGTCTTGCTGCTTTCAAGACATTCTTTTTTTTTTAAAAAGACAGGGTCTTACTTAGTTGCCCAGGTTGGAGTGCGGTGGTGTGATGTCAGCCTGCTGCAACCTCCACTTCCTGGATTCAAGTTTTTCTCTTGCCTTGGTCTCACAAGTAGCTGGGACTACAGGCATGCATCACCACACCTAGCTAATTTTTGTATTTTTAGTAGAGATGGGGTTTCACTGCATTGGCCAGGCTGGTCTTGAACTGCTAACCTCAAGTGATCTGCCCACCTTGGCCTCCCAAAGTGCTGGGATTACAGGTGTGAGCCACCGTGCCTGGCCTCTTTATGTCTTTGCCTGTCAATAATTTGACCAGGATATGCCTAGATGTGGATCCCTCAATATTTATACAGTTTGAAGTTTTCATAGATTCACGATTTTCATCAAATGTACAAAGTTTCTGGCTATTACTTCTTCACAAAAATTTTTTTCTCTGCCCTTCCTTCTCCTTTCCTTGTAGAATTCTGTGACACATGTGCTGGTATGCCCTATGTTGTCCCATAGATCTCTGAGGCTCTGTTCATTTTTTCCTCTCAGATTCTTCAGACTGGCAATTTCTATTGATCTATCTTTAAGTTCACTGACTTTTTTTTTTTTTTTTGGAGACGAAGTCTCACTCTGTTGCCAGGCTGGAGTGCAGTGGAGCAATCATGGCTCACTGCAGTCTCCGCCTCCCGAGTAGCTGGGATTACAGATGCGTGCTGCCACACCCAGCTAATTTTTATATTTTTAGTTGAGATGGGGTTTCACCATGTTGGCCAGGAGGGTCTCAATCTTCTGACGTTGTGACCCGCCTGCCTTGGCCTCCCAAAGTGCTAGGATTACAGGATTACAGGCATGAACCACCGTTCCCGGCCTGATTCTTTCTTCTGTGTCTCAAATCTGCTGTTGAATCCCTGCAGTGAATTCTGCATTTTAGTTACTATATTTTTCATCTCCAGAATTTGCATTTGGTTCTTTTTTATAGTTTCTATATTTTATTGAGATTTATTGAGTCACTGTCATCATACATTTCTTTAAATATTTAAACATAACATAGTTTTCCTTTATTTCCTGAACATATCTATAATAACAGTGTTGAGGTCGTTGTTTACTAAATCTAACATCCAGGCTTACTCAGAGACAGTTTCTATTGACTCATTATCTTCCCTAAATATGAACCACCCTTTCTTGGTTTTCTGTCCCATTATTGTTATCTATTTGTAGCCAATCCTTACAGACATGTTGCATCATAATAAAAAAGAAACAAACTAGATGTTTTAGAGAACATATTGTAGCAACTCTCAATTGTAATTTTTTATGTGTTTTTGTTTATTTCTTTAGTAATCCGCCTTGACTGAATCTACAAAATCTGTCTCCCCTGCGATGTGTGGTCATTTGATTATCTCTACTCAGGTTCTTTTCTTTTTTTCCTCCAGTTTATTTTCTTTTCAAATTATTGTTAAGCCTGACTTGCTAACATACAGCTTAGTGATCAGGCAATGATTGGTTAAAGGTAGTGTTCACATCTCTGAGCCTGCTAGGCTTCCGACCTCGGCCCACGGATCTGTGCAGGGTTAGGGAGCACAAAGTTGAAGCAGTTTTCAGGTCTATCCCACTTATACTTTCAGCTTAGCCCTCCTGCATGTCCTCTACACATTCATGCAGATTCCCAGTCAACCTGAGAAAAGTGGGTACCATGGGATCTCTCTAGTCCTACCTGCATGTGTGCAGAAGCTTCTAAGTCAGCCAGAATGTGTGGACAGCCCTTCAAACCCCTCTATAACTGTCTCATTTCCAGCATCTCTGTTAACTACGTTTTTGGCTAGTTCGCCTGTCTGTTGCCTGACCCACTTGGGATAGCTCTCTCACTACCAGAACTGTTGACTTTCCTTGTTCTCTTGCTAGTGAGGGTCATTACTTTCACTGTCAATGCCACCGGACAGGGGCTTTTCACCTGCTCCAAATTAAGCAAGTTCCCTCTGGCAGCCAAGCTGCTAGTTTTCATGGCCTGTTCCATCCTGACAGAACTATCACACCAATGACAGGAGGGGACGGGAGTAACCCCTACCACTGTAGGTGAGGATGTCAAAGCCTCCCATTGTTTTTACCCGAAGTGTGGCAGTTTCTCATGGATAAATGCTTATCCATTTATCTCTTGCATTTATTCTATTTCTAGAGCCCTGAAACAGTTGCTTTTCATAACTTTGCCCAGTATTATTGTTGTTTTGGGAGGAAAGACTTTCTGACTTCCTCACTCTAACTACTAAAGTCCTGATTCTGTCCTCAGCTACTTTTAAATGCCCTCTTTCATTTTCAAATATATCGCCCCATCACATGATATGAAAGTGCATTGTAAGTCAAATGTGAGATCATCAAGAATAATGAGCAGGCTGGGCACAATGGCTCACATCTGTAATACCAGCACTTTGGGAGGCCGAAGTGGGCAGATCACCTTAGGTGATCTGAGACCAGCCTGGCCAACATGGTGAAACCTTGTCTCTACTAAAAATACAAAAAATTAGCTGGGTGTCATGGCATGTGCCTGTAATCCCAGCTACCTGGGGGGCCGAGGCAGAAGAATCACTTGAACCTGGGAGGTGGAGGTTGCAGTGAGCTGAGATTGCACTACTGCACTCCAGCCTGAGAGACAGAGCGAGATCCACCACAAAACAAACAAAGAATAATGAACATACTTCACACCAGTTGTCTAAGCTATTATACCATGCATTTCTAGGTCTTGAGCATGCAAAATGTAAAAGACTGCTGTACAACTCTATCTGGTCTAAAAATAAACCAAACACCTGTGTTTCCTTCAAGTCTTATCTAAGCACCAAGAGCAAGTTTCACCTTTGTTCTCACATGAAAGAAAGGACAGCCCTGATAGCCTTCTCTATGTATACAAACATACACAGAGGCTTTTCTCTGAAAAACTTTGTTCACTCTGTCAACATGATATATTTTCTTTTTGTTGTAGCAATGGTTCATACTGCTGTACCTTACCCTACTAAAACTGCAAATCACCTGGCTAGCTCTTGTCATTCAGCAAATACATATTACTATTAGTCTTCTCATTCTTTGATAAGGACCCAACACAAGAAAAGGCTAAATACAGTCCATTATCAGTAAGAGGCAAAGAGGAATCAAGGTTCAAGAACTTCTGACTCTGGGCCGGGCGCGGTGGCTCAAGCCTGTAATCCCAGCACTTTGGGAGGCCGAGGCGGGTGGATCACGAGGTCAACAGATCGAGACCATCCTGGTCAACATGGTGAAACCCTGTCTCTACTAAAAATACAAAAAATTAGCTGGGCACCGTGGCGCGTCCCTGTAATCCCAGCTACTCAGGAGGCTGAGGCAGGAGAATTGGCTGAACCCAGGAGGCGGAGGGTGCGGTGAGCCGAGATCGCGCCATTGCACTCCAGCCTGGGTAACAAGAGCGAAACTCCGTCTCAAAAAAAAAAAAAGAACTTCTGACTCTTAGTTCTACGAATATGCACCTCATAAAATTAAAAGCATTTTTCAATACTGTTACTAAGGTGACATCATTGTTTGTGACAAAGCATTTATTCCACACAGTTCACCCTAAATTAATTGCAATATTACTTATGAAACTTCTTAAAATGCTTTTTTTGATATCACAAAAAGTCTTCAACAGGGGCTGGGCACAGTGGCTCATACCTGTAATCTTGGCACTTTGGGAGGCTAAGGTGGGCAGATCACTTGAGGTCAGGAGTTCAAGATCACCCTGGTCAACATAGCGAAACCCTGTTTCTACTAAAAATATAAAAATTAGCCAGGCATGGTGGTGTGTGCCTATAAACCGAGCTACTTGATAAGCTGACACATGAGGATCGCTTGAACCCAGGAGGCAGAGGTTGCAGTGAGCCAAGATTATGCCACTGCACTCCAGCCTGTGTGACAGAGTAAGACTCTGAAAAAAAAGAAAGAAGATCTTCAACAGCACACGGCTTCCCAAACTAAGTATCGTACATTAAATCAGGGCAAACATCATGGCAAACTAAATTTCCCACTCATTTCTTCCCTGAGGTTAGTGATAGAACATGACAGGGAGACGTGAATGGTAAATGCAGTAACAACACTAACAAGGACTCAGCCCCCGCCTATGGAGAATACGCAGCATGCTGGCATCAAGCAAACAAATGAGCCTTTGCTCTGCAGCTTAGAACCTGCTCCAGAACCCCTCCTAGCGAGGGCAGAGCTCACAACACTGCAGCCTCCAAAGTGTTCCAACAGGGGATGCTCCACCTGGGAAGGGGAAATGCCAAAGGTGATGTCTCCTCTACAGCAAGAAGTTTTAAATAATCCAGACTAAGTCTCTTGAAGCCAGCAGTCCATTACAAGTAGAGTTAACTGATAAGGTGGAATTGATTACAAGAAGGGAATTCAACTGCACGACTCCTGACAACACTATAATCTAATACTGGTTGGGAGGGAAATCACTTTTTCTTTGGCATTTTCATTAACAGTACCACCTGACTGCAGTTTAAAAAGCAGCATCAGGAAAAATAGCCTCTTTCACTGTCCTTCCTAGATAGATTCATCTGACCTGTCTGTAAATAATGGAATTTCTATTTAAGCCCCAGCTTGTGATTCATTTTGTTTGCCCAGTAATGGTATGCCAGATGACAAATATTAATGGATTGTGGATTTTTTCCATGAAGGTGACTAACAAGTAAGAGGATGGTGTTAAAACCCAAGGCATCATTCAGAGAAACCCAAGACTTGTGGGGCTACTTTCCTGGGAGAAGCAGTGTTTAATAGCAACAGCTTGAAACTTCTTCCCTTTTTTTCTCTTAGTAGAGACAAGGTCTCGCTATGTTGCCCAGGATGGTCAAGAGCCGTCTTCTCTTTTTTTTCAGGAGCCCCACTGACATTCAGCTTAAATGGAAAGGTCTAACAAGTTTTGACAGGAATTATCTCCTTCCTCTTTTTTTTTTTTTTTTTAAATAAAATGCTGATAAGACAGGTGCAGCCTCATGCCTGTAGTACCAGGACTTTGGGAGCTCAAGGTGGGAGGACTGCCTGAGCTCAGGAGTTCAAGACCAGCCTGGGCACCATGACAAAACCCTGTCTCTACTAAAAATACAAAAAATTAGCTGGGCATGGTGGCAGTGCCCGTGGTCCCAGATACTCAGGAGAATCAGGTGAAGGCTGCAGTGAGCCAAGATTGCGGCACTGCATGGCAGCCTGGGTGACAGAGCGAGACTTCATCTCACCAAAAAAAAAAAAAAAAAAAAAAAAGCTGATTCTTAAGAGAGGAACACATTTTACCTGGGTTTTGGAAAAAATACATGCAGCCCAGCTAGGCATAGTGACTCATACCTACAATCCCAACACTCTGGGAGGTGGGACAGGAGGATCAGTTGAGCCCAGGATAGCAGCCTGGACAACACATCGAAACTGCATCTCTGGCTTGGAGTGGTGACTCATGACTAAATCCCAGTACTTTGGGAGGCCGAGGTGGGCAGATTGCTTAGCTTGAGGTCAGGAGTTCGAGACCAGCCCTGCCAACATGGTGAAACCCTTACCTCTACTAAAATTAGAAAAATCAGCTGGGTGTGGTGGTGGGCACCTGTAGTCCCAGCTACTTGGGAGGCTGAGGCAGGAGAATTGCTTGAACCCGGGAGGCAGAGGTTGCTGTGAGCCAAGATTGTGCCACTGCACTCCAGCCTGGGTGACAAAGTAAGACTGACTCTGTTTTAAAAACAAAACAAAAACAGCATCTCTACAAAAGAAAAAAAAAAACAGAAAAAAATTAACTAGGTGTGGTGGTTCATGCCTGTAGGCCCCATTACTTAGGAGGCTGAGGCAGGAGGATCACTGGAGCCCAGAAGTTTGAATTTACAATGAGCTTTTTTTTTTTTTTGTTTTTTTGAGATGGGGTCTTGCTCTGTTGTCCAAGCTAGAGTGCAGTGGTGTGATCTTGGCTCACTGCATCCTCTGCCTCCTGGGTTCAAGTGATTCTCCTGCCTCAGTCTCCTGAGTGGCTGGTACTACAGGCACCTACCACCATGACTTGCTAATTTTTGTACTTTTCGTTGAGCTGGGGTTTTTCCATGTTGGTCAAGCTGGCCTTGAACTTCTGACCTCAGTTGACCCATCCCTGCCTAGGCCTCTGAAACTGCTGGGATTATAGGCTTGAGCAATGGTGGCTGGCCTACAATGAACTTTGATTGCACCATTGCACTCTAGCCTGGGCCACATGGTGAGACCCAGTCTCTAGGAAAAGAAAGGAAACATGCATACAAATATATTTAATCTGTTCTGTGTTAGTAACAAGAAGGTGAAAATGCCTTCCAAACTCATCAAAGGAGAACTTAAAAGACATAAAAATAATATTTCATTAAACAGTTCATTGAAAAGTTCAAGATACATAAAATTTTAAGACTTTATTAAACGGAATCATATTGCTAAATAAAAGAAAATGTGTAATGTACATAAAATATGGGAATGTGAATTTATTCTTTGCATTTTAATAGCAAGAAATTGCAAACAATCTGAAGTCCATCAGTAAGTAAGTCTCTAGTTAAATTATGGTAGATCCATACAATAACATACTATGAAGCTGTTCAAAGAAAACAAAGAAAGCTCTTCATATGGACATGTGGAAAGAGCTCCAAGATCAATTTTTTCATGAAAAAAGAAAATCAAGGTCCAGAACAATGTCTATAGTATGTTAACATTAATTTGTTTTAAGGTGAGAGAGAGACACTATATATAATTATATATATTTATGTTTGCTTGCATATACATAAAAATAGTTGGAAAGACACACAAGAAGCTAATAAAGTACTAATTTGGCAGGATTTGGGAACTGAGCAGATGGGGAATTAAGGTGAGGACGCAACTAATCATGTATCTCTTTCTATATTGTTTGAATTCTGAACTTGTGAAAGTATTGCCTATTCACACATAAAAAAATAAAATAAAACAAAGAGTTCCACCAAATGGGCATCCCTCTCTCAACCATTCACTGTGACAGCAGAGTACAAGTCATGCCTGAGTCTGGGAGGTATGTGGTTGGGAATCTATCACTGGCTTTTGTGAACAAGGCAGGTCATGAACATATAAAGCATGTTTCCCTGTCTGCTGAAGTAAAATCCATGAAGAACTTCTCCAATAATTCCTAACTAAAACTCTCATGTGTTAGGAAGAAGTTCTGAACTAGAGCTCAGTCAAAAATCTCCTTGGTTTGCAAGCTACAGCTGTAGAGCTCAAGCTTCAGCACCCCCTAAGAGCTTGTCAGAAATGCAGAATTTCAGGCCTCAATCCAGGCCTTCTGAAATCACAGTCTGCATTTTAACAAGACACCCAACAGATTCTTACCCACATTAGAGTTTCAGAAGCACTGAGCTATGGTGCACTTTCAATTAAGGTTTTTACTACGTAAGAGTTGCATTTTGAGCAAAAACCACATTATCAGATTTAGTATGTGGGTAAAGGTTAGTTTTATCAAATACAAGCAGGCCTTCTCCCTCTTATGTAGTGAAAACCTTAACTGAAATACCAGCAGGCCTTCTCCTGTAGTTTGGCACCACTTAAGTAACTACTGTCAATATTTGCAACTTTACAACCGCTATGGAGAACAGTTTGGAGGTTCCTCAAAAAAAACTAAAAATAGAGACCTTACAATCCAGCAACCCCACTGCCGGGTATATTCCCCCAAATAAAGGAAATCAGTATATAAGAGGTCTCTGCACTCCCATGTTTACTGCAGCACTATGCACAATAGGCAAGAGGTCAGGAGTTGGAGACCAGCCTGGCCAACATGGTGAAACCTCATCTCTACTAAAAATACAAAAATTAGTTGGGCGTGGTGGTGAGCGCCTGTAATCCCAGCTGCTTGGGAGGCTGAGGCATGAGAATCGCTTTAACCTGGGAGGTAGAGGTTGCAGTGAGCCGAGACCGTGCCATTCTACTCCAGCCCGGGTGACAAGAGTGAGACTCAGTTAAAAAACGAAAAGGAATTCACATTCGAACAAGATTCTCAGGTTATTTCTGTTTACATTAAAGTCTGAGAAACAATGAATATAGAAGGGATGCTCAAATTTAGTCCTGCAACTGAAACCAAAACCCTAAGCTCTTTTTTTTGAGACAGTCTTGCTTTGTCACCCAGGCTAGAGTGTAGTGGCACAATCGGCTCACTGCAACCTCTGCCTTCCGGGTTCAAGGGATTCTTCTGCCTCAGCCTCCCAAGGGGCTGGGTCTATAGGCATGCACCACCACGCCTGGTATATTTTAGTAGAGACAGGGTTTCACCACATTAGCCAGACTGATCTTGAGCTCCTGACCTCGTGATCTTCCCGCCTTGGCCTCCCAAAGTGTTGGGATTAGAGGCGTGAGCCACTGCTCCCGGCCACACTTTTTAACCTATCATGCTGCATTTTTAAAATAGGAAAGAGTGAGTAATGGCTCTCCACTGGAGTGCAAAGAACAGCCCTACAATGGCCAACATTATTGTCACTCCTTGTCAATGGCCTGGATAACGACATAAGAGATGCTTATTAACCTGCAGGTAGCACAAAAGAGGAGGCTGATGAGGCAAGAAGGAGCAGAGTCAAACCATCCTGACTGGCTGGATGCCATGCTGGACACTTAATGAGGTAAGCACATAACAAGTTTTACATTTAGGTTAAAAATTTCAATAATGAAGGTATAAGATATGTGTGGTGGTTTGCTTGGCAGTAAAACATATGGAAACATTCTATGAATAGATCCAAAAGTGTGCCATGAATTTAATATAATGGCATTTCAAATCAATAGAAAAAAATGAGTAACTCAATAATGTTGAAGTAACAAGGCAGCTAGCTGGAAAAAAACTAATTTGAACCCCTACCTCACATCTTATCTTAAAATAAATTCTAGATGCATAAAAGATTTAAGCGCACACACCAACACACACACACACACACACACACACACACACACACACACACAAATCCATGTAAGTACTAACAGAAAATATGGGTATTTTTTAAACAGCCTCAAGTGGACAAGGCCTTTATAAGTATGAATAAAATTCAAACCAATGAAGTCCAGAGGCCATTTTTTAAAAGATTGTGACATTTTATTAAAGAAAAAATTCTGCAAAGTAAACACCAGCATAAACAGAACTTGAAGACAAATGACAAAATGGGAGTGGGGGGGGGAAATTTGTGACTCATATCCAAGACATAGGGATATTTTCAAAAATCCCTAAAAATCAAGATGAAAAAAGCCCAACAAGCCAAGGGAAACGTGGGCAACACTGAGTTTGGAGGGACTACAGAGGCTGGGTGCTGTCCTCCAATAGCAGAAGGCTACTCTTGTGGGAGTGAAAAAACTGAGTGATTCATTGCTACAAATGATTGAATCAGGACTCATGGTAGAAATTCCCATGAGTTAAGTTTTAGCTGAACATACAGAACTTACTAATAATTTGGGCCGTCCATACAATGGAATGAGCCTGCTTTAACAAGTGCTGAATTGTTGATCAGTGGAAGCACTCAGGCCAAGGCTAAATGAGGGACAACTTGTATAATGTTTTTGGAAGGCATGAGATGGGAAACTAAACTGCATGATTATTGAGGGTGCTTAAAACCCTAAAATTATGCAATTCTATTTAAAGACTATGTCCACTCTGGAAAAAGGAGAATAAATCAAAAAACGATGGGCTCTCACAGCTCTGTAATGACTGGAAGCCATGGTGCTTACCACTCCTAGATTTTTATTCTAAGGATGGTGCTCTCTGGAGTGGGGATGGAAGAGGATATGAAGGTTTTGTTAAAACATAACTCCTACACTCAGGAGTATTTTGGTTTGTTTTGGTTTTTGTCATGTGTGTGTGTGGTAGTGGAATTGGGCAGTCCTATTTCACATTCCTCTCCTGGGCTCCCCAGGCACTAAAAGCAAAAGCACAATTTTGAAAGAGAGTGAATTAGGAGTGGAGGGTTGAGTGTGAGGTCTCAGTAGCATAGCTGTATAACCTGTGGGACATACTTACATCTCTACGTCATTTACAACAGTCCAATTATGAGCTAAAAATCACAGACAAATCAATAGTTCAGGAATTCAACTGACAGGTGGACAGTGTTCCAGAAGCTAGTCTGGAAGGCACCTAGGCAGAATCTGAAACCATGTTAAGAGGAGCGCAGGAGGCCGGTGCAGTGGCTCACGCCTGTAATCCCAGCACTTTGGGAGGCCAAGGTGGGTGGATCATTTGAGGTCAGGAGTTCAAGATCAGCCTGGCCAACATGGTGAAATCCTGTCTCTACTAAAAATACAAAAATTAGCCAGGTGCAGTGGCAGATGCCTATAATCCCAGCTACTTGGGAGGCTGAGGCAGGAGAATTGCTTGAACTCAGGAGATGGAAGTTGCACTGAGCTGAGATCACCTCACTGCACTCCAGCCTGGGTGACAGAACAAGGCTCTGTCAAAAAAAAAAAAAAAAAAAAAAAGAGCACAGGAGAGGAGGCTAGCAGGGAGGAGGCTGGTCTCAGGCAGCCATGGTGCATGCTGAACCCATGTATGGTGTGTCTGGGCAGCGGCACTGACATGTTTTCCGTGCAGAAATTCCCTCTGTAATACTAGTAATTTATCAACTAAAGTTAAAATGAAGAACTTTCATTTACTTTGAGTTCTAAAGCTTAAACCAAAGCAATTCTAGTTGGAGAAAGCTGAGAGCTAACAAAACCCATAAAGATTCTGAAGGGAGCACCTTACCTATCTCAGAGCTCCTGAAGTTGGCAACCATGAGTCTTTAGCATGGCTTCTAATTTATCTTCAAAATCGAGGGCTTCCTTTCTTTTTGATATGGACATGCCACTAAGTACTTTTTAGCCATGACTGGGAAACACTTTTAGTTCAAAATATAATAACAAAATGAGTGGTAAGAAGAAATGATATATATATTTTTTGAGATGGAGTCTATATCTGTCATCCAGGCTGGAATGCAGTGGCATGATCTCAGCTCACTGCAACCTCCACATCCTGGGTTCAAGCCATCCTCCTGCCTCAGCCTCCCCAGTAGCTGCACCACCACACCCTGCTAATTTTTGAGTAGAGATGGGGTTTCACCACGATGGCCAGGCTGGTCTTGAACTCCTGACCTCAGGTGATCCACGTGCCTCAGTCTCCCAAAGTGCTGAGATTATAAGAGTAAGCCACTGCGCTCAGCCAAAATAAGATATCTTTGAGGTAAGAGAGCAATAAATAAGAGAAGAAATAAGAAACCCAAAGAGGAGATAAGAAGGATTATCTCAGGCACAATTATCTAAGATTCAAGACAGAATAGAATTGAGCAAATGCTGGGGAGTGAAGGGAATCCCCCAAGACGGTGAGAAAAAGAGGAAGATGACACCATGACTGAGATTCTACACAGGCCATCAGGGGGCACCATTGGTCAGAACAACTCCCTGGCGCCAGGGTATAGGGAGCCCTACCTAACTGGACTTCCAGGTGTATAGCCTGCTCCCAAATTGGGAACACGTATTAAACTATAAGCCATTAGAAATGCTTTTACAGCAGATTAACAGAGGAAAAAAAATACATCAAAAACAAACACACACACCCATCTGTCCCTATATTTGTGTATCCAAATCCGAAATGGCAATGATAGGTAGTGTGTCATTTGGATTCCAGAAGTAGGGAGAGCCAGAGAAATCGGAAGAAATTTCATCACTTAGCTGGGCATGATGGCACGTGCCTGTAGTACCAGCTACTAGGGAGGCTAAGGGACAAGAATCATCTGAACCCAGGAGGCACAGGTTGTAGTAAGCCACGATCGCACCACTGTACTCCAGCTTGGGTGACAGAGCAAGATTCCATCTCAAAAAAAAGAAAGAAAAAAAAAAAAACAAATTTCATCACTGAGTCTGCTGCTTTTGAAACTCAGAAAGCCTCAGGACAGTCAATGGCAACAACACACAGTGGGACAGTGGACTTCAGACACGGGAATGGGGAAGAATTACGCTAATGGGGATTTCAGGGAGGGCAGAGAGGAACCTGGAACAATGACAATGTGATAAATGCCTCAGGAATAGGCATTTTATGCCTATGTTAAAGCTTTGTTCTCATATCTTTATGAAATTAGAATAAACATGGCATGTGTATCACAGGCATTCTGAATAAGGAAGTCAATGTATCACACTTAGCTGGGACAGGTATCCTTCTGGCTTGCTAATCCAGTTTCTTTCCATTCCATAGTTTTATAAATAATTAAATGTGTGAGGAGAAAAAAGGAAGAGAGTATTATTTTAAGGTACATTTAACAAAAAGGTCTAGTGGGCGCGGTGGCTCACACCTGTAATCCCAGCACTTTGGGAGGCTGAGGTAGGAGGATCGCTTGAGGCCAGAAGTTCCAGACCAATCTGAACAAAATATGTGGACACAATCTCTATAAAAAACTGAAAAGTTAGCTGGGTGTAGTGGTGTGTGCCTATAGTCCTAGCTACTCTGGAGGACAGCTTGAACCCAGGAATCGGAGGCTGCGATAGCACCACCCTGGCCTTGGCATGTTCTTCAGACTCAGACCTGCAGGCAGACAAAAATCTTTCAATGACATCTCTTGACCTACATTACCTTATAAATCATGGACACTATCAGCTGTTCCAATGACCTGCATGGAAGTTGGCAAGATCCTTTGCCCCAAGCATCAGCGCACAGCGATGCCTCCAGCAGCCACTAGTGAAGCCAATGAGCAGAACATAGGGAAGAAACTCAACTCCTCCATCTGGCAGCATATAGCCAGCCAGACCTAGTGCTCTATTTCACAAAGCTAGCTATCTATAAAGGTGAGATGAATAAATACAACAAATAAACCCTGAAAAGCAGGGTAATAATGGCCATACAAAAGACAGGTGACATGGGTTAGAGTAGTAGCAGGAGGCAATAAAGAGCCAGGGACAGATTCAAGAAATTTTCTGGAGTCGGAATGTACAGAACTTGCTGATAGATTGCAGATGCAGAGCATGAAAAAAAGTAAAGGTGACTCCTGGGTTTTTGGCTTGAGCAACAGGGTGGAAGGCAGTGCCATTTACAGTCAGCCCTCTGTACCCACAGGTTCCATATCCGTGGATCAAAAATATTTAGGAAAAAAGCCAGGTGCCATGGCTCACTTCTGTAATCCCAGCATTTTGGGAGGCCAAAGCAGGCAGATCACTTGAGTTCAGGAGTTCAACACCAGCCTGGCCAACATGGTGAAACCCTATCTCTACTAAAAAATACAAAATAGCTGGGCGTGGTAGCGCGTGCCTGTATTCCCAGCTACATGGGAGACTAAGGCATGAAAATCGCTTAAACCTCGGAGGTGGAGGTTGCAGTGAGCCGAGATCCCACCACTGCACTACAGCTTGGGCAAGAGAGCGAAACTCCATCTCAAAAAATATGCATACACACACACACACACACACACACACACACACACACACACATATATGGAAAAAAAGGCTTGTTGTATCTGTACTGAACATGTTTTTTCTTTTCTTCTTTATTCCCTAAATAATACACAGTATTAACAACAATTTACATAGCATTTACATTGTATTAAGTATATAAGTATACAAGAGATTAAAGTATGGGGGAGGATGTGTCCAGGTTATATGCAAATACAGTGTCATATATAAGGAACTTACGTATCCATGGATTTTGGTATCTTTTATTAGTCCATTTTCACACTGCTATAAAGATACTACACGAGACCTGGTAATTTATAAAGGGTTTTAATTGACTCACAGCTCCACAAGGTAGAGAGGCCTCAGGAAACTTACAATCATGGCGAAGGCGAAGGGGAAGCAAGCATGGACTTTCTCACATGGTGGCAGGAGAGGTGTGTGAGAGCACAGGAAAAACTACCATTTATAAAACCATCAGATCTTGTGAGAATTCACTCACTATCACAAGAACAACATGGGGGAAACCAGTCCCATAATCCAATCACTTCCCACCAGGTTGCTCCCTTAACATCTGGGGATTACAATTCAAGATGAGATTTGAGTGGGGACACAAAGCTAACCTATATCAGTATCCCTTGCGGAGGGCTGCTCATGGAACCAATGCCCCACAGATACTGAGGGATAAGTGTATTTAGATGAATAAAGTTTGGAAGAGGAACAGATTTCTTTTTTTAGTGAGAAAGGGATAAAATTAAGAGATCTTTTTTGGCAATGCTAAGTTTGAGATATCTATTAGATATTTAGGTGGGGCTATCCAGTAGACAGTGAGTATACAAATTTAGAGATCAGAGAAAAGATCAAACTGGAGATGTCAATTTTAGACACACATAAACCTAATTAGAAGAAAATATAGGGTAATTTCTTTTTTTTTTTTAATAGAGATGGAGTCTCACTATGTTGCCCATGAGCCACCACACCTGGCCCGGAAAAGATTTCTTAAGTAAGACATCAAAAAGCACAAATCTTTATAAACAGAAAAACCAAAGGAAATGTCTAAATTAAAACAAAAAATTTCTGCTGAACAGACACCATGAACAAAGTTAGCAGGTAGATGAGGGACAGAACAAGACATCTGCAACACTTGTAACTGCCTTAGGATTAATAGCTTGAATATATAAGAAACTGTACTGGAAAAATGATATGACTAGGTCATTCATAAAAGGAAAATCCGAAGACTACTCAGTATATACAGAAATCTAGGCATACTCATTAGTAATCAGAGAAATGTGAGTTAAAACAAGATATTAATAACGTGAATCCTGGCAAATTCACAAAAATTTTAAAGTCAAACACTAAGGACTGCAATTAGTAGTGGAAATACAAATTAAGCAATCATGCATTACTTAGTGAAATTAAATATGATTATGCTCTGTGACCCAACAATTATACTGGTTGGTATTTAGCCAGAGAAATCTTGTACAAGTTCATAAGAAGACATATATGAGAATTTTCTTACTAATTTATTCAGTTTTATTTTATTTTTGAGACAGTCTCACTCTATTGCCCAGGCTGGAGTGCAGTGGTGGCACAATCAAGGCTCACTACAGCCTCAACCTCCTGGGCTCCAGCGATCCTCCCACGTCAGTCACTCAAGTAGCTGTTAGCTGAGACTACAGGCACATGCCACCATGCTCAGCTAAGTTTTTACTTTCTGGGAGAGATGGGGTTTTTGTCACATCGCCCAGGTTGGTCTTGAACTCCTGGACTCAAGCGATCCTTCTGCCTCAGCCTCCCAAAGTACAGGGATTACAGGTGTGAGCCACCACACCAGCAGAGCACTGTTTGTGGTACAGGGAGAACAAATGAGGTGTCTGGCACTAGGGGAACAGATAAGCATCACATAAACAACACCAACAGAACTTAAAAACATTGTTTTAAATGAAGAAAGAATCAGAAAGAGAATTATCATGTAATACTATTTAAATAAACTTATTTTAAAAACACCATATAAGGATACATATATATCCAAGGATACATATTATACACAACAGATAAGATGCTAATGGGAGTGGGATGGGAATGGGAGAAGAGACACAAAATGACAATAACAGAAAACAATAAAAACACCAGGGACCCTTGCAATGTCAATATAATGGTATTGTAAAAATAACCAATTTTTATTTGAAAGAAAAAGTTACAGATTTATAGGGACAGAAGGAAGTTTCCTTATGTTTCAACTCTCCTTTCCAAACTGGCTGGCATTTGATTCATTTGACTTACCAGGTAAGGAAGGAAGCTAGTGGGGAGGGAGGGAGGAGGCCAGCATGTATAAGTGTGGCCTACTATATTGTACCTTGCACCACTTTGACCATGGCATTTGTAATACTGCTGAAATTATACATATACACAGCTATCTTATCACCCTGAAAGTTATATTCTTTAAGGCAGGACTGTATCATATTCATCCTCATGAACCCAAAACCCAACCCAGGGGATGGTCCAAATAATACATTCAATAAATGCTGATTGGCTGCCTGGTTGGTAGACTGGATGGAAAATAAATCAAAATTAGAATCCAACTGAATTGTTTTCACCTCAGGTGTACCTGTAGGTCTTGACTATTATAATGCAGCCAATCGAATGTTTAAAAAATTATCATCATAAATGGGTAGATGTCCTCCTAACATCATTTATTGTAGTATAAAAATGCACAGCCTTTTGGATGACAGACACATGGACAAACATCACAAAATTCAAGTTGACTCTACCACTGCAGAGAGAAGTGAGACACTACTGCAAAATCAGAAGTATGAATGATAAAGTTAACTTGAGGTGGAGGGAAGAATTAAAGATGCAGCACAAGCCAGGTAATCCCTATTGCCGGGCAGTGTTGGGTGCCTCACACCTCTGAAACTACTGATTCCACAAGATGTGCATAATACACAAAAATCCTTCTTAATGACCAAGCTCAGTGGCTGACACCATTATCCCAACACTTTGGGAGGCTGAGAAGGGTGGATTGCTTGAGGCTAGGAGTTCAAGACCAGCCTGGGCAATACAGTTAGGCCCTGTCTCTATTTTAAAAAAAATAATAATACTTAAAAAAAAATCTTATTACTTTTTTTTTTTGAAATGGAGTTTTGCTCTGTCACCCAGCCTGGAGTGTGCAGTGGCATGATCTCAGCTCACTGTAACCTCCACCTCCTGGGTTTCAAGTGATTCTCCTGCCTCAACCTCCCAAGTAGCTAGGATTATAGGCACATACCAACCACAGCTGGCTAATTTTTGTATTTTTGGTAGAGATGGGATTTCACCATGTTGGTCAGGCTGGTTTCAAACTCCTGACCTCAGGTGATCTGCCCACCTTGGCCTCCCAAAGTGCTGGGCTTACAGGTGTAAGCCACCAGACCTAGTCCCTTCTTATTAATTTTAATCAATTCTTAAATTGACCATACTACAGTATAATTTAAATACAATACACACATTTAAATGAAAAGTTTGATGAGTACCCATGAAACCACCATCACTGCCAAGACACAGATCATTCCCATCAACCCAAAAGATCCCTCATATCTCTGCAGCCACAGTGCCCCTTTACCTTGGCTCCAGGCAACCACTACTCCACCTTTTGTCAAGATATCTCACTCACTCATTTTTTTTTTTCTTTTGAGATAAGTCCCACTCTGTTGCCCAGGCTGGATTGCAATGATGCAATCTTGGCTCCCAGCAACCTCCGCTTTCCAAGTTTGAGTGATTCTCCTGCCTCAACCTCTACAGGCGTGCGCACTACGCCTGGCTAATTTTTGTATTTTTAGTAGAGACGAGGTTTCCCCATGTTGGCCAGGCTGGTCTCAAACACCTGAGAGGACAGAACTCCTCAAACACAGAGAAGAAGCTTTCTTACACCTCTTCAACATCTCTCATGACTGCCCTGCCACAGACAGCAAGTGGTGAGTGAGGAGGACCACGCGATTCTCTGCTGAGGGGAGAGTCAGGTGATCCACCTGCCTCAGCTTCCCAAAGTGCTGGGACTACAGGCATGAGCCGCCATGTCCAGCCCTTATTCACTTGTTAAATTTTTGAAAAATTAACTCTATATTTGGAAATTTTTCAAACATATGCACAGCAGAACAGTAGAATGAGGCTAGTTTATCCAACACCCAGCTTCAACAATGTTTAATGCATAACCAATCCTGTGTCAGCGATTCTCCCACCTACTCCCTTGCCTGGGTTATTCTGAAGCAAATCACAGACAGCATTTCTTTTCGTATGTAACTATTTAATGTATATGTCTCTTTAAAGGATATTCTTTTTAAATGTATCCACGATTTTCACACTTAGCAAATTTTTAAAATTTAATTACTTATTGTCAATATTCAATATAAAATAAATTTCTTCTTGTCTTTTGTTTTATAAAATAAATTTCTTAATGCCATTAATACCGTCAAATAATCAGTGTCCACATTTCCCAGATTGCCTTACATTTTCTTCATTTTGTCTGAATCAATCATATATGACTATTGGTTCATTCATCTTTTCAATCTCTTTTTATCTATAGGGGCTTTTTTCTCACCTTTCCCCTTATGATTTATTTGTTGAAAAAACTGGTCTGTTTATCCTATAATGCTGTTTAGAATTTGCGGATTCTATTCCCAAAAAGCCATTTACAATGTTTCTCCACCCCTCGTATTTCCTATAAATACGTAGTAAGATCTAGACGTTTTATGTAACTCGGGATGTACTTCAGCAGCAAGGCTGCTTTATAGGTAGTAGCGCATACACATACATACCAGGAGATACATATACTGTCCCATATTCCTTTTTCTGTCTCACTTTTTAAAAAAAATACCATCTTTTTTTTTTTGAGACGGAGTTTCGCTCGTTACCCAGGCTGGAGTGCAATGGCGCGATCTCGGCTCACCGCAACCTCCGCCTCCTGGGTTCAAGCAATTCTCCTGCCTCAGCCTCCCGAGTAGCTGGGATTACTGGCGCGCGCCACCATGCCCAGCTAATTTTTTGTATTTTTAGTAGAGACGGGGTTTCACCATGTTGACCAGGATGGTCTCAATCGCCTGACCTCGTGATCCACCCACCTAGGCCTCCCAAAGTGCTGGGATTACAGGCTTGAGCCACCGCACCCGGCCGAAAAATACCATCTTTTTCCTCAACTAACTAAAAATAAAAGCACTTACTGTATAATATTAGGATCATTTAATCTAGAAAAGTGTCACAGGATATCAATCGCCATTTTTGGTCTACAGTGTTCCTACAAAGAGACAAGTAGTCCTTGAGTTGCTGTCTGAAATATATCACGGTTCTGCCCACCATCCTATGCCTGTCACTTACTTTAAGTTATACACTGAACGTACCCCGATGCACTCGTCTTTTTGTGCATGTTCTAGTCCCCAATTACACAGAGAAGCCTTCTTACTACACCTCTTCAACATTACCCATAAGCGTCTTGCACACAGACAGCACGTGTTGAGTGAGGAGGACCAGGAGGTTCTCTGCTCTCCACTGAGGGAAGGCCCTTGATGCAGTCAGGCCCATGGGTTCTTCTCCACTCTCCTCCTCAGCCAGGATCCTTCCCACTTTCCCAACAGGAAAACAGAGGCACAGAGAAAAAACAGGAACAGTGAAGCAGGGGAAGGTTGCACTGAGAACTCAAAATTCACTGAGGGTTCAGAAAACCTGTTGACTTAAGTATGTTTTTACTTTAATGACTCCTCCTTCCCTTCCGGGAGACATGTGAGTCTAAACACTGAGTCTTTGAGAGAAGGGACTAGACACATTATGTAGACAGGAACCAGAGGGCCTGGTCAAGTGATCTTCCTGTTCTCCTTGTCAGGACAAGTTCCTGCTTGAGAGCTAAATAATTACTAAGAGAACAAGAATCAGTTAAAGAGAAAGAATCTGTGATAGGCTTGGGATGGGAAAGAAAAGAAAGTCATTTGCATCCTAAACTCACTGCAGGCCTGTAAAGAGGAGGCATGCAGGAAGTTAGAGTCATCCACAGAGAAGGCCTCCTCTTCTCACTTTGATGAAACGCTCCTCCACCTGCAGCAGTATTCCACTAATAGCAGCGACAAGACCTTGCTGCCAGTCACCTCCCACTCTTCTCTCTGCTTGGCTGGCTCTTTACCACCTCCAGAAATAAAAGCTAGAATATGATACTTATTATGCTAATAATCATTCCCTGGTAAACATAAGTTCCAGAAGCACAAGCCTCTGCTTACAGACAGCATAACTGCCAATGCAAAAGGACACCACTTCTCCCTCATCCCCGCCCCCACCCAGGACAAGTGCAGATTAAATTAAGAATTCTCAAAATTCCCAATGGTGTCAAAAGCATTTAAAGTTGCTGGGTCAAAGATTCATTTTTGCAGCAGACAACCACAAAGGATTTCAGTGTTACATACAGTGGAAATGATTGCAAGAAATTCTAAATATGGACAGACTAGTAATTTAAATTTTTTCTAATGGCTAACACTTTTTTTTTTCCAGTTCAATAGCTGATTCTAAGTCAGGCTCCAATTAAGGAAAACAAGACCCAGTTTTCTGGTTCTACTGGGATTTACTCGTTCGGGGATTACCTGCCAGTTGTGAACCTGGTTGTGACTAACACAAGCGTGTTTCAGAACAAAGAAACACCCTGATTACCGGAAGTCAAGGGCAAAGTAAAGCTCCAAACAAGGAACTGTGACTTTCTGTCTGGTGTGTTCTCCAGCAGGCCACTGCCTCTGTCTCTAACCAGAGATTACTGTATACAACTATGAAACCACTGGTGATAGAAATCAGAAAATAGAGCACGAGAGCAAAATCCCACTAGTAATGTCGAACACTAACACATAAAGTGGACTACTGAAGCAAATACCTGAAAAATAAGTATGAAAGTTGCCCAGATGTTTTTTGAGGCAGAGTCTTGCTCTGTCACTCAGGCTGCAGTGCAGTGGTATAATCTCAGCTCATTTGCAACTTTCGCTCCTTGGGTTCAAGCAATTCTCCTGCCTCAGCCTCCCGAGTACCGAGGATTACAGGCATGCACCACCATGCATGACTAATTTTTGTATTTTTAGTAAAGACGAGGTTTCACCATGTTGGCCAGGCTAGTCTCGAACTTCTGACCTCAAGTGATCTGCCCGCCCTGGCCTCCCAAAGCGCTGGGATTATAGGCATGAGCCACCACGCCTGGCCTGCCTAGATAGTTTAAACAGGACTAATTATCTTCAGTTACTTGAATACCTAATGTATCCCAGTTTTCTACTTTGTTTTACCTACAAAGGCATAGTCAGACACTGGTTAGAGTAAGACTAGAGGCAAAAGACACCCATGGTAACTCTGTTTGAATCTGTAACGTATATTTTCATACACTTTGAGTTATGTAACGTGACTTCGCTGTCTGACCCTGGAAAATCACTCTGCATCCAGAGCATCTTCAAAATAGAGGATGAAATAAAATTAATTCTAAGATCCTTTTGGTTTATTTGGTTTATATTTTCTTTACTATGGGATCAAATCCCATTAAACATCAAGCTAGTGGCTCAAAATATTTCAAATACTAGAACTTGATTGCAGCAAATCATGCTAAAAACAGAAATTTAATTGCAATAAGATTTAATGTATGCATTAATTACATGATACAGTATTTTTTTATTTCCATAGGTTTTTGGGGAACAGGTGATGCTTGGTTATATCAACAAGGTCTTTAGCGGTGATTTCTGAGATTTTGGTGTACCTATCACCCGAGTAGTATATATACTGTACCCAAATTGTAGTCTTTTATCCGTCACCCACCTCCCATCCCTTCCCCCGTCAATGAGGAGTAATATTTTGAAAGGAATCTTTTCTTTTGAGCAGGTCTCAAGAGTGGGCTTAGAATATTCAGTAAATCATGCTCTAAACAGACGTGCTGTCATCCAGGCTTTTTTATTCCATTTATAGAGCACAGGCAGAGTAGATTGAGCATAATTTTTAAGGGCTCTAGGATTCTTAGAATGGTCAATGAACATTGGCTTCAACTTAAAGTCACCAGCTGCATTCACCACTAACAAGAGAGTCAGCCTGTCCTTTGAAGTTTCGAAGCCAGACACTGACTTCTCCTCTCTAGCTATAAAAGTCCTAGATGGGACCTTCTTCCAATAGAATACTGTTTCATCTCCATTGAAAATCTGTTGTTTAGTGTAGCCACCTTCGTTCCATCATCTAGCTACCACAGCTAGATCTTCTGGATAACTTGCTACGGCTTCTGCATCAGCACTTGCTACTTCACCTTGCATTTTTATGTTGCTTTTTTCCTTTAAAACTCATGAACCAATCTCTGCTAGCTTCAAACTTCGAAAAGTATTTTTCAAAGTTTTTTCTCTTCAAACACTGCAGCCTTCTCTGAGCCTTCATAAAATTGAAGACAGTCAGGATCTTGCACTGAATCAAGCTTTGGCTTCAGGGAATGTCATGGTTGGTTTGATCTTCTATTCAGATCACTGAAACTTTCTCCACATCAGCAATAAGGCTGTTTTGCTTTCTTAGCATTCCGGCATTCACAGGAGTAGCACTTTTAATTTCCTTCAGGAACTTCTCTTTTACATTCACAACTTGGTTAACTGCTGCAAGAGGCCTGGCTTTTGGCTTGTCTTGGCCAAAAGGCTTGTCTTCCTTCCTTACCAAGCTTAATCATTCCTAGCTTTTGATTTAAAGCGAGACACATGTAACTCTTCCTTTCACTTGAACATTTAAAAGACATTATAGGATTATTAATTGGTCCAATTTCAATATTGTATCTCATGAAGTAGGGGAGACCTGAGGAGATGAAGAAAGATGTGGGAACGGCCGATCAGTAAAGGAATCAGAGCACACGCCAACATTATCAGTTAAGTTTACCGTCTCATATGGATACGGTTCATGGCACCCCAAGCAATCACAATAGCAGCATCAAAGATCACTGATCACTGTAACCAATAAGATAATTAAAAATTTTGAAATACCGCACGAATTACAAAATATGACACAGAGATACAAAGCGAGCACAGGCTGTTGGAAAAGTGGTGCCGACAGACTTACTTGATGTAGCGTTGCCACAAATCTTCAATCTGTAAAAAATGCAGCATCTGTGAAGCACAATAAAACGAGAAGGTAGGGCCTATACACAGTGGGAAGCAGAGAGAGGTGTGCATGGGTCCTATGGAAGCACAGGGCTGAGGCGAGGGGGACTTCATGAAGACGTCCCCTGAACTGGGCTCTGAAAGATAAGTAAGTTAGGAGAATAAAAGTAAGGCGTTCCAGCAGACAGAGCTGGAAAATAAAAAAGCATTCACAGACATAGTTTTCACAGTTATAGTAGATTAAATACCTATTAGTATTTAATAGAGGTGTTTTTTTTTTTTTGACAGAGTCTCGCTCTGTTGCCCAGGCAATGGCACGGTCTTGGCTCATTACAACCTCCAACTCCCAGGTTCAAGCAATTCTCCTGCCTCATCCTTCTGAGTAGCTGGGATTACAGTCATGTGCCACCACGCCTGGCTGATTTTTGTATTTTTAGTAGAGATGGGGTTTCACCATGTTAGTCAGGTTGGTCTGGAACTCCTGACCTTGTAAATCGCCCACCTCAGCCTCCCAAAGTGCTGGGATTACAGGCATGAGCCACAGCACCCAGACCAGAGCCAAGAGTTTTAAGAATATGATCTCATTCCATTCTTCTGAGGTCATTCTTACAGCCACATTTTCAGATGAGCTAACAAAGGCACACAGCATTTAGATAAGCTGCTCAAGGTCTTCTGGGCAGAAAGCGACAGAACCAGGATTCACGCCCAGGTCACTCCTTCTACCATACAGCAATGTCTCTACTGAGCTGAAAGGTGTCTAGAGATGTTCTAGTGTACTCACCAAACAATCCCACCATTTAGAGACCTGCAGGGAGGTTACAGGACAATTCTGATGTCCTTCAGCTAACAGCATACCAGGAGTGGATCCCATATTTCCTATTCTCCAGGAAAGCATGTTCTGTAATCATTCTGACTCATACTAGATACCCTCTTTTTGAGAGATATTAAAATATTCCCCTAATTCAATTCAAAATGGACATAACAAGAATGAGGCAAATGCCTGTGCCTGTGCGCTGAGATGTGCCTGATTAAGCTTTGGTGGGAGATAGGAAAAGAGATGTCTCAAATATATCCTGCATACTACTTGCAACCAGCTAACAGAAGATAACAGGATTTCATGCATTCCTTTTGACTATCATCATTTTTTCGGCCTCCTGCCTCTCAGTAGGGCAGTTAAAGCATTAAAACTGGTGTCAGCAAGCTTTCTCTGTAAAGGGCCTAAATATTTCAGGCCTTGCAGTCCTTAAGATCTCTGATGCAACTGTTCAATTCTACCACTGTAGGGAAAACAGCCACAGAGCATACACAAACGAATGAGCATGGCTGTGTTCCAATGAGGTTTATAGACAGAAATTTGAATTTCATATAATTTCACATGTCATGAAATATCATTATTATTCTGATGTTTTTCAGCTGTAGTACTTAGAAAGGTATGCCTTATGGGCTACACAAAAACAGGTGGTGGGCCCCAGAGTCTGGTGATCCTGCATTAAACCAAAAAAGTATTAACACTACCCATCAGAAGAGAGCAGAGGACAAGCAGGGAGCAGGGGGCCTCTCCCGCATCCATTCTGGTGCCACTGGTTCAGGAAGCCTTCTTGGGCCACCCCCGATTCCCACTCAGCTCAGGCCTCCCACTTCTATGTTGAGCCTCCCTGACACTTGAGCCTACCTCTATCTTAGCACTTACCATACATAATATGTTGTAGTAGATTATTCAGTTATCTGTATCTCCCCAATCAGGAGAGCAAGCAACGTTTTTGTTTTTTAGTTTCTGTATTCCTAGCTGACACAGATGCTCTAAAAATATATCTGGGAAGGGAGAGAAGGAAATAATGAGAAAACAAGCTCAGAATATATATATATATATATTTTTTTTTTTTTCCTTTTTTTTCATAGAGATGGGGTTTCACCATGTTGGCCCAAGCCCAGGCTGGTCTCAAACTCCTGAGCTCAGGTGATTGGCCCACCTCAGCCTCCCAAAGTGCTGGGATTACAGGTGTGAGCTACTGTGCCTGGCCTGAAAATATCCTTTGCATTTTTATTTTTTCAGAGACAAGGTCTCACTCTATCATTCAGGCAGGAATATAATGGGACAGTCATGGCTCACTGCAGCCTTGACTTTCCAGGCTCAAGTGATCTTCCCACCTCAGCCTCCCAAGGAGCTGGGACAACCAGCGCACACAACCACACCTGGCTGAATTTTCATTTTTTGCAGAGACAAGGTCTCCTTATTTTGCTCAGGTTGGTTTTGAACTTCTGGGCTCAAGTAATCCTACCACCTCAGACTCCCAAAGTACTGTGATTGTAGGTGTGAACCATAGCACCCAGACCCTGGCTAGAAATTATCTTTAAACAGACACTAGGTAGAGGCTCAAGGTCTTGATAGTGGCTCAGTGACATACACACAAAACAGGTTAAATCAGTGGTTCACCTGTTTCTAGCATCTGTTAAAAATCTATGCTGTTTATGTTCCATAAGTATGCATCAACCCCTTAGTCTATTCTCTTTACTTCTACCGCCTTCAAAGCCAGGCATCTGATTACTTGTTTAGGCTAACACAGATGAGAATAATCCAAACTTAAGTTTAAAATGACCCTACATGTGCCAAAAAAAAAAAAAAAGCTTCAGAGTACCCTGGGGTTCTGCAGAACACAAACGGAAAAAACATCCTACAAACACTAGCCTCAACAGTGAATGACAGCTTCAAATGATTTAAAGCCACAATTACCAGACATAATAGGGAGGTATGTGGAAAGTCTACCACATCATTATCACATAAAGCATCAAAGAGGAAACAACATCTTTAAATCACACGTTGAGGGCTGGTCTTCTAACTCTAATGCAGGGTCCTTAACCTTTCCTTTTCTTTCTTTCTTTTTTTTTTTTGAGATAGCGTTTCCCTCTTGTTGCACAGGTTGGAGTATGATCTCTGCTCCCTGCAACCTACCCCTCCGGGATTCAAGCAATTCTCCTGCCTCAGCCTCCTGAGTCTTGAGGATTACAGGCGCCTGCCACCATGCCTGACTCATTTTTGTATTTTTAGTAGAGACAGGATTTTACCATGTTGGCCAGGCTGGCTTCAAACTCCCGACCTCAGGTGATCTACCTGCCTTGGCCTCCCTAAGTGCTGGGATTACAGGTGTGAGCCACCGTACCCAGCCTCCTTAACCTTTTCAATGCCAGGATCCCTTTAGTGGTCTGGAGAAGTCAGAGGACCCCTTCTCAGAGCAATGGTTTTAATACAAAAGACAATACATATAGTTTCCAAAAAGAAACAATTTATAATAATAATTAAGCCACAGTACTACTCCTGACACTTCCTTCTTCCCCGTTTATTTTTTTTTCTGCCCAACATTGGTCCCTACCAAATACACTATATAATGCCATTTATTTGTGTTATCTTATTTAGTATATGTCTTCCCAACTAGAATCTAGGTTTTTTTTTTCCAAGATGGAGTCTCACTCTGTCACCAAGGCTAGAGGGCAGTGGTGCAATCTCAACTCACTATAACCTCTGCCTTCCAGGCTCAAGTGATCCTCTCACCTCAGTCTTATGAATAGCTGGGACCACAGACACTCACCACCATGCTAATATTTTGTATTTTTGGTAGAGATGTGATTTCACCATATTGCCCAGGCTGGTCTCAAACTTCTGAGCTCAAGTAATCTTCCTGCCTCAGCCTCCCAAAGTGCTGGGATTACAGGCATGAGCCACTGTGCCCAGCTAGAATCTAAGTTCTATGAAGGCAGAGATGTTCATCTATTTTGTTCACCACTCTATTTCCAAAAACCTAGAAAATGCCAGATATAGAATAGTTGCTCAGTAAGTATTTGTGGAATTATTAAATGAACTTTATGTCTCATAAGAGCTTTCTAACATCAATCAAAGGCAGTTCTTCTAGGTTCTGACAATCTTAGGAAAGATAATATGCAATACTTCATATTTACAAACAACTTCTGGTGGGCACTGGAACCCTTCTGTAGACAGTCTCATTGACCCATAGTAGACCTAATATCTAATGACCAAGGGCAAAGCAGCAACATGAGATGAGCAGTCAAATGCTTTCAGATCAGTGAACAAAATCCATGACACAGGCCCCTGCTTATTCGCTGTGCCCTTTGCCCCTGGAGCTTTAGCTGCGTTGCCTTAGACAACAGTCTCTCCCTCACTGAAGATATCTGACTTCACATTAACAACAGGAAGGTTTCACTGGACCTAAGCAGACTCATTCATAACAAATAGCTACACATTCCTTTGCAACAAGGTTCTAGGATTTCCAACTTCTTGCCAAGGCAATTCTTAAATAGAGGAAATGGTTTTCTTTTCAAATTCATCTTAATTATAATACATTAAAAGGTTAACAAGAATCTAAAACCCTCAGATATGGCAGCTGCCTATATTATTTGTCTAAGAGGAAGAAAGCTTAAAGTCAAGAAAACTGAAACTGCCAGAGAACATAATCATCTCTATCAACTGCAATGCCTTTGTGCTCTAAGCATACTTGTAACAAATTGGAAAGGAAAACCAGAAACCAAAAAAAGAAAGAGGAGGAGGAAAGGTGAGGTTAATACCGAGGTCAGTTAATACAAAAGAAAACAGGGTCTCAGGCTGTTTCATAACTAAGCACACAAGCAAAACCGAACAGGAAGGCAATTTTGGTCTTTCTTAGGTAGCTAAGACAAATGTTAGCCTGCTCACCAGTCTATTTGCTGAAAAGCAGAGCTGAAGAAATGTATTTATCTCATGTGGGTTTTTGAAAGATTCAAATCCGTCTACTTGAAATATAACTAATTCTGCTTAAACATCAAACTTTTCCATATTTGTGCATCTTCATAGACAAGGCAAGGAGATGTGAAGAGAGGTTTCTTGTTTGTTTTAAATATTTTGAGTGCTAATAAACCATCAACAGCTGGTCACCAGTAGAGGCTGGCAGTTCCACAGAAATTAGTGTATTAGCAGGATTTCAAATTGAAAAAGGGAGAGAGAAAAAACATTTTTGACAAATGCTTGGCTCCAGCTCCATGGGAAAATATTAACCTAAAGCAACCATTATAACCAACTGCTGATTTCATGTTACAACCAAAGGTCACTGTTCTAGTTCTTTTTGTTGTTGTTGAGATGGGGTCTCACTCTGTTACCCAGGCTGGAGTGCAATGGCACAATCACAGCCCACTGCAGCCTTGACCTCCCAGGCTCAAGCAATCTTTCCACCACAGCCTCCCAAGTAGCTGGAGCCACAGCCATGAGCCACGATGCCCGGCTAATTTTTGTATTTTTTTTTGAGAGATGGAGTGTTTGTATGTTGCCCGGGCTGGTCTCTAACTCCTGGATGCAAGGGATCCTCCCACCTCAGCCCACTAAAGGGCTGGGATTACAGGTGTGAGTCACCAAGCCTAGTCCAGGGTTCTAGTTCTAATCCTTAGAGATGTATGCTTCTTTTGAACTAAGGAGGTATAAAAACTGTAAGAAAATTATGTAACCACTTACGGTGCTTTTGGTTTAAAATCACACCTAAAGAGAAAGCCCTGGAGACACAATGCTAATGAAGCTCACAGTCACAGAGAACTTAACTCACTTTCAACTCTTTCTTCTGAAATAAGGTTTTCAGTGGTTTTTTTTTGTTTGTTTTTTTTTTTTTGAGACAGAGTCTTGTTCTGTCACCAGGCGCCAGGCTGGAGTGCAGTGGCGCGATCTCGGCTCACTGTAACCTCCGCCTCCCGGGTTCAAGTGATTCTTCCGCCTCAGCCTCCCAAGTAGCTGGGACTACAGGTGCGCGCCACCACACCCAGCTAATTTTTGTATTTTTAGTAGAGATGGGATTTCACCATGTTGGCCAGGATGAGCTCGATCTCTTGACCTCGTGATCCGCCTGCCTCAGCCTCCCAAAGTGCTGGCAGTGTAGTTCTAACATTACAGTATCCGTGAGGCACTTCCCACTCTAATAAGCTTTTTAAAAAGGTAGAATTATATAACTAAGAAATGAAAGACCCTAAAAACACAAAATATTTGCATTTTCTAAATTTATTTTTTGACTGTTAGAGAGAAAATTAGAAATAAATGTCCATTTAGTGGGATTAGTTAAACAAAATGTGTTTTCTCCATTCTGTGGCATACTAAGCAGCCATTAAAAAGTATGAGATAGACCTGCAAGTACAAAAACAGAAATATCCCCAAGATACATTCTTACTAGCTGAACAACTCATAGTGATTCTGCTTATGTAGACAATGTCTGTGTATCTGTACATACATCCTATGTCAATGCTTAGGAAAAGATCTGGAAGAATGTGTGCTGAATTCTTAATAGTATTTTTGTCTGGGGAGGTGGAGAGATGCAAGAGAGCTTCAGTGGCACTTTCACATCATACCCTATGTGTTGCTTAAGTACTTTATGAGACTGTGGTCATATATTGCTTGTAAAATAAAGTATTAATAAAGGAATAAAGGACTGGGTGATTCTGGGAACTAACGGGAGGAAAAATAAGAGATGAAAATTAGGCTTGATACAAAATAAAGTGTATTAATGTCAGAGCAAGAGTTTGATCATGAGATGGTCAACTGTTTACCACTTCTCAACACAGCTTTCAGTTCAGCTACTGTATTAACAGGAACAGGAGGGATCCTAAACATAATGAATACGATTTCTGAAGAGGAAGTCTGATCAAAGTTCACAAGTCATCATACCTAAACTGAGAGTTTAAAATATACACTTCTCACATCTTCCTGTCAAACTACATGTGCTACAAAAAAATTTTTTTGAGATGGAGTTTCACTCTCATCGCCCAGGCTGGAGTGCAATGCTGCGATCTCAGCTCACTGCAACCTCCACCTCGCAGGTTCAAGGGATTTTCCTGCCTCCGCCTCCCAAATAACTAGTACTATAGGCGCGATTCACCATGCCCTGCTAATTTTGTATTTTCAGTAGAAATGAGGTTTCTCCATTTTGGTCAGGCTGGTCTCAAACTCCCGACCTCAGCCAATCTGCCCACCTCAGCCTCCCAAAGTGCTGGGATTACAGGTGTGATCTACCGCGCCAGGCCACATTTTTATTTTCTTGCTTGCTATGTTGTAAAAGCGTCGTATTTCTGTTGGAGGTACTTAGTCTTTGATGCTGAAACCCAACTTGACTTGATGGTAAGTAAGTTTGAATAGCAAATCTGAAGATAACCAATAACTCTGCAATTAGAAAGATATTTTTGCCAGCTGGGCACGGTGACTCACGCCTGTAATCCCAGAGCTTTCGGAGGCCAAGGTGGGCAGATCACAAGGTCAGGAGTTTGAGAGCAGCCTGGCCAACATAGTGAAACCCAGTCTCTACTAAAAATACAAAAGTTAGCCGGGCATGGTGGTAAGTGCCTGTTATCCCAGCTACTCAGGAGGCTGAGGCAGGAGAATTGCTTGAACCCAGGAGTTGGAGGTTGCAGTGAGCCAAGATCACTGCACTCCAGCCTGGGTGACAGAGCAAGACTCCATCTCAAAAAAAAAAAAAAAGATGTTTGGTCAACTAGTGATTGAGGACAAGAGACCCAAAGGATGTTGGAACTGATTCAGAAACAGGAATGCAAATACGTCTAGGATGAGTCAGCAGGTAGCCTGGAGACCTTGAAATTAAAAGGAAAGTCGCCAGGCACAGTGGCTCACTTCTGTAACCCCCGCACTTTGGGAGGCTGAGGCAGGGGGATCACGAGGTCAGGGGTTCAAGACCAGCCTGGCCAACATGTTGAAATGCTGTATCTACCAAAAATACAAACATTACCCAGGTGTGGTGGCATGTGCCTGTAATCCCAGCTACTTGGGAGGTGGAGGTTGCAGTGAGCCTAGAGTGTGCCACTGCACTCCAGCCTTGGCGACAGAGCAAGACTCCATCTCAAAAAAAGGGGAAAAAAAGTAATCTGCCTGAGAAGTGGGTAGGTAAACGAAAGAAATCCAAAGTACATTTAAATGTCCGACACCAGTTCAACTTTGGTAAATTGTTTATATACAATAAAGTTGATGGATTTAATTGTACATTTTGTTATGTTCTGACAAATTTATACCTGTGTAATCACCACCACATTTAAAACACAGAACATTTCCATAACCCTAAAAGCTTTGTGTTCTATCCCAGTCTATCCTCTCCCATCCTGGGCTCTGGTTAGCCACTTTTCTCTTACTACAGATTAAATGTCTTTTCTAAAATTGCATAAAAATGGAATCCTAAGTATGTGCTTTTCTGTGTTCGGCTTCCTTTCATGCAGCATAACGCTTTCAAGATTCATCCACATTGTACCATGTATCAGTACTCGTTCCTTTTTTAGCTAAATCATAGCCACAGCTTTTTCATTCATGTGTTGATGGGCATTTGGGTTCTTTCCAGCTTTTGTTATTATGAACAAATCTAATATGAATAAGCAAGGCACCAGAGGCTTTTGATAACTTTCATTTCCTCATTCAGCATTGCCCATGTACTCTCAGTTCACCACAACTCGACCCCTGGCACTGGCCCATGCACAATGCAAAAAGCAGTCACTTACTCAACAAATATATATGAAGGGTCTACTGGATGTCATGAACTGTTCAGGCACTGAGAACTCAGTCACAAAGAGACAGATATAACCCCTCTCCTGTAAAACACATGAACAAAATCATGTCAGATAAGGTATGTTAAAGAAAAAGAAGTTTAAAGCAAAATATTAAGAAAGTGACTAAAGGCATGTGACTAACTGGGAAGTCAGCAAAGGCCTATCCAAGCTGAGTGAGACGCGAATGACACCAAGGGGACAGCCATGTAACTTTGTGAGATCCAAGCATTCCAAAGAACTGCAAGCATAAAGGTCCTAAGGAGACTGAGTCTCTCCTATCCAAGCAGCAGAAGGCAGGCCATGTGGCAGGCATGCAGCGAACCAGGCGAAGCGGGGAAGAGACAGGCTGGAGAGCCGGCAGAGGCCAAGCCTAACAGGATCTTGTAGGCCAGGAGAAGTCTGGGTTTTATTGGAGGATATTAAGCAGGTAAGTGCAACCATCAGATCTGCATTTCAAAGAGACCACTCTTCTCTACACAGCCTTCTCCGGCTGTGTAGAGAAGAACTGCATATAGGCAGTGAAACAGATCAGTCTGATGGCTACTGTGTGATGCAGGTAAGACAGGGCAGTGTGGACAACAGGAGAGCAAGGGAAATACGAGGGATGGGGAGGGTTCAGAATCAACAGCTCCTGCTGACGGACTAGATGAGGCAGGCTCACGTCTGTAATGCCAGCACTTTGGGAGGCCAAGGTGGACAGATCACTTGAGGTCAGGAGTTCTAGACCAGCCTGGTCAACATGGCGAAACCCCATCTCTACTAAAATACAAAAATTAGCCGGGCATGGTGGCACACACATGTAGTCCCAGGTACTCAGGAGACTGAGGTGGGAGGATCGCTTGAACCCAGGAGGCAGGGGCTGTAGTGAGCTGAGATCACATCACTGTACTCCAGCTTGGGCAACCAGAGTGAGACCCTGTCTCAAAAAATAAAAATTAAAAAAAGAAACTACAGAAAAGAGAGGATCATAAAGAGTATCTATCAGGCTTTGAGGTTTTTGTGGAGTATGCTATGAAGACAAGACATTCCATTAACATCAAGAGGCACTTAGCTAGGCGCAGTGGCAGGCATCTGTGGTCCCAGCTACTGAAGAACCTGAGGCGGGAGGATCCCTTGAACCCAGGAGAGCAAGGCTGCAGTGAGCTATAATTGCACCTGTGAAAGCCGCTATACTCCAGCCTGGGTGACACAGTAAGAACCTGTCTATGTATTTAAAAAAATAAAATTTTTTTTTAAATCAGGAGGCATTTGGTAAGAGTGTTGGTAGTTTATCAAAGGGTCATGAAGCAATAAGGCACATAATGAGTACTTTTTAATTATTTCAATTCCATGAATCATCAATGAAATTAAGGTAAGATATAGCTACTTCCTCAATCTCAATGCTTTGAGAGAAATCAATTATACTCTCATAAACATATCTGAGAACAGGCACCAGATCCGTTTAAAGTAAATGGCAACCAAGCCAAACTTAATTTAATGTTACGTGTATCCCGCTGAGGGAAAAAGAAATGTTGGCATACTATGTAAGGAATTCTCTGGAGCTGTAACTTATCAAATCACTTGTCCTGTTTATATCTTAAGAACGTCACAAAATGCTGCCATCGGTAGTTGTAATTTCATAAACAGAGTATTAATGCTGGCTGACAACCTCCCTTATCACTTATTAATGGCAAGCAGTAGGTTCTAACGGAACAACTTTCATTTAACACCAGTAATTGCCTTTGTAGAAAGCTAGGAGATAAGGAGAGAGAACTAAAGGTTCAATTCAAACTAAGAAATCAGACAAAAATCAAAATCAATTTTCACTTCATAATCAACAGTAAACAGAAAAGTCATTGGCTGTTGAAACAACACAGCAGAACATCTGGAAGATAAAGACTGGGGAGAGAGGCTGGAGTAACTGTAGCAGAAGAACTAAAGCCAGGTGAAGACGAAGAAAAAGGGCTTAGGTTAGAGTGTGAAGGAACTACCTTCTTACTATAAAGGTGGGTGATGATGATAGTGACGGTGACGTGACTCATATACTGCTGTTTGGTAAACCATGCTCACATTTCTTGACAGACCTGAAAGAACATATGCGACCTTCTCTTTTTCTTTTCTTTTTTGTTAAAATAGAGATGGGGTCTATGTTGTCTATGCTGGTCTCGAACTCTTTGGCTTTAGTGATCCACCTCAACCTCCCAAACTGCTGGGATCACACGCATGAGCCAGCACACCTGGCCATAAGCGACCTTCTCAATGAAACTTTTCCTGACATATCCATCCATCACCAGGTACTCACCAGCCTTCTCTGAAATTGGCTCTGTCTCCTATACTGGTAAAGGGTACAGGCTATCCCCCGGCAGAAAACTTGGCACACAGTTTTGTCTTCAATAAATGCTAGTTTAAAAAGTGAATGAAGGCCATAGTATCTGTGTCAGATATAGTACCTGAAGCATAAGGTTATTTGTTCCAGTCAAAGAGGTACACTTGTTATAGACTGAATTGCAGCATCCCACAATTCTTAGTTTTGTTTAGTTTCTAGAGACAGGGTCTTGCTGTTCTGTCATCTAGGCTGGAGTACAGTGGCACAAATATAGCTCATTGCAGCCTTGAATTTTTGGGCTCAAGCAATTCTCCTGCCTCAGCCCCCAGTAGCTAGGACTACAGACACATCACCACATCCAGCTAATTCTTTCTTTTCTTTTTCTCTTTCAGTCTTCCTTTTTTTCTCTTTTCTTTCTCTCTTCTTTCTTTTTGAGAAAAGGCCTCTGTCTGTCACCCAAGCTGGAGTGCACTGGCACAATCATGGCTCATTGCAGCCTCAATTACCCAGGCTCTAGTGATCATCCCACTTCAGCCTCCCAAGAAGCTTGAACTACAGGTGCATACCACCCTGTCTGGCTTTTTTTTTTTTTTTTTTTTTTTTTGTAGAGATGAGATCTTACTACCCAGGCTGCCAGCTACTTTTTAAAAAACATTTTGTAGAGATGGGGGGGTCTTGCTATGATGTCCAGGCTGGTTTAAAACTCCTGGCCTCAAATGATTCTCCCACCTTGGCCTCTCAAAACTCTGGGATTGCAGGTAGGAGCCACTGTACCTGATCCCAAATTCCTATTGTGAAGCCCTAATCCCCAAAGTGACTGTATTTGGAGATAGTACCCTAAAGATGTAATATGGTTAAATGAGGTCAGAAGAGTGGGAACTTAATCTGACAGGGCTGGTGTCCTTATTAAAGGAAGACACAAGAGCTTAGGTATGCTCTCTGTGCACACAGGAAAGGCCACGTGAAGACACACCTAGAACGCGCCTGACTGCAGCCAAGAAGAAAGGCCTCACCAGAAACCAACCCCTGCTGGCATCTTGATCTTGGACTTCCAATCTCCAGAACTGTGAGAAAATGTTTCTTGTTTAAGTCACTCGTTCTGTGGCATTTTGTTATGGTGGCCCATGCAGACTAACACAACGCTCAAACTAGAAAATGGGCCTTGTTGGGTTCTCTAGTTGGCAGCTGTCATGATGTACACTGTGTACATCCTTTTGTACAAAAGGGAGCTCCTTAGTAGCAGATGAGATGGTGCCACATGCAGGGCATCAAGGCAAGGTCAGGACTAGTCCTATGAAGCTGGAATTTGATTTCTCCTAAGTGGATAGATTAGGATGGGGCCTGCAAAATATGAGAGCAAGCAAGATGTGGCAGATCCAAGAGTGAAATGTGATTAAGCCAGACTGTTGTAATACTTGTTGCATTCTCTATGCTGGTTTCTCTACTGTTCTTAGTACTCAAAACATTTTCTTTTTTTTAAAATTTTTTATTTTTGAGATGGAGTTTGCTCTTGTTACCCAGGCTGGAGTGCAATGGCGCGATCTCAGCTCATCACCACAACCTCAGCCTCCTGGGTTCAGGCAATTCTCCTGCCTCAGCCTCCCGAGTAGCTGGGATTACAGGCACGCGCCACCGTGCCCAGCTAATTTTTTGTATTTTTAGTAGAGACGGATTTCACCATGTTGACCAGGAGGGTCTCAATCTCTTGACCTCGTGATCCACCCGCCTGGGCCTCCCAAAGTGCTGGGATTACAGGCCTGAGTCACCGCGCCCAGCCCTCAAAACATTTTCTTGAACTCTCCAGCCTATCTCAGTTATGCTAAGGAAGAACCAAGAGATGATGCTTTTTTGTCCTTGCTCATTAAAGGGGGAAGAGAGCATCCCTGGCCAATGTGGTATAGTAGTAACAATCATATAAGTAAAAGAATTCGAAGCAGAAGGTGAAACTCAGTATCCCAGCCATCTCATTCATTCAACAAATACTTACCAAGCACATACTATGTGGCTGACCCAAATCTAACTTCCGGAGATAGAACAGTGAACAAAATCAATAAAAATCATGGCTTTCATTCTGGTTGGAAACAGGGAGACAGTAAACAACCAACACAGTATACAAGAAAAGGATATAGAGTGTTAGCAGCTGACAAGTGCTATGGAGAAAGGGAAGCAGGAATAATGTGGAAAGCACAGACAGGTCTCACTGGGATGGTGACACATGAGCAAACACTTTGAGGAGGAGTGAAAACGAACTGTGAGTCTATCTGGCAGAGGCAGTGCAGAGACCAAGACAGATCATAACTGACATTTTCAGGAAAGAGCAAAGAAGCCTCTGTGGCTGCAAGGGAATGACAAGGGAGGAAGTAGTAGGTGGTCAACTGGTGGAGGGTGCTGTCCACAGGCAATCATTTCACATAGACTCATAAACCACTGAACAGTGTACGGGTTTCACTTTGAACGAAATGAGAACACGTACTTCATCTTCCTCTCTGCTAAACCTGGGAGGCAGTATTCCCTTAAGGAGTAAGCTTCTGAAAGGGTCAAATATTTTGTATTTTGTTTTGTGCTGCAAAATTCCTGCCCAGGGCAAGAATGTTTCCATGAAGCCCAGCAGCAATGGCTTAAACACCAACTGCAGATATCCTGGAAATGTAGTTTGGTAGAAGAAACACAAAAACCTATTTAGCAGCAAACTCACCACACAACCTTGGGAGATGTATAAAGAACCACAATTTTGCATGTGGAGGAACTGAGGTACAAAGAAAGGATTTATCTACTTTTTTTTTTTTTCTGAGACAGGGTCTCACTTTGTCATACAGGTTGCAGTGCAGTGGTGTGATCCTGCCTCACTGCAGCCTCAACCTGTTGGGCTCAAGCCATTCTCCCACCTCAGCTTACCTCTTCACCTCCACCCTGTAGCTGGGATTACAGGCAGGCACCACTACGCCTAATTATTTTATTTTTTGAGATAGAGTCTTATTCTGCTGCCCAGGCTGGAGTCGATTGCCATGATCTCAGCTCATGGCAACCTCCACCCCGCCCCCACACTCCCCCTTCAGTGATTCCCATGCCTCAGCCTTCCAAGTAGCTAGGATTACAGGCACATGTCGATATGCTTGGCTAATTTTTGTATATTTAGTAGAGACGGGGTTTCACCATTTCACCATGTTGGCCAGGCTGGTCTGGAACTCCTGGCCTCAAGTTATCTGCCCATCTCGACCTCCCAAAGTGCTGCAATTACAGGCATGAGCCACCTTGCCTGGCCGTTTTTTTATTTTTTATTTTTCATAGGTTCTCCCTCTGTTACCCAGATTGGTCTTGAACTCCTGGACTCATGCACTCCTCCCACCTTAGCCTCCCAAAATGCTGGGATTATAGGGATGAGCCACAGTGCCAGGCCTGAGCTACATTTTTCAAGGCAGGCTAAAAGTGAAATGAGAAGAAAACCAAATAACTACTTCAAATGACTTGCATCCACTAGAAAATGCTGCCTTTGCATGACGCTGTGGAAAAACTGGCCAGAATAAGAGGAAGGGAGGAATGCTGCTTTGAGAAAACCCAAACATTCTCACTCAGGTCACACCTTTCTACCATGCCTGTACAGGTTTCATCTCAAATAAAAAGGTTTTTATCCAAATGTAAGCTTGTAAACCCAATTCAGGTTCCCACCAAGGATGCTTATAGACATACTCCTCCCAGAAAGTATACCATAGCTGTGTATCTCAGGATAAAATAGAACATTATCCATAATGTCTATTCACCTTACCAATGCTGAGATTTAATACCATCTCTAATTTCTATTATTGTGTTATTTGTGATCCACACTAAAGATTCTATTTCTATATATAGTGCAGGGAAGGGCATGGGAAGTTTATACATATTTAAAATCATTACTGAAAAGATGAGTAAGCAATAGTATTAAAGAAAACTTTGGAGAGAAAAACCACCAAAAACTCCACTGTCTTAAAACGATTTCATTTTCACATTACCTTCCGGTCTCTGTGCATATTTATTCGTATTTTAGGGAGGCAGTGTGCATAAGATTTTGACCTGTCATAAACATTTCTCCTCATTTCTACAGTTCTCATAATTACTAGTTTTAACTGCTGCTTAATACTCCATTGTACTAATCAAACAATTTTCTAAACTTTGGGGGAAAATTATAACACATTTACATAATAGCATAATTGCCACCTACAAATATACCATCCTTGTTCCCCAAGAAACTCTAAATGTATAAAATACAGAAGAGATGCAAAAAGATGAAAATATTTCCTTACTTATTCAACAATTATTTACTGAATGCCTACTAAGTGTCCCTGCCAATGGAGTAGTGAAGAAAAAACAAAACCCTCTGACTTCATAGAGCTTACATTTACAATATAAAAACAAATAATAATCAAACAGGCAGAGAGATTCTTAGACTTACTTTCTCAGGCTATAAAATGAAGGATAAAGACAGCAAAACAAAATCCACTGCTTCTGACTCCTATATATCACAAAGACATGGCTGTTTCTAATCGACACACACTACGCAACTCCTCTGAGAGCAAGCACTAAATCCAGGGCCCATTTCCTTCTAGATCAGAGGCTGGCAAACTTTTTCTATAAAGAACCAGAATAAGTATTTTGGGCTTTACAGGTCATAGAGTCTCTGTGCAACTACTTGACTGACTATTGTGGGGTGACAGTACATCAACAAATGGGTGTGGTTGTATTCCAGTAAAACTTTATTTACAGACACAGGCTGAGAGCAGGATTTGGGCTACAAACCATAGTTTGTCAACCCTGTTCTAAAGGGTTCAAAATGACTACTGTTAACCAGAAATAGAAGGAAGATATACGTGCTGTCCTCAACTGGAAAATTCCATTAAGTTTACCTCTGTGTGACTGATATCTGTAATTTCCTTTCCACCCAGTGCCACAGCCTTAAATTAGACTTTTATTACCTTTCACTTACACACAGTTCCTGATTTTGCATGTGTTATTCCCTCTATCTGAGTTCCCTTTCTCCCATTCACCATCTATTAAAATTTTCTCTATGTAAATTCCAACTCAAGTGACTGCAAATCAAATAAAATTAAGGACTTACTGTTAATTATTTTAGGAGAGACAATGGTATTGTGATTATATATTTTTTAAAGTATCCCTATCTTTTGAAGACATATATCAAAATTTTTACAAAAGAAATGTGATGATGTCTGGGATTTGCTTCAAGATAATCTGGGGGTGGGGTAGGGGGCAGGGGATGGGAGCACAGATGAAATAGCACTGCCCCTGAGCTGATAATAAACCTCGGTGGTGAGTACATAGAGATTAATTATACACCTTTCTCTATTTTCGTACCTTTAAAAAATTTTCCAGCCAGGTGTGGTGGCTCACACCTGTAATCCCAGCACTTTGGGAGGCCGAGGTGGGTGGATCACTTGAGGTCAAGAGTTCAAGACCAGCCTGGCCAACATGATGAAACCCTGTCTCTACTGAAAAAAAAAACAAAAATACAAAAAATCAGCCAGGCATCATAGCGCACACCTGTAATCCCAGCTACAGGGGAGGCTGAGGCAGGAGAAACACTTAAATTCAAGAGGTGAAGGCTGCAGTGAGCTGAGATCGTACTAGTGCACTCCAGCTCCAGACTCTGCCTCAAAAAAAAAAAAAAAAATCCAAAGAATTCCAGGTCAAATTCTAGATTCTAAAGGAACTAATGCCCTTTTCTCCTGAATCACATCCCATGTAACTCTAATTGTTATTTATTACAATCTGCTCTCTCTTGCAGTGAGCCATTCACAGGAAGATGGGGAGCTCTCTAAGGACATGCCAGAGTCACACACATCTTTGCAGCTTTCTCCGTGTACTTTACATATAATTGACATCCCACATTCTGTTGAAATTATCTGAAAAATGACCAAACAGACTACAGGGAAAACCAGTAAGAGCAGCACCTTTCACTCACTTCCCCTAATCAAAATTAAATCTTAAGGACTTTCATCATTTCAACTGTACCATTTATATAAAACTCACAAGTTGGCCAGGCTTGGTGGCTCATGCCTATATCCCAGCACTTTGGGAGGCCCAGGCAGATGGATCACTTGAGGTCAGGAGTTCCAGACCAGCCTGGCCAACATGGTAAAACCCATTCTCTACTAAAAATACAAAAATTAGCTGGGTATGGTGGCTCATGCCTTTAATCCCAGCTACTCGGGAGGCTGAGGCAGGAGAATGGCTTGAACCTGGTTGGTGGAGGTTGCAGTGAGCCAAGATCGTGCCACTGCACTCCAGCCTGGGACACAGAGTAAGACTCCGTCTCAAAAATAAATAAATAAATAAAATAAAATAAAATAAAGTTCACAGGTCATCTCACTCTGGGTTTTGGTAATCCAACCTACAAGGAGAAAATAACAACCATTTCTCTCCATTTTCCTACAGCTGGTGGGGCATGGGGAGAACAAGATTTTTTTATTCCTAAAAAGATGACATTATTATTTTACACTGATTTCAAGGCCACCAGTATTTTTTTTTTTTTTTTTTTTTTTGAGACAGTCTCGCTCTGTCACCCAGGCTGGAGCACAGTGGCGTGGTCTTGGCTCACTGCAACCTCCACCTCCCGGTTCAAGTGATTCTCCTGCCTCAGCCTCCTGAGTAGCTCGAACTATAGGTACGTGCCACTACGTCTGGCTAATTTTTTTGTATTTTTAGTAGAGACAGGGTTTCACCATATTGGTCAGTCTTGTCTTGAACTCCTGACCTCGTGATCCACCCACCTTGGCCTCCAAAAGTGTTGGGATTACAGGCATGAGCCACTATGCCTGGCCAGCCACCAGTATTTTTAACAATAGTAAATTTGGTTGGGCATAGTGGCTCAGGCCTATAATCCCAGCATTTTGGGAGGCCAAGGTAGATGAATCACTTGAGGTCAGGAGTTCCAGACCAGCCTATCCAACATGGTGAAACCCCTTCCTTATTAAAAATGCAAAAATTAGCCAGGCATGTGGTGGTGTGCACCTGTAGTCCCAGCTACTTGGGAGGCTGAGGCAGGAGAATTGCTTGAACCCGGGAGCCAGAGGTTGCAGTGAGCCAAGATCACGCCACTGCACTCCAGCCTGGGCAAGAGAGTGAGACCTGTCTCAAAATAAAAAATAATGATAATAATAAATAAAGCAGGCAGGGTGCGGTGGCTCACATCTGTAATCCCAGCACTCTGGGAGGCCGAGGCGGGTGGATCATGAGGTCAAGAGATCAAGATCATCCTGGCCAACATGGTAAAATCCCGTATCTACTAAATCTACTAATCTTCATCTCTAATCTATCGAAGATTAAAAAGGAAAATCAAGCCACATGGGAAAAATATTAAAAAATTAGCCATGCGTGGCGGTGGGTACCTGTAGTCCCAGCTACTTGGGAGGCTGAGCCAGGAGAACTGTTTGAACCCAGGAGGAGAAGGCTGCAGTGAGCTGAGATAGTGCCACTGCACTACAGCCTGGGTAACAGTGCAAGACTCAGTCTCAAAAATAAAATAAAAATAAAAATAAAATAAATAAATAAACCCAACAGAAGCAGAGTGCTTATCAGGGTCAGAATCACATGTCTGTCCTGTTCACTCTACATGCCTTCTCTAGCTGTACTGCAGATCTCCTCTGTAATATAAAAGGGGAAGAGAAAGAAATCCTTCTTCAACCATTCAATTGAACTAATTATTACACATGACCTAGGCTGGTTTGATTTGGAGATCAAGGATGTTCTCATCAGGTAGCTCTGGTTTCAAATTTTAAATGCCTTCAATGTCTCAGAAAGACTAGCAAATTCACACTGTTATATTTAGCAAAAGATTCCTTTGGCCTACACCATAAAAAATGAAAATAAAAACTCTCCTTAAAAAACTGACAGCTTTTTAAAGATCAGAACTTAATGTATAAAGTATAAATACACAGGGCCCTGGTCTGTAATGAAGCCCTTTCAGTCACTGTCTGGGCCCACCACTAACAGTACGTGATGCTAGGCTAGACACAGCTCTCCCGCCATTAACCATCTCTCTTTATAGCTTTGTCTATCAACTCTAGTCCTATCCTTGGACTCACGCCCTGCTCCTATGTATTTAACTGCCTGCTAGGTAATTTTAGTGCATACAAAAAAATATTCATTTCCCTGCTAAAACCAACCAACACACCTCCCCACCACCATTTTCCCAACTTCCCATCTCCTTCAATGACATATCAGGTTGAGGACCCCAGGAATACCTAATAATCCTCCTCTTTCTCATTCCTGACTACTCTTTCTTTGAAGCCTGTCCCTGTCTATTCCTATTCCCCCAGTCCGGTATCCTATCCCCTCATGATCAAATAACCAAATCAGAAAATAGAATATGCACAGCGTCTAAAAAAAAATTAGAACAAAATATCCTGATTTATAGAGATTTCGCCAAGGTGTTCAGAAAAGGTGTAACAATTAGTTTTAATGTGATTCTATTTTTTAAAAACAATATTCCCAACCCACTGTATGTATGTGTATATACATTTCTGTATTACACAAGAATGAAGAAAAGCATGAACAGATGCATACATGAGTTAGCTGGCATCAGAGTGTTCTGCAAAAAGAGAAAGTGAAGAGAAAGGGAAATGGGGCAAGCATATCTATGTACTAGTAGATATAAGTGTTTAAAACTTTTAAACAAAATGAATTTAAAATATTGGACAAATGCAACTATAAAAATGAATCTTCCATTCATCCAGAAAACAATATTTTAAAATTCTGTTCCAGTCTTAAAACATATGCATAAATTCTTTGACAGTCTTCTCTGTCAAAAGTGGAAACAAATTACCCTCTCCTTGAATATGGCTGGCATTGGTGACTTCCTTCTAACCAGCAGAATGCAGTAGAAATGAGGCCATGTGACTTTAAAGGCTAGGGGAGGCCAGGCATTGAGGCTTCCACCGGCTCACTCTTGCTTGTGTGATGCCTGCCTTTGGAACCCAGCCACTGTACTGTGAGGAAGCCAAGCAGCCACTTGGAAAGGCCACGACAGGTGTTCCAGCCACAGTCCTCACAGAGGTCCCAGCTAATAGCTGGCATCAGCCGCCAGACATCACATGGGTAAGGACGCCTGCACAAGATTCTAGCCTCCGCCCCTGGACCCTCCAACTTTGAACCAGCCCACTTAGCTTGAGTGCCGCAGAGAGAATTGAGTATTATTGCTGAGCTCTGCCCAAATACAGTTCTGCCCTTATTTTAAGTGATAACTTTTGGAGAGGCTTTTTTATACAACAGTAGATAATGGAACAAATACTACTTATGATTTTGCAGAGTGAATCGGCTTCTTGTTTCCACCTCTACTGTCTTATGAGTCATTGTTATGAAGTTTACACGTTTGTTTTCCTGCTTCCACCTACTAGTGCTCAAGGACACAGGGTGCTGGGGCGGGGGTGTGAGGGCACATGCAGATATGGCAGACAGAAGACAAGGTCAGGGTAGTTGGAAGACCAGTTGCAATGAGCAAATAAATAAATACATTGAGGAAAATGAAAGCCAGCTTTCTCACACTTGGAAGAGGTACCTACAAACATGCAATGGGCTTAGGCTGGAGAAAACTCTAAAATGTTACAATGAAATTTAAGATATAAGTCTGAATACATGGTTTTTAAGATATATAAAGAAATAGGCTAGGCACGGTGGCTCATGCCTGTAATCCCAGTATTTTGGGAGACCAAGGCAGTCAGATCACATAAGGTCAAGAGTTCAAGACCAGCCTGACCAACATGGTGAAACCCCATCTCTACTAAAAATACAAAATTAGCCAGGTGTAGTAGTGGATGCCTATGATCCTAGTTACCAGGGAGGCTGAGGCAGGAAAATTGTTTGAACCCAGAAGGCGGAGGTTGCAGTGAGCCAAGACTGTGCCACTGGACTCCAGCCTGGGCAACAAGACTGAAACTCCATCTCAAAAGAAAAAAAAAAAAACAGATACAGGCCAGGCATGGTGTCTCATGCCTGTAATCCCAGCATTTGGGAGGCTGAGGTGGGTAGACCACTTGAGCTCAGGAATTCAAGACTAGCCTGGGCAACATGGCAAAATCCCATCTCTACAAAAACTACAAAAATTAGCTAGTGTGGTGGTGCATGTCTGTGGTAGCAGCTACCTGGGAGACTGAGGTGGGAGGATGACTTGAGCTCAGGAGGTAGAGGTTGCAATGAGCTGATATTGGAAGGCCAATGTACAAATGTAGAAGGATTAATGAAAACAAACAAAAAAATCATCATTTGGCAACTACATAGTGGTGACTGACTGAAGTTCAAGGAGGAACAGGATATTGGCATAATCGCAAATTGTCTCCACACAAAACACTCATCAGTTATGAAAAGAAAAACAGGCCGGGTGCGACGGCTCATGCCTGTAATCCCAGCACTTTGGGAGACTGAGGTGGGTAGATCGCCTGAGCTTAGGAGTCCAAGACCACCCAGGGCAACATAGCAAAACCCTGTCTCTACTAAAAATACAAAAAAATTAGCCAGGCATGGTGGTGTGCACCTGTAGTCTCAGCTACTTGGGAGGCTGAGGCAGGAGAATTGCTTGAGCCCCAGAGGTGGAGGTTGCAGTGAGCCAAGATCACGCCACCGCACTCCAGCTTGGGCTACAGTAAGACTCCATCTCAGGAAAAAAAAAAGGAAAAAGGAAAAGAAAAAGGAAAGGAAGAAAGGAAAAATAATGGCATTACAGTAAGAAAAACAAATACCTGGCAGACACCAACATGACCAGGTGATCAGGGCCAACAACAGCAGTAACAGGGCTGGTTAACATAACGTGCCCCCCTTGATGTGATGTGCTGAGATTATTACTGCATCATCTTTGTGATACTTCTGTCAAGAAATCATGACCTGAGTTTGGTCTTAAGTAAATACTACACGATCCACCTCCTTGCCAATCATCCTACAGAATATGAAACGATTGGGACAAGAATGACCGGGAATGACAAAGGGATGATCCTAGACTGGAGGATGTGAAGAGACGTGACAGCTGGGTGCAATGCACACTCCTCTCAGGATCCTGGGACAAAACAGAAATGAGACATAGTTGGGGCAGCAAAATGTGAATGGGGTCTATGGACAGGACAACAGGGTTTTATCGCTGCTAATTACCTGACTTAAAGGGGTATATAGTGGTTATTTGGGAGTGCCCTTAATTGGGGGGAAATAAACACTAAAATATTTAAGGGTGATAGGGCAGTATGTGCATAACATGGTCTCAAATGACCCAGAAAAAAAACTGACTTAGAGAGAGAAATAGCATAATAAATGCAGTAAAATGTGAACAGTTTGGAAATTTGCATAAGGTGAGAGGAATGTGCAAGTTCCTCCCCATCAGACTAGAAGAAAACTATATAAGATATACACACAAACATACAACATACATTCATGCAGACACATACATATATCTGATAAAGAACTTAACCTGCCATATATAAAGAACTTCTACAAATAAATTATAAAAAGACAAACATACCTATTATTATTATTTTATATTTTTTGAGACAGAGTCTCACTCTGTAGCCCAAGCTGGAGTGTGGTGGTGTGATCTTGGCTCACTGCAACCTCCACCTCCTGAACTCAAATGATTCTCATGCCTCAGCCTCCCGAGTAGCTGGGACTACAGGTGTCTGCCACTAAACCCAGCTAGTATTTCGTATTTTAGCAGAGACGAGGTTTCACCATATTGCCCAGGGTGGTCTCAAACTCTGGAGCTCAGGTGACCCGCCCACCTTGGCCTCCCAAGTGCTGAGATTACTGATATGAGCCATCGAGCCTGGCCTACCAATTTTTAAAATAGGAAAGAGACTTGAACAGATACTTCACAAAAGAAGATATCCAAATGTCCAATTAGCAGTTATTCAATGTCATTAGGGAAATGCAAATAAAAGCCTCAGGGTTTCCATTTCATACCCACTAACATGGCTAAAATTTAAAAGACAGACACTAAATGTCAGTGGAGATGTAGGGCAACAGGAGCTATATTGCTAGTATTAGTTATCTATTGTAGCATAACAACACTGGCAAAAACGTAGCAGCCGCTTAAAATAATGCATGTTTATTATCTCACAGATTCTATGGGTCAAAAGCCCAGGCACAGCTTAGCTGAGTCCTTCATAAGGTGCCGTCAAGGTGTTGGCTGGGACTAAGGTCTCATCTGAGGGCTGAGTGGGATAGTATCTGCTTCCAAGCTCACATGGTTGCTGGCAATACTCAGAGTTCCTTGTGGGCTGCTGGACTGAGGGCCACAGTTTCTGGCTGGCTGTGGGTTTGAGGCTGCTCTGAGCTCCCTGCCACAGGGTCCTCTCCATAGGCAGCTCACAACACAACACCAAAGCCAGCAAGGGAGAGAGGCTCCTCACAAAATGGGTATTACAATCTGACTCAGAATAATCAGGTATACATGACCACACATGTCCTGTCACCTCTGCCATATTCTATTAGTCAGGAGCCAATCATAGGTCTCACCTGCACCCAAGGGCACAGGACTACTCAGCCATAAATACTAGGAGACAAGGGATCATGGGGGCCACTTTAGAATCTGCCTGCCTCAGTTAGTGGGAATATAAACTGATACAATTGCTTTGAAAAATTGGCAGTTACAAAGATAAACATATGCCTACTCTAAGACATACCATTCCACTCCTACATATGTACCCCCAAATAAATGAAAATGGGGTTGGGTGTGGTGGCTCATCCCGATAATCCCAGTACTTTGGGAAGCTGAGGCAAGAGGACTGCCTGAAGCCAGGAGTTCGAAACCAGCATGAGCAACAAAGGGAGACTGGTCTCTACATTTGAAAAGAAAAGAGAGAGAGAAATAAAAATATATGTCCATGAAAAGAAAAATGTTCATAGCAACTTTATTCATAAAAGCCAAAAGCTGTAAAGAACCTATACGTTCATCAACAGGAGACTGGATATGCAGATTGTTTCAATGAAATATTTGGGAATAAAAAAGAATAAACTACTAGCTGGATACGGTGGCTCACACCTGCAATCCCAGCACTTTGGGAGGCTGAGGCGCGTGGCTCATTGAGCCTGGGAAGTTAAGGCTGTAATGAGCCATGATTGCATCACTGCACTCCAGCCTTGGTGACATTGTGAAACGAACTAACGAAGGAAAGAAGGAAAGAAACAAGGAAGGAAGGGAGGGAGGGAAGGAAGAAAACAAACCTAATAATCTAACTAAAATGCCTATCTTAGCCGGGCATGGTGGCTCATCTGAGGTCAGGAGTTTGAGACCAGCCTGGGCAACATGCCGAAAACCCGTCTCTACTAAAAATACAAAATTAGGCTGGGCACGGTGGTTCAAGCCTGTAATCCCAGCACTTTGGGAGGCTGAGGCGGGTGGATCACGAGGTCAAGAGATCAAGACCATCCTGGTCAACATGGTGAAACCCCGTCTCTACTAAAAAATACAAAAAATTAGCTGGGCATGGTGGCACGTGCCTGTAATCCCAGCTACTCAGGAGGCTGAGGCAGGAGAATTGCCTGAACTCAGGAGGCGGAGGTTGCAGTGAGCTGAGAACGCGCCATTGCACTCCAGCCTGGGTAACAAGAGCAAAACTCTGTCTCAAAAAGAAAAAAATTAGCCAAGGGTGGTGCATGCCTGTAATCCCGGCTACACAAGAGGCTGAGACAGGAGAATCGCTTGAACACAGGAGGTGGAGGTTGCGGTGAGCCGAGATCGCACCATTGCACTCCAGCCTGGGCAACAAGAGTGAAACTTCGTCTCAAAAAATAATAGTAATAAACAAATAAACGCAACAATGAGGCCAGGCGTGGTGGCTCACGCCTGTAATACCAACATTTTGGGAGGCCGAGGTAGGTGTATAACTTGAGATCAGGAGTTTGAGACCAGCCTGGCCAATATGGTGAAACCCTGTCTCTACTAAAAATGCAAAACTTAGCCAGGCATGGTGGTATGTGCCTGTAATCCCAGCTACTTGGGAGGCTGAGGCAGGAGAATTGCTTGAACCTGGGAGGCAGAGTTTGCAGTAAGCCGAGATCACATCCCTATACTCCAGACTGGGTAACAGAGTAAGACTCCATCTCAAAATAACAACAACAACGAGAAAAAAAACTACTGGAAAATTTGGACTATCAAAAAATAAAACCAGCCTGGGCGCAGTAGTTCATGTCTGTAACACTAGTACTTTGGGAGGCTGATGTAGATGGACTGCTTGAGCTCAGGAGTTCAAGACCAGCCTGGACAACATGGTAAAACCCCGTCTCTACTAAAAATACAAAAACTAGCCAGGTGTGGTGGTTCACATCTGTAATTCTAGTGACGTGGGAGGCTAAGAGGAAGCTTGTAAACAGAAGTCTGTCCTGCACAATTAAGAAATGACTAGCTTCCCACATGATTTTCAACATTCATGTAAGTGAAAACATTCTGCCCAGTGACAGAACGAGATTTTATAGAACCTACAGCTTATAAAGGTTAGAGTTCTCTATAAGAAAAAGCAGAAAAAATTAGCTTTAGGGTTTAAAAATATCAAATATATAGTAATAGATCTAAAGAAAGGTGCAGAATACATCTATGCTAAAATGTGCAAAACCACAACCTAAATAAAGGGATATATGTCCATGAATTAAAAGATTCAATTTTAAAGATTTCAATTCTCTGCAAATCAATCCATAGACCCAATGCAATCCTGAATAAAATTTCTCCCCCAAGAGAAGTTTTTAAGGAAACTGAAAAGCTGACTCTAAAGGAAATGCAAAAGGCAAAGACTATCTTAAGGCAATTATGAAGAAGCACAAAGCAGGAATCCATTCTACGTAACAGGCCTATTATAAAGATACGGTCACTGAGACAGGGCGACACTGATGCAAGGATGGACAGACTGACCAACGGTACAGAATAGAAAGTCTAAAATTAGAACCACATGTAAAGGCCGGGCACGGTGGCTTACGCCTGTAATCCCAGCACTCTGGGAGGCTGAGACGGGCGGATCACCTGACATCAGGAGTTCAAGACCAGCCTGACCAACATGGTAAAACCCCATCTCTAAAAAAACAAACAAAACAAACTTACCTCAGTTTAAGGCCAAGAAAGAAAAACAAAAAGGAACCACATGTAAAATGTCAAGGCACTTGTGATCAAGGTAATAATGCATTGCAGTGGGAAAAGGATGACCCTGTAAATAAATGGTTCAGGGTTGAGTACTTCTATCAGGGGAAATGTGTATTAACCCACATTTCATACCACATAAAAATACCAATTTCAGATGGACTGGAACTCTAAATGTGGAAGGTACACAATACAACTTTTAGAAGAAAACATTAGAGGACATCTTCATGATCCTGAAGTAGGCAAAGATTTCTTACATAGAACATAAACGGCACTAAACAAAGGCAAAAATTGATAAATTGAACTATATTAATAATTTCTGTTCATTAAAAGAGTGAAAGGGTTGCTTGATGATATCATGCCATAAAATAAATAAATAAAGAGTAAAAAAGCAACCCACAGAGTATGAGAAAGAACTTTTTTTGAGACAAAGAACTCCTTGCTGGGCACAGTGGCTCACACCTGTAATCCCAGCACTTTGGGAGGCTCAGGCAGGTAGATCACAAGGTCAGGAGTTCGAAACAAGTCTGACCAACATGGTGAAACCCCATCTCTACTAAAAATATAAAAATTACACAGGCATGGTGGTACATGCCTGTAATCCAGCTACTCAGGAGGCTGAGGAAGGAGAATCTCTTGAACCTGGGAGGCAGAGGCTGCAATGAGCTAATATCACGCCACGGCACTCTAGCCTGAGCAACAGAGTGAGCCTCCATTTCAAAAAAAAAAAAAAAAAGAAGAACTCCTAAAGGTAAATAAAAAACAGAGAGATAGATAAATGCGCAACTGACCTGAACAGACAGTTCATAAAAGAGGATACCCAGATGGCCAAAAAATATATAAAAAGGTGCTCAACATTGTCGGGAAAATACAAATTAAAGCCATAGGTGAAACCGTTTTACTCCGGCCCAATTCTTTGCCTTGAAAAAGGCAAAACAGTGCAAATATCTTACCACTAAGTGCAGAATAAAAAAAAGAAAAGAAAATGGCAAAATAAACAAAAACAATTGTTGGTGAAGATGTGCAGTAACAGGAACTTTCATATATTGCTCAGCTGAATATACTGTCCATATACCCCACAATCCAGCAATCCAACTCCTGGGTATATACTCCAGAGAAATGAGTGCTTTAGTCTACAACGAGCAGGTGCAAGAATGCCCACGGTAGCACTATTCAGCAGAGCCCAAACTGGAAATCTCCCATAGATCATCAAAAGCAGACTGGTTACACAAACTGCAATATACTCACACCATGGAATACAGTACTGCACAGCAAAAAGAAAGCATTCACTACAACTCATTGCAACAAGGAGTTGCGTCCGCATCACATAAACATAATGTTGAGCAGCAGAAGTTAGATACAAGTGTTCTTGGCTGGGCACGGTGGCTCACACCTGTAATCCCAGCACTGTGGGAGACCAAGGCGGGTGGATCACCTGAGGTCAGGCATTCGAGAGCCTGGCCAATATGGTGAAACCCTTCCTCTACAAAATATAAAAAATTAGCGGAGCATGGTAGTGCATGCCCGTAATCCCAGTTACTCTGGAGGCTGAGGCAGGAGAATTGCTTGAACCTGGGAAGCAGAGGTTGCAGTGAGCCAAGATCATGCCATTGTACTCCAGCCTGGGTGACAGAGCAAGACTCTGTCTCAAAACAAAACAAAAGAAAACAAAAAAACACAAGTGTTATTTTGTACTTCATCCATTGCAAAACTAATGCATGCCGCTAGAAGTCAGGAAACTAGTTATCATTGGCAGAGTGGGAAGGGTGGTATTAGAAGGGGGCATGGTAATGCTCTGGGGAGTTGGTAATGTTGTTTCTTGATGTGAGTGCTGGTTATGTACGTTCAGTTTATGAAAATTTATCAAGTTGCACTTATTATATATGTCCTTTTCTGAGTATACATGACATTTCAAACAAAAGGTTTTTTGTTTTTTTTCCATGACACAGCCTCAGCAGGCCCTGAAAACATGTGCTCAAGAGGTGTTTTTGGCCACACCCATGCCTGTAACCTCAGCACTTTGAGCGGCAGAGGCAGGTGGATCACTTGAGGTCAGGAGTTAGAGATCAGGCTGGCCAACCTGGTGAAACCCCATCTCTACCAAAAAATTTTAAAATTGGCCAGGTGTGGTGGTGTGCACCTATAGTTCTAGCTACTCAGGAGGCTGAGGCACAAGAATCACTTGAGCCTGGGAGGCGGAGGTTGCCATGAGCTGAGATCGCACCACTGTGCTCCAACCTGGGAGACAGAATGAGGCCCTGTCTCAAGGGGGAAAAAAAAGGTGTTTTTACTTCTGTTTTTCTAACTAGGTATAGTGCCCTGTAAGTAGCCTGTGCATGTACAGGGCCCTGAAACTTAAGCTTCATGAGATTTATAACAAATCTTCCTTTGGCCCTGCCAGACACATCATCTAAGTAAGAAGCAGTTTATAACTATCTCAACCTAGACCTAAAGAGATCTTACAAAGAAATCATAAGCACTTTTTCACCACTAAATATACACTAAATTTTCCAGGAATGTAGCTATTATATAAAAAAGGACAAGATTATACTTTGTTTTGTGTAGAACTTTATGAAGATTTATTCACCATATTGGAAAATCATATCACCAGTGGCAATGCTACATATCTGAATCACTAACAGAATACATCTGTATTGGCCTCTACTTATAGGTGTCATACTCACAAAGATAAAGCCATGTGTACCCACAAGAACCTGATGGCTGTGGTTTCCAATGTGTTGTGAGCATTTAAATTTGTCTTCTGAGAATTTACACACAGAAATACATATTTTATTACCATAACGTTCCTTTTTGTTTTCCTTTCATATTACAGTTAAGACTTTGTAGACATGTCAGTAGATTTTATCTGGGAATTTCATTTCAGGATATTAAAGGTGGTCATAGGGTCTGACGGGGTTGAGAACTAGCTACACACCATCATTCTATTGTAAGAACTGTAAAGAGAATTCTAATTCCTAAACTTGGTAACTGTTCTTTTATACCACTCACCTCATCAAAATCACAAGTTGAATAATACATTTATCTAAAATGTAAAAGAATGAACAAAATAAACAAACAAAAACCCAGCTGTCATTTTCAAGAGTAATTATCGAAGTATATCTATCACAAATTTGATCTAGACATAATGAGCAGAGTGAGAGGGAAACAGGAGTTCAAACTACAAGCTCTAACTGAGTCCTCTGCCTTTTAAAACAGTAAGATCCAGTTTGGCAATCTCGAGCAAAGGGCTCCATTATTTTTCTGTTCTCTTTCAAAAATAGCTCCACCTTCAAGATTACACAAATTAGATCATTCTGCAGCAGTATTCCTCCTTACAGAGAAGCTCCTAGGAAGCGCAGACAGGCTGTCTGATACAGCAAACCAGTCATTTAAAAAAGGAAAACACTCTTATAGCTACGTTAGAAAAAGAAAAAAATATTAAAAAAGAAAAAACCATGATGTTTTGGACTCTTCTATTTTGCTGGGTTAGCAACAAACGCTATGGGGCTACAGTTATTAATGGCTTCTGCAATCTCCCTCTTTGGACAACATCAAATAAGTAAGGATTGCAGAGAGGGCATCTGACAGAGGAAACACAGCAGCAGAAAATTAGGCATATTGAGACTCAGCCACTCCCACAGCATCACTGTGGCCTAAAGCATAAGAACTCATCCAGGTTTTTAAAACAATCAAGTGCCAACCTATGAATTATTTCGTCACCCAGTAAATTCCCAAGAAATTTATTTCCAATTAATTATAAATGGCAAAAGTAGAAACAAAAAAACTCCCTCAAGAGCTCTGTTACACAGATCTCGTTCTCAAAGAAAGTTGCTAAGATAAAGGGATGACAATAATTATTTTAAAACAAAACAAACAGAAAACAGACACAAAGAAGTTAAATGAAATATTGGTGTCATCCTTGAATCCTTTTGTTCTGTCATACCTCAAATCTGATCATAAGCAAACTCTTTAGCCTTGAAATATGCTCAGACTCCCTCCACTTTCTCATCTCTACCTCCAGCACCTTGGTCCAAGCCAGCATCAGCTCCCACCTAGATGATCACAGCAGCCCCCACTGACTGGACTCCCTGCTTCCACCCCAGCCTTTCTTTACAGACCACATACAGTGGTCAGTGGTTCTTTTAGGGTGGAAGTGATCATCACGCCTCTTTGCTGCCTCAAAAGCCTAATGACTTCTCATCTCACTCAAGGTCAAAGCCAGAGTCCTACAGATCTGGCCTGTGAGACCTCCCCTTTTACCTCTTTGACTTTATCTATTACTCTCTCTCTCTAATTCACCTGGCTCTAGCCACACTGGCCTCCTGGATCCTCTGGAACCTGCAATACTTCTTCTTCGCTCTACTGGGAGGCCTCATCCCATAAAATTTGCCCAGCCTGCCTAAATGTGTGTTCCATGTGGCTGCCTTGCCTTCTGAGGTCTCTCTTGACCACCTTATTTAAAACCATGACCTCCTCCCTCCACCCACTTATCCCATTTTTTCTTGTCCGGCACACCCTAGCATTTGCTCACTCACTTGTTACTGCCTGCTGCCCACCCTGGCCCCAGAAGGTAAGCTCCACAAAAGCTGGAATTTGTTTGTTTTGTTCATTGCTCTCTCCTCAGTATCCAAGCAGTGACTGGTCTGTAATGTATGCTTAATAAGTATCTTTTGACTAAATGAGGAAACAGTAGAGGTATGCGCAGGAAGTTACAAAGCCTTATCCAAACTCACATGGTGGGGTAAAGCCAAGTGAGAAATCAAACTTTAATGTTAAAGCATTTCTGGCATATGGTTTTAAAGAGACATAGCAATTTGCTGACTTCCTCCACATTTATTATAATTGGCAGAAATACCTAAATGACAAGAAAATAGAGCCAGAGTCCTAAACAGTCATTCTTCTATAACTGTCCTCTTAAGTGGATTTAAATACAATGAAGCCTCTCCACACCTGATACAAGGCATTCATTTATCAGTGTGGCTGCCTTAGAACCAGGCCCTTCTGGAACCTAAGTAAACATATCACTTGGCCCTAGTCAAAGCATACCAAACCAACCTTCTGCCAAACCTTAGATGTAGGAGACCATGTCCCATTTCCAGTTCAGCTTGCTTCCCCAGTGAGATGACACTTTCCTTTTTCTCCACAGAGGGAAACGTCAACCAAAGGGATTAATGGCCAACGTTTAATAATTACAGCCATTCTTTTTATATTTTTTTAAAAGGAGAGATAAGACTATCTACAAGTAATAAAAACAAAACCATAATGATATTACATGCATTTAATGAACAATTCTCCCCACTAACAGCGAGGGCATAAACAATTTATCACACATCTTGGTGGCAGAGAGGAAATACAATTAAATCCATTAATAGCCACAAGACTTTTTATGTTCCCAGAGGACCTTGGTTTCCAGAGTTGCTTATTCATTTTCATCCACAGCAAAACAGTACATGGGAGAGAAGACAGAATGCTGTCAACTACTTTCCACATATTTTAACTCTGAGGACATAATTGTATTAAACAATGGACTTAAGGCGTGTTACACTGCCCCATTCCATCACCTGTGATTGAAAGCACCAAATAAAAACCTGCTTGTGAAGTCAACGTAAAAGGTAGCTAATATGACAGTGACTGCAGTACAAATATTACACCATCATATTCAGAGCTTCACTGACACTCCTCAAAGATGTGAAGGATCTATGTTTTATTAATATAGATGCTCAAACATTTTATTTCATTTTTCGAAATGAAGTTTCACTCTTGTTGCCCAGGCTGGAGTGCGGTGGCACAATCTTGGCTCCCTGCAACTTCTGCCTCCCAAGTTCAAGTGATTCTCCCGCCTCAGCCTCCCAAGTATCTGGGATTACAGGCACTAGCCACCATACCTGGCTAATTTTTTTGTATTTTTAGTAGAAGAAGGATTTCACCATGTTAGCCAGGCTGGTCTCGAACTCCTGACCTCAGGTAATCCACCCACCTTGGCCTCCAAAAGTGCTGGGATTACAGGCGTGAGCCCCAGTGCCCAGCCTGATGCTCAAACATTTTATCTATCATAACAAATTAGGTTTTTTTTTAAAAAAAAAAAAAAAAAAGGCGGCCAGGGATGGTGGCTCACGCCTGTAATCCCAACACTTTGGGAAGCTGAGGTTGCTTGAGTCCAGGGCAACATGGCAAAACCCCATCTCTACAAAAAATTAAAAATTTAGCCTGACATGGTGCACCTGTATTTGGAAGACTGAGGTCAGAGGATCACTTTAGTTCAGGAGTTTGAGGCTGCAGTGAACTATGACTGTACCACTGCACTCCAGGCTGGGGGACAGAGTAAGACTGCCTCAAAAAAAAAAAGAAAGAAAGAAAGAAACCAGTTGTGGCCCATGTACCAGTCTACACTCTTCATTAAGCCCTGATATTTACCATGAGAAGCCATTCATCATTAAGATCCAGATTCAAGGAAATGTTAATCTGTGTTTTATATTCTTTAAAAAGAACCAGAAAAAAAGTAAATATAATTGTAGATTTCCAATCAAAATGGAAAAATAAAGTCCTGATGCTTATTAAAGTTGAAAATGAACATACACCCAAAGATCTACATGTTTCAGAAGAGACCACAAATGTACTATCGTGTTCTTCCTGTAAAAGATGAATGTAGGTTTTCTTTTTTTTTTTGACGAAGTCTCACTCTGTTGCCCAGGTTGAAGTACAATGGCATGATCTTGGCTCACTGCAACCTCTGCCTCCCAGGTTCAAGCAAGTCTCCCGTCTCAGCCTCCCAAATAGCTGGGATTACAGGTGCTTGCCACTACGCCTGGCTAATTTTTGTATTTTTAGTAGAGACTAAAACTCTGAGGACGCAATTTTATTTATTAAACAATAGACTAAACATGGGTTTCACCATATTGGCCAGGCTGGTCCTGAACTCCTTACCTCGTGATCCACCTGCCTCAGCCTCCCAACGTGTTGAGATTACAGGCATGAGCCACTGTGCCCAGCCAGAATGTAGTTCTTCTACAGTTTGACAAATCAAAAGGAAAACTTAAAAAGACAAGAGAAAAAAAAATCAACTACATTTAAACCCTCATATTCCTAGGAGTTGCTCAGTTAAACCCTCATTTTCCTAGGAGTTGCTCAGTTAAACCCTCATTTTGCTAGGAGTTGCTCAGTTAAACCCTCATATTCCTAGGAGTTGCTCAGTTAAACCCTCATTTTCCTAGGAGTTGCTCAGTTAAACCCTCATTTTGCTAGGAGTTGCTCAGGTAAACCCTCATATTCCTAGGAGTTGCTCAGTTAAACCCTCATTTTGCTAGGAGTTGCTCAGTTAAACCCTCATTTTGCTAGGAGTTGCTCAGGTAAACCCTCATATTCCTAGGAGTTGCTCAGTTAAACCCTCATTTTGCTAGGAGTTGCTCAGTTAAACCCTCATTTTCCTAGGAGTTGCTCAGGTAAACCCTCATATTCCTAGGAGTTGCTCAGTTAAACCCTCATTTTGCTAGGAGTTGCTCAGTTAAACCCTCATTTTCCTAGGAGTTGCTCAGTTAAACCCTCATTTTGCTAGGAGTTGCTCAGGTAAACCCTCATATTCCTAGGAGTTGCTCAGTTAAACCCTCATTTTGCTAGGAGTTGCTCAGTTAAACCCTCATTTTGCTAGGAGTTGCTCAGGTAAACCCTCATATTCCTAGGAGTTGCTCAGTTAAACCCTCATTTTGCTAGGAGTTGCTCAGGTAAACCCTCATATTCCTAGGAGTTGCTCAGTTAAACCCTCATTTTGCTAGGAGTTGCTCAGTTAAACCCTCATATTCCTAGGAGTTGCTCAGTTAAACCCTCATTTTCCTAGGAGTTGCTCAGTTAAACCCTCATATTCCTAGGAGTTGCTCAGGTAAACCCTCATTTTCCTAGGAGTTGCTCAGTTAAACCCTCATATTCCTAGGAGTTGCTCAGGTAAACCCTCATTTTCCTAGGAGTTGCTCAGTTAAACCCTCATATTCCTAGGAGTTGCTCAGGTAAACCCTCATTTTCCTAGGAGTTGCTCAGTTAAACCCTCATATTCCTAGGAGTTGCTCAGGTAAACCCTCATTTTGCTAGGAGTTGCTCAGGTAAACCCTCATATTCCTAGGAGTTGCTCAGTTAAACCCTCATATTCCTAGGAGTTGCTCAGTTAAACCCTCATTTTGCTAGGAGTTGCTCAGTTAAACCCTCATATTCCTAGGAGTTGCTCAGTTAAACCCTCATTTTGCTAGGAGTTGCTCAGTTAAACCCTCATTTTGCTAGGAGTTGCTCAGTTAAACCCTCATTTTGCTAGGAGTTGCTCAGTTAAACCCTCATATTCCTAGGAGTTGCTCAGTTAAACCCTCATTTTCCTAGGAGTTGCTCAGTTAAACCCTCATATTCCTAGGAGTTGCTCAGTTAAACCCTCATTTTGCTAGGAGTTGCTCAGTTAAACCCTCATATTCCTAGGAGTTGCTCAGTTAAACCCTCATTTTCCTAGGAGTTGCTCAGTTAAACCCTCATATTCCTAGGAGTTGCTCAGTTAAACCCTCATTTTCCTAGGAGTTGCTCAGTTAAACCCTCATATTCCTAGGAGTTGCTCAGTTAAACCCTCATTTTCCTAGGAGTTGCTCAGTTAAACCCTCATTTTGCTAGGAGTTGCTCAGTTAAACCCTCATTTTGCTAGGAGTTGCTCAGTTAAACCCTCATATTCCTAGGAGTTGCTCAGTTAAACCCTCATTTTCCTAGGAGTTGCTCAGCTAAACCCTCATTTTCCTAGGAGTTGCTCAGTTAAACCCTCATATTCCTAGGAGTTGCTCAGTTAAACCCTCATATTCCTAGGAGTTGCTCAGTTAAACCCTCATTTTCCTAGGAGTTGCTCAGTTAAACCCTCATATTCCTAGGAGTTGCTCAGGTAAACCCTCATTTTCCTAGGAGTTGCTCAGTTAAACCCTCATATTCCTAGGAGTTGCTCAGTTAAACCCTCATTTTGCTAGGAGTTGCTCAGTTAAACCCTCATATTCCTAGGAGTTGCTCAGTTAAACCCTCATTTTGCTAGGAGTTGCTCAGTTAAACCCTCATTTTGCTAGGAGTTGCTCAATTAAACCCTCATTTTCCTAGGAGTTGCTCAGTTAAACCCTCATTTTGCTAGGAGTTGCTCAGTTAAACCCTCATATTCCTAGGAGTTGCTCAGTTAAACGTTCATTTTCCTAGGAGTTGCTCAGTTTTCATTGGTGGTAAGTGGCAAGCTATAAACCGGTTCAGTTGCTCTTTGGGCTGCCAAACCAGGGCTAAAGAAGTCAGCAGGTAAAATAGGGAAGCTGTCAAGTCAAGCTGGCTCAAAACAAAGCTGTGGTTTGCAGGCGGAGCCTGCACCATCTCTTCCGTTCATATAAGCTGGCAGGATGTAGAAACAGGATCCTGACCCAGCCACTGCTTCAGAGAACCAAAATATTTTGCTTTGACTTTGTAGTCTATTAAGTCTGGAGTTTGGCAGGATATGTACCTAAGGTGAACCCAAGAACTTATGATGGTCCCACTGAGGAAATCTGAATATTACTCTAATTCTGGAAAGAAAGTATGTTTACTCAATGAGTTCGTGTCCTTTGAAGGGACATGGATGAACCTGGAAACCATCATTCTCAGCAAACTGACACAAGGACAGAAAATCAAACACTGCATGTTCTCACTTATAGGTGGGTGTTGAACAATGAGAACACATGGACACAGGGAGGGAAGCATCACACACTAGGGTCTGTGTGGGGGAAAATAGGGGAAGGACAGCGGGGGGGTGCGAAGTTGGGGAGGGATAACATGGGGAGAAATGCCAGATATAGGTGATGGGAAGGAAGGCAGCAAACCACACTGCCATGTGTGTACCTATGCAACAATCTTACATGTTCACATGTACCCCAAAACCTAAAATGCAATAAAATATATATATATATTTAAAAAAAAAAAAAAAAGAAAGCATGTTTACTTTGTTTTCATTGAGAGGGGGCGGGGAAGACAGAGAAATTAGGTTAACAAGAAAAATAGCAACAGTAATAGCTAATATTAAATGCTTTCTATGTTGCCACACACACAATTAACATGTACTAACCTGATTTAATTCTGACGATAATCCTGTGAGATAGAGACTTTTTTTTTTTTTGAGACAGGGTATCCCTCTGTCACTCAGGCTGGAGTGTAGTGGTGTAACACAGCTCACTGCCTTCTCAACTTCCTGAGCTCAAGCAATCCTCCAGACTCAGCCTCCAAAGTAGCTGGTATCATAGGCATGTGCCACCAAGCCCAGCTAATTTTTTTTCTATTTTTTTGTACAGATGGGGTCTCCCTATGTTGCCCAGGCTGGTCTTAAACTCCTGGCTCAAGCAATCCTTCCACCTTAGCCTCCCAAATTGTTGGGGTTATAAATGTGAGCCACCACACCCAGCAGGGACAATTATTATGCCCATTTACAGATGGGAAAAAAAATGAAGCATAATAGAGGTTAAAAACTTGTCGAGAGTCACTCAAATAGTCAAATCTGACCTGGCCGGCTCCAGAACCCACACTCACAGCCACTACGCCACATAGCCTCTCACTGTCTACGATGGAAATTGAGCAGTGTTCTGTAATTCCATCTGGCAAAGAATATGACATTAAATATTATTTGTCAACTGTGAGAACGAGAAAGGGTTTAGGGGACCAGGTTTAAACACAGAAACAGCTCTGGTGTCCAGCAACCGTGAGTCATGAGACAAATATCAGTCCTGCCCACTTGTAAACTATGTATTCTTAAAAAAATGCCTTCACCTCACAGGGCCTCAATTTTCCCTTGTGAGAAAAGGGATCTTAGCACCTGCCTCTGTTTTGAGGCACACAGGAAATGCCCAGGTCATCAGCTTCACTGCAGTGGGCATCAGCTCAACTGTCACCTTACCAGAGGCCCTCACTGAGACTAGCTCCTGGGTATCATTCAGCTTTTCACAGATCTGCCATTTTGGAAGGCTGTTCTCACCTGCTCAACCCCTTCTGGGAGTTTATAAAGCTGCTTCACAACTGCTCGCCATTACCAGAAATAATCTTGTACTTTTAGTTAGTTACTTTATAAATGCTCAATGAATAAGTGAAAGAGCCCTAAGGTGCGTGTAACCCACCACCTGGCAGCAAGGGGAGAATGCAGAGGTGAGGTTGAAGACATGGAAAGGGGCTTCTGACATGTTTAGCATCTCCTGAGGCATGAAAAGGGGATCTTTTTTAAGTATGATGGAAAGTTATTGGATGGTATCTCTTATCTTTACCCACTAGAATGCAGCCTTCATGAGATCAAGGATTTTGTTTGTGGCACACATCAGCTGGTCTACAAGCTTTTGCTGAATGAATGAACTGGAAGATTATAGAATGGGTGGGACAAGTTCTGATTTTCATTTCACTCTAAACTGCCACTAGGAGTTACTTTCTGGGAAAGACTAGGGTAGCACAAGTTGGGAGGGAATACAATGCAGTGTGTTTCAGAGGTACCGTAAAACAGAAAAAGAGAAGGGAAAAGCTGCTCCCTAAACCCCAAAGCCATTAGGCATTTGTAAATAAGAGGCAGGAAAAGGACAGTGAGAAGGGATCAGTAAATGATGACTGATGCCCCTAGCCTTTGTGTGTTCTAAACATTTTTTTTACCCAAACTTTTTTTTAACCCAGACCTTTTCTCAGCAATAAACTATTTAAAAAAAACTCTGCTATAAAGAATGTCTCACCTACCAAGAGGAACAAAAGAAAACTCACAAACATCTCAGGAGGCTGAGGCAGGAGAATTGCCTGAACCCAGGAGGCGGAGGTTGCGGTGAGCCGAGATCGCGCCATTGCACTCCAGCCTGGGTAACAAGAGCGAAACTCCGTCTCAAAAAAAAAAACAAAAACAAAAACAAACAAACAAAAAAAGAAAACTCATAAACATTTACAGAAGTGCACACACACACACACACAAACACAGTGTTTCAGAAAACAACTGAAAAGAGGCTGGTGTGGTGGCCCATGCCAATAATCCCAGGACTTTGGGAGGCTGAGGTGGGCTGGAGGACAGGAGTTTGAGACCAGCCTGGCCATCATGGTGAAATCCGCTCTCTACTAAAAGTACAAAAATTAGTCAGGCTTGATGGTATGCACCTATAATCCCAGTTACTTGGGAGGCAGAGGCAGGAGAATTGCTTGAACCTGGGAGGCAGAGCTTGCAGTGAGCCAAGATCACACCACTGCACTCAAGCCTGGGCAACAAAACAAGACTCTGTCTCAAAAAGAAAAGAAAAGAAAACAACTGAAAAGAAAAAGCACCATCCTATATCTAAGCACAATAACCAGTCTAGCCCGGCTGCAATGGCTTATGCCTATAATCCCAACACTATGGGAGGTGGAGGCAGGAGGATCTCTTGAGCCCAGGGGTTGGAGACCAGCCTGGACAGCATAGTGGGACCTTGTCTCTGCAAAAAATGCATGTTGGCATGTGCCTGTGGTCCCAGGTACTTGGGAGGTTAAGGCGGGAGGATGACTTGAACCCAGGGAGTTAAGCTACAGATCAAGCTGTGTTCACTCCACTGCACTCCAGCTTGGGCAACAGAGTGAGAGCCAGTTCCAGGAATAAAAAAAAAATAACCAGTCTAAAATCCCTCAGAGATAATGAACATGCCAGTCATATCCAAAATGTTAGCTGGGGGAAATCCTATTCACAATAAGGTTTTGAGAGTTATTTGAAGGAGTTACACAGACTACAAAGAAGGGAACAGGTGGCATAGTAGGGAACAAGTTTTAAGGTGTCACTCCTTTCACAACTACCTATACTTACATCAGGTCAATAAAAAACATACACAGCAAATTACCCACAGTGCAATTTCTAAGACGCACACAGTCCTAAAAAGTGTTTTTGCAAAATGACTTGTGGGCACCACTCTATTTACAAAACGAAAAATACTGGAAGTGTTAAAAGGATGAAGGCAACCCAGGTTTATCTGGGAGTTGACACAGATCATTAGTCACAAGGAGAAAAGAGGAGGAACAATATTTGAGATTCAGAAAAATTGTTGAAAGCTAGAACTAAACTCAAATATTCTAACCTTTGTTGTATCTTAAAAACCTTACAGTCGGCCAGGCACAGTGGCTCACACCCATAATCCCTGCACTTTGGGAGGCCAAGACAGGCAAATCGCCTGAGGTCAGGAGTTTGATACCAGCCTGGCCAACAGGGTGAAACCCTGTCTCTACTAAAAATACAAAATTAGCCAGGTGTGGTGGTATTTACCTATAATCCCAGCTACTTGGGAGGCTAAGGCAGGAGAACTGCTTGAACCTGGGAGGCAGAGGTTGCAGTGAGCCAAGACCATGCCATTGCACTCTAGCCTGGTGACAAGAGCAAAACTCTGACTCAAAACAAACAAACAACAACAACAAACTGGCCAGGTGCGGTGGCGCACATGTATAATCCCAGTACTTTGGAGGTCGAGGCAGGAGAATTACCTGAGCTCAGGAGTTCATGACCAGCCTGGGCAACACAGTGAAACCCCATCTCTACTAAAAAAAAAATACAAAAAATTAGCCAGGTGTGGTGGCATGCACCTGTAGTCCCAGCTACTCAGGAGGCTAAGGCAAGAGAATTGCTTGAACCCGGGAGGCAGAGGTTGCAGTGAGCCAAGATCTCGCCACTGCACTCTAGCCTGGGCAACAGAGCAAGACTGTATCCAAACAAACAAACAAAAACACCTTACAGTCTAAAAGGATCTGCAAAAAACTTAAAGAAACAAACCTGCCATCAACACTATGTTATCATCTATGCCTCACCATCTACCTCAACACAAGGAAAGTAATGGTTTAGAACATTCTCCATTCAACCATTTTTTGTTTGAGACAGGGTCTTGCTCTGTCACCCAGGCTAGAGTGCAGGGGCGATATCATGGCTCACTGAAGCCTCGACCTCCTGAGCTCAAGCACTCCTCCTACCTTAGCCTCCTGAGTAGCTGGGACCACAGATGCACATCACCTCACCTGGCTAATTTTGTTTATTTTTTGCGGAGACAGGGTTGCCATGTTGTCCAGGCTGGTCTGGAACTCCTGGACTCAAGTGATCCTTCCGCCTCAGCCTCCCAAAGTGCTAAGTGGATAGGCGTGAGCCACCATGCCCAGCCTTGAAATGTTTTAACAAACTATTTTCTATAAGTTTTCCAGATGTGTTTCATTGGGTAGTTGTCTGTTTTACTGAGTTTCCCAAGGCCAAGAGGCAGGGTACAGGTCTGCCTAAGTGATGATTCCTGAGCTGTGACCAAAGCCATGGTTTCTAATGAGGTAAAGGGGAACACAGATCCAGTCAACTGCCCTGTGAACGTCTATAAGGGGCAACACTCTAGAGCTGGTGCATATCTTGGTCTCTAAAACCTTTGGAAGCCAGTTATTCCTCCACCTAGGCCCACAGAGAAGGCCCTATCAGTGCTCGCCAACCCAGAGCCTGCCCAGCTTGTTCAATGGCCCTCTGAAAGAAGTTCTAAGGCTCACTCCAAACTCTGACTTTTCTCAAGAGCCCTGAATATCACTCCAAACGCCATGCTGGAAGAAGACCAACACTGGCAAATCATTCCCACAGCTACCCTAGATTCCCATGGAATTTCTGGAATGTGACAACACGGGTGCAAGCCAGGCCAATACCCAATTTCAGCGGACACACCATGTAGATGCATGCTGGCGTCTACAGCAACATCTTCAAGTCCAGGTCAGTCCAGATGCAGTGGCTCATGACTATAATCCCAGCACGTTGGGAGGCCAAGGTGGGTGGATCACTTGACGTCAGAAGTTCGAAACCAGCCTGGCCAACAGGGTGAAAACCCTGTCTCTACTAAAAATACAAAAATTAGCTGGGTGTGGTGGCACACACCTGTAGTCCCAGCTACTCAGGAAGCCAAGGCACAAGAATCCCGGCAGGTGGAGGTTGCAGTGAGCCGAGATCATGCCACTGCACTCCAGCCTGGGTGGCAAGTCTCAAAAAAAAAAAAAGTCCAGGTCCAAACTGGACAAGTCTCCTGAGGTGAGGCAGTGAAAAGACACAGCCCAAACATTTTCTGACTTGCACCGCCCTCATGCCAGCACCAACAACAGTGACACCTTACTGGCTGGGCTAAGAAACTGAAAAACTAGTTTAGAAAGAAATCACATAACTGCTAATGTGTCCAAAAGATCTGTAAATCAATACATGTAAAATGGACTCTGCGAAAGTCATTATCTTTCTAACTCAAGGAATCTGAGCTTCCACAGGGACGATGGATACTGTTACCCTGATAGACAGGATATTCTATTACAACACTCGCAATGTGAAATTCAAATCTCCTAAGGTACAAACATGCTTTTAAGACTTTTAATGGTAGAGTAGTAACAGAAATTTCACCAGGTCTCTCTTATTTGATCAATTACATTTACTTTATACCTATAATTTAGGGAGTGCTTTCTCCCTTGCTTCTATAGATCCTGTTTTATATCTATTTCATTCACATCTAAGAATGGATGGTAAGTAAAAGTATTCCCATAAGGATGAAAAACCTAAGCATGGGCTGGGCACAGTGGCTCATAACTGTATCCCAGCACTTTGGGAGATTGAGGCAGGAGGATCACTTGAGCCCAGGAGTTCGAGATCAGCCTGGGCAACACAGCGAGATCCCATCTCTACAAAAAAATTTAAAATCAGCCTGGCATGGTGGCATGTGCCTATGGACCCAGCTACTAGGGAGGCTGAGGTGGAAGGAATGCTTGAGCTCAGGAGGTCTAGGTTGCAATGAGGTGTGACTGTGCCACTGTGCTCCAACCTGAGTAACAGAGTGAGACCATGTCTCAAAAAACAACAACAAAACAAAATAAAAGTAAACTGAGGCATGGAAGTGCTTCTGTAGTTAAAGGGGCAACTGCCCCCAAGTGTTTTCATGAAAGTAACACTTCTACTGCAGGCCAGTCATGCTGACTCAGCTATAGCCACCTCCTCTGGCTCCAACACTTTTGTCCATTAAGGCTTGACCTCAGCACCCACTTTTAAAAAAATGTGGCCTGGCTGGGTACAGTGGCTCACGTCTGTAATCCCAGCACTTTGAGAGGCTGAGGTGGGCGGATCACCTGAGGTCAAATGTTTGAGACCAGCCTGGCCAACAGAGCGAAACCTTGTCCCTACTAAAAAGACAAAAAAAAAAAATTAGCTGGGTGTGGTGGTGCACACCTGTAGTCCCAGCTACTCGCGAAGGCTGAGGCAAGAGAATCACCTGAACCCAGGAAGCAGAAGCTGCAGTGAACCCAGGTCACGCCACTGCACTCCAGCCTGGACGACAGAGGGAGACTCCATTTCAAAAAAAAAAAAAAAAATGTAGCCTAAGGACAAACGTGACTGATAACTGCCAAACTCCTTCCCTAAGTTCACATATACATAAGGGTATGCAAAGGGGCTTTGGATATAGTTTGCGACTGATACAGCAGTGCACATTTCATCTCTTAATAATCACTTTTGGCCAGGCACGGTGGTTCACACCTGTAATCCCAGCACTTTGGGAGGCTGAGGTGGGAGGATCACAAGGTCAGGAGTTCAAGACCAGCATGGCCAAGATGGTGAAACCCCGTCTCTACTAAAAACACAAAAATTACCTGGGTGTGATGGTAGGCACCTATAATCCCAGCTACTCAGGAGACTGAGCAGAGAACTGCTTGAACCCAGGAGGTGGAGATTGCAGTGGGCGGAGATCATGCCACTGACTCCAGCCTGGACAACAGAGCAAGACTCTGTCTCAAAAATAATAGTAATAATAGCTTTTATGCCACTGAAGAAATTTTGAAAGCTTGTAAAATTTAATAATTTTTTCTGTCTCTCCTACTTACAGCAACACAAAAAGAGAAAAGAACATCAGGGAAACTTCGCCATACAAAGACTGAAGGGAAGGGATCAACAATGAGGCTCTAAAACCCTTCCTTTAACATCAAGCGACATGCCACCTCGTCCCTATAACTCTGCACCACAGTCCATGCCATACTGGACCATAGTGGAGGAAGTACTACTTAGCATGGAGGGAAAACAATGCTAACTTCTAAAGCTTTAATTTCATAACGGAGAAAGGTACTATAGCAGATCTACCTTCTTATAACAGCATCTTAAAAGCCAAGTGTATTTCATAGCGATTACCCCTGGGAAGTGAGAAGATGGATGGACTGGGGGCCTTTTCCTTTGTGCTTTCCATATTTCTATAATGCTCAAATTTCTAATCATTGACATGTATTCATTGTCTTTTAAAAATGCTGGTAAAAGGCCAGAGACAGTAGTTCACACCTGTAATCTCAGCACTTTGTGAGTCTGAGGTAGGAGGACAGCTTGAAGCAGGGAGTTCAAGACCAGCCTGGTCAACATAGTGAGACCCTGTCTTTACAAAAAAATTAGCCAGGTGTGGTGGCACATGCCTACAGTTCCAGCTACTTGGGAGGCTGAGGCTGCAGTGAGTTATGATTGCTCACTGCAATCATATGACAGTTTTGCTCTCTTTGCCCAAGCTGGAGGGCAATAGTGCAATCTCGGCTCACTGCAACCTCCCTCTCCCCGGTTCAAGCAATTCTCTTGTCACAGCCTCCCAAGTAGCTGGGACTACAGGCGCCCACCACCACACCTAGCTAACTTTTTGTACTTAGTAGAGACAGGGTTTCACCATGTTGGTCAGGCTAGTCTCGAACTCCTGAGCTTAGGTGATCCACCCGCCTTGGCCTCACAAAGTGCTGGGATTACAGGCATGAGCCACCGTGCCCAGCCCAATTTCGTTCTTCTATAACTAGCTGTGGGGTAAGTTATTCATCTATAAAAGTTTTTCAAAAGTACTGTGTATTCTGGGGGAATTTAATAGATGTTAAGAGCAGACACCTATCTGAGGAACAACTACAATGCTCTTTATTTAAATATCTAATACAGAAAATGGTATTTTTTCCCTTTTTTTTTTTTTTCTGAGACGGAGTCTCACTCTGTCACCACTGCTGGAGTGTTGTAGTGTGATTTCGGCTAACTGCAACCTCTGCCTCCCAGGTTTAGGCAATTCTCCTGCCTCAGCCTCCCAAGTAGCTGGGACTACAGGCACCCACCACCACACTCGGTTAATTTTTGTATGTTTAGTAGAGTGGGGGGGTTTCACAATATTGGCCAGACTGGTCTCAAACTCCTGACCTTGTGATCTGCCTGCCTTGGCCTCCCAAAGTCCTGGAATTATAGGCGTGAGCCCACCACCCCTGGCCAGGAAATGGTATTTTTTTCAAAAGCAAATTATATTTTGACAGGCATCAAGAAAAGCAGCAGCACTTTCCTAATGCTGTACTGTTCAAGCCCCTCATCTCTGCCCTAAGAGACCAAATCCCAGGACATCCTTATGCACACCTAACCTTAAATCCATAATCATGTTTACATTTCTAAAGGGCATGTATCTCATATATTTGTGTCCCATTTGAGTGACATGAGACAAGAATATTAATCCCTCCACAGAGTGCTGCATGTCGCCAATATAAACAACATGAACAAGGACACCTAGGAGACCTCAAATTAACCAGATGACTCTAATAATTAGAAAGACCAATGGCAGGCCATTTTCTCCCCCCAGTGTGTTATTCCAGCCTGCAGCATGCTCAAAGAGCACACGTGTTCCACAAGGAGTTAGGAGGTACAAGGGTGATGGGTGGAAAACAAGGTCAGAGCAGGACAGTGGACAAGCTCAAGGGCTGGTCAGTAAACGTGACAAAACCCCAGGCTCCCAGAGAGCAAAAACAAGCCTGCCTAAGCCTTTCACAGCAAGTTAGCATAGTAATTATACATTTGATCAAGATGCCTGGCTGTGTCTTGGGCTAATAATTTATTACATGGACTTTACAGTGACCAAGAGACCTAGGGGCAAACCGAACATCAACAGCAGTCAGTGATTTCATCTGTGCCCCTCTGTTGCAGCTTCTTGCCAGTTGGCTCGTACCTTTTCAACCTAACAAGCTGGAGAAGGCAGCTCTCCAAATATCACCAAACACAGGCATGGAAGTGAAGGAAGAATGGGCAAGGCTGGACCCATGTAGGAAGGGACACGGTGTTTCTATGTGTGAAAGAGGTGGGTTAGAATACTTCAACGATAGATGGGCCTATACAGAAAGAAAGAGGCCTGCTTAGAATCACCAAAGGAACACCACCACACATTCAACTCTCGCTTGAGTTTGGTGTTCTGCTATGGATCTGGCCACAGCAAACTAAACTAATGTGGCTCCTGATTTCCCTAAAGGACAGAGAAAAAAACAATGTGTATATCTGTCAAGTGACGCAGAAACACAGTGGAAGCAGCACGTGGAAACAATCTACCTTTGCCCAGTGAAGTCCCAGATCTATACCCCACGAGTGAGCGGCAATCACACCCCTCCATATGAAGACAACCTAAAGAAACTTCTGCACAAGAGCACTAGGAGTCCTGGGGGGAAATGTATGCATTACTGTGGGTGTTACACAAGAAACAACCTACATATTCAAGAGAATTATGGTATATTCATTATACAACAGAATACTACCCATCATGAAAATATTTAAACTACAGCTAACATACCACATGGATGATTCTCACAAACCTAATGCTGATTTTTTAAAAAAGAAAAAACCAATCAAGTCACAGAACACATACAGAATGACAGCATTTATACAAACTTCAAGAACATTCAGAACTACAAAAAATATTGTTTAGAAATGCATATATGTAGTAAAACCATTTTTTTTTTCTAAAAAGAGAAATGATGAACACGATTCAAAATAGTGTTTACCTTTGCAGGGAGAAGAGGGGAGGTGGTCGGGAAGGGTACCCTGAGAGCGTCCACAGAAGTCACAACGCTCCTGTTAACGCTCCTTAAGCTCAGCGTAACTGTAAGATGTACTCTCATCATTCCTCTCTATGATATATACGAAATAATATTTTCCAGAATAAAAGTGGGGAAAGGAAAACAGTTGAGGGTGGAGGCCAGCAGCACTTCCTAACTCTGACTTACACATCTGCCTGCCTAACAAACAGGAGAGGGCCCAAGACTTGGAGGCAACAGAATCAACTCAGCTGTAAGGTGACAAAAAAAGAACACCTCCAGGCACTTCTCTGGGCTTTCTGGGTGAAACCAGCTCCACACGCTGTCTTATTCAAGTGGTAAACTGTAAGACACAGCACACTATCCCCAAAGTTGGAGACAGACTGCCTTGCCAATATAGAAACAGAAAATATCCCCAAACTCAGGCCTATTTTGCCAATGGAAGGAAAGTTCCCAGATGGTTCCAACAGACAGAGGAATGGATTGAATTTAGGAACAAGGCAGTAATTTCATAGAGCCCTGCAGAGCTGGGAGAGTCTGGGAACAGTTTTAGTGGGGGAGGGGAAGTAAAAATACACTTGAGGACACATTAAATAGGGCCCCAAAACTAAGAGCATAGAGCTTGGGACAGAACGTGTGTAACATGAAGTTCAAACGAACATGTGTGCCGAAGGCTAACGAGAAGCCCCTAGGGTGACTATATGAGCTTTACCTGCAAGAGGTGACAATCGAGTTTGGCACATGCTGAGTCTATTGGGAAATAAATATCAAAACAGATCTGTACCACATCCATGTAATGTATGTACAGCCCCCGGCGCCGGCGAGGGAGGAGTGTAACTTACTCGGGGAAACTCCCGGCCAGGAAGGCCGGATTCGGTCAGCCCAACGGGAGAAAGCCCAGGGCCGAGGCCAAAAGGTCCCTCGGGGAGGACGGGAGGGTGGTCCCGGCCCTAGGCAGAAGGTGGGGCTGCCAGGAGAGGGCAGGTCCCGGTGGCAGGAGTCCCAGGAGGCCTGACTGGAGCCAGGCCCGCCTGCGGGACTGTCGGGGGGATGGAGGGCGGAGACCCCTTGGGCGCTGGGGCCGGGAGGGCTGGGCCCCGGCGGCCACCCCGCTCCCCTGGGGCCCCGCCACACCCGCCCGCGCTCACCTGGGCACGCAGCTGGACGAGCTCCGGTCCACCTCCCAGGTGGCGTACAGGTTCATCTGCACCGGGGCGGGGGTGCGGCCTGGCCCGGGGCCGCCGGGAGGCGCGGAGCCCGAAGCCACCGCCACGGCCATGGAGGTGGATGTGGACGAGCATGAGGAGGAGGCAGCCGCCGCCGAAGTGGACGAGGACGACGAGGTGGCCTGGGCCAGCTTGGGGGGCGTCGGCTGCTGCGGCGGCTGCTGCTGCTGCTGCTGCTGCTGTTGCTGCGGCGGCGGCTGCTGAGGGGACTGGGCGACCCCGGAGCCCCTCTGGCCGCTGCCGCCTCCGGCGCCTCCGGGACCACTGCCCGCCCCTCCGCGTTCCGCCATGGCCTGGCCAGGGGTGGGGGTGCGGGGGTTATGGAGACCGAGGCGAAGCCGAGCGGGCTCCCAGGCTTCCCCCGCGGCGGCGGCGGGGCTCAGCTGTCTCCTCAGCCCGCCTGCCCTAGCGCGAGCCGCCAGCGGGCTGCACGCACGCGCGGGGACTCTGGGCGCGCGGGCCTCGCGCTCGCCCGCCGCTGCCTGTTGCGGCTCGCGCGGCCGACACGGGTGGGCGTGTCCGGGAGGGGGCGGGGAGCCTGGCCCGCGAGGCCCCACCCAGCGCCCAGGGGCCGAGCCGGGCGCGCTCGCGCCCGGCGTGCGGCGGCCCGCGCCCCTCGCTCCCGCGGAAGGGGGAGGGAGGGGGTCTGTGGCTGGCGCGCGCCAGGGGGCCAGGCCCTCAAATCCGCGGCCCTTGGGCCCCCGCTCCTCCCCTCCCCGCCCCCGCCGACCGTGGCCCCGTCAGCGGAAACCCGGCTTTTCCGGGACTCGGTCCCGGCAGCGAGGGGGTTGCTGCGGGAGCGCGCCTCGGCCCCTCTCGTCTGCGGAGCCTAAGCCGGGGAACTTGCTCTCCGCCTGCCGACCTGGCCCTGCCCTGCGGCGCCAGCAAACGGAGCGGTCGGCGGAGACCCGGGGCCCGTCGCCACCGCGGGTGCCTGTGATCCGGGAAGCCTCCGCCCTGAGAGCAGGCGGGGGCTCAGGAACCTGGAGTCCATAAGGTTCTTCGCACGAGTGAATTCTCAAGCTATGCCGGGGCCCATCTGAAGCCAAGCTTCCTCTTTCCCTACAGCTCCCCTACCCCCAAAATCCTTCCTCGATGCTTTGTCGCTTACAGATTTCTGAAATTCCATTCCTCCTAAGGCCTAGCACAGCTGCAACATCCTATCTGGATCACCACCCCCTCAAACCATCGTGAACCCTCCAGCAAGTGAGCGCCTAGTGCACTTACACCAACAGTGGCACCACAGCAGGGCCAGACTCCCCTCCCCACAGGCTGGCAAGTGCCCAAGGGAGCCAGTGGTCCAGCCTGCTCCAGTGTGTCAGAAAGGCTGTCCAGGACCAGGGGATTTGAACCTGGAGAAAGCAAGTCCCTCCATCCCACACACACAAATCCCAGCGACTACTGTTGCTTGAACCCAAGGACTCACACGGACTCAAGACAATTTAGCTTTTAAGCTATGTTCTCGAACAGGTAAGGACTTGGACTTCTAGCCACAAGGTCAGTTGGGAAGGCGTGCCCTGGCCTACTTCCCAAGCCCACTGTTACTTCCTCAGCCGTGCTAGGGCGCTAAGCTGGCTATTTTTATTCCCCAAGGACAAAGTAGTAAGGTCAAAGCCGACCTAGAGGTACATCCCCCAAGCCTTCCTACAAAGCAGGGCGGTGGTGAAACAGATCTCAGCCCGGGACTGGCGTCACCACCAGTCAACTGCACCGTCTGATCCCAGTTCATGTTCGTGGTTACTGGGGCAGCCCAGTGATTGTAGAAAGGCTATTTTAGTCCTTTTGCAGAAGGGGCTAAAAGGAGATGAGGGAGAAACAGGAGTGTTACATATTCATCTCTTTCCTTGGGAAACAGCTTTATTTACAAAACAGGTCTAAAATAAGAACATGAAATGACAAGTCCTTGGGAATTGCGGGAGAGGTGGCTCTTGTGTGAAGCCCAGGCATCCAGACGGAGGACTGAAAGGAAGGCCAGCGTGAGGGGGCCTAAAACTTGAACTCCTTGTATTTCTTGCTGCCCCCACGGCTGTCCTGGGGCTGAGCTTTCCGCTTCTTTTGCTGTATGGGAGAAAGGCACATTACAACAGGTTGAGCCACCCCTGGGCCCCCAAAACAAGGGTGGGCAGCCTGACATAGACATAGAAGTCTGTGGGAAAGGTGCTGAATCCGGATTCTTTTCCAGATTCCTCTCAGACTTGGCTGAGCTCCTCCCCATCACCGTCCTTAAAGAGGGCAGCCCACTGGAGATTTCTAAGATTTCCAAATCTAAGGAAGTGCAGGGCAGCAAGCAGAGGCCACCCTCACTCTGACCACTAGGGGGCACTACGCCACTGGAAATCGGCAGGCCAGGGTCCCTGGCTCTCACTCAGCCCAGCCCCCTGGAAGCACCTACCTTCTGTTTGGCAGCATGCTCAGCCACCATGTCGCTGAAGTCCTCCTTCTCCACTTGAGCCTGCTGCTCCCGCACATGCTCCTCATACTTCTGGGTCATGGCCATAGGATCCAGCTCCAACTCTTCAGGCGCCAGGGCCACTTCCACACCTTGCAGCTCAGGAGCCGGGCCCTTCCGGCTCATAACCTGGAAAGGGGATCAGGGCTTTGTCATCTCCAAAGACAGTCACTGAGGCCCTAGTTTGTGCTGCCTTTCTCAGCCTCCAAAAGCAGTGTCCTTCAAGTACTCACCGTGGACATGTCATAAATGTGGGTTGATCCCATCATGGCTCCCCCAACAGTGGCTGTTCTCTTCTCTGGCAACACAGTGAAGAGCTGAGGTGTCTCACTTCTGCAAAGGACAATGGGATCAGGCCCAAAAAGGAAGGGACAAAAGGGTCCCCAGCAGTGGAAACAAAAGAAACAGGTGGCACCACCACTCAGTGCCTTGGAGAGCTTCTGAGCTCCCCAGGGATGCAGCCTCCAGTTCATGGAGGCCCATGACAGAAAATAATTGGGTAGGGGAGGGTGGCACAGTGCCGACTCCAGGGAACAGAGATGGAGCTAAGGGGCCCCCTGAACCAAGTTAGGGGATCACAGACCAGGACTCCCACATGCATACAAGGGTCAAAAGGTCAGAGAGCCTAAAAGTTTCCAAGAGAACTTTGGTACAGAGAAGCTGGCAAGAGAGCAGGCTGTAACAGTTCCCACCCAAAGAATGTCATGCCTGGAGTTCTAATGTACACAGTTCACACTTCCAGGCCTTCCAATGCAAGAGCCATCCACAGCCAGTTTCACCACCAATTTCAAGAATTACACTAGGAACAAGAGCAAATCTACCACTATCACCCCAGACCATGTCCCTCATCTCTACCTCTCCCACTGGAAGAGGTGACAATCTATTCGCCACACAGGAGCCAGAGTAAATGCCTTAAAATGGAAGTCAGGTCTTGTCAGACCTTTGCTTAAAACCGTCTGAGGCTTCTGTCCATTATCTGAATAAAATCCAAACTCCTTACCATGACCTAAAGGGTTCATAGTCTGGTCCCTTATCGAAGCCCTCCTCACTATACCCTGTCCACAGTACCCTTCTTTTTCTTCCATGAATATGCAAAGTTTGAGAGTTCTGCTTCCTGACAAGGAGCAACAAGAATCAGATATACCCTCCTGCCTGAAACAAACAAAAAATGGGCAAAATATATGAAACTGTGTTTTTTGTTTTTTGTTTTTGAGACAGAGTTTTGCTTTTGTTGCCCATGGTGCGCAATGGTGCAATCTTAGCTCACCACAACCTCTGACTCCCAGGTTCAAGTGATTCTCCTGCCTCAGCCTCCCAAGTAGCTGGGATTTCAAGTGTGTGCCACTATGCCCGGCCAATTTTTGTATTTTTAGTAGAGGCAGGGTTTCTCTATGTTGGTCAGTCTAGACTCGAACTCCCAACCCCAGGTGATCGGCCCGCCTTGGCCTCCCAAAGTGCTGGGATTATAGGTGTGAGCCACTGCACCTGGCACAGTGGTTTTCAAGACACCAGACATGGGGCAACAAAATATAAGTGAGTCTTATGAGATAGGAAACAAATGTGATGAATCCTTCAACTGCCCCAGCATCCTGCACTGAGTTTCTAGGCCACAGAACAAAGAAGGGAGACCCACTGGACAGCCCAGAGGACTCCATGAGTTGGGAGGATGAAGGTGAAAGTCCAGGGAGATCAAGGCAGTAACGGTTCACAGAAAGTGTACTGGAGAAAAGAGCAGAGAGAACTCAAGAGACCTACAGAAGGTCCTCAAGTATGCAGGGGAGTACTAAGCAGCACCCAAAAGGTTCATAACAGCACCCGCTGCTCACTCAGAACTGGGAATAGTGCAATGCCCACTAGCCAGACGGAAAAACCTCCTGATTCACAGGATGGTGGGTGGAGTACACAGGTACTTGTGTCTCACAGTGGGGAGGACTACTTCAGTCCTGCCTCAGGAACGCCAAAAACAAGACCTGAAAAGATCAAACTATTTTTGGATGAGGTTGAAGAAAATGTACAGGAATACAAAAATTCCATGGACCAGACAAGGTAAATTTCACAAAGCCTAGCATTTAATAAAAAATTATCAGGTACCGGACATGCCCGGTGGCTCATGCCTGTAATCCCAGCACTTTGGGAGGCTGAGGCAGGAGGATTGCTTGAGCCCAGAAGTTCAAGACCAGCCTGGGCAACACAGTGAGAACCTGTCTCAAAAAAAAAAAAAAAAAAGAAAAAGAAAAAATGTCCAGATATGCAAAAGAATTGGAAAATACAATCCATAATGAAGAAAATAATCAGCTAATGGCAATCACCCAGAACTGGCACAGATGTTAGAGTTGGCAGACAATACATTAAAACATTATTATAGCCAGGTGCAGGCCTGTAATCCCAGCACTTTGAGAGGATGAGGCAGGCAGATCACCTGAGGTTAGGAATTCAAGAATAGCCTGGTCAACATGGCAAAACTCTGTCTCTACTAAAAATACAAAAAAATTAGCCAGGTATGGTGGCACATGCCTGTAGTCCCAGCTACTCTGGAGGCTGAGGCACAAGAATTGCTTGAACCTGGGAGGCAGAGGTTGCAGTGAGCCAAGATTGCACCACTGCACTCCAGCCTGGGCAACAGGGCAAGATTCCATCTCAAAATAAAATTAAAATTACATTAAATTAATAAAATTAAATACTATCATAACTGCATTCCACACGTTCAAAAAGTTAAATAAGAGAGAAAGAATAGATATAAAAAACCCTAAATAAAACATCTAGAAAGGAGAATCACATTGTTTGGGATTACTGTTGGATCAGAAATTACACAAGAAAAAATAGTAAACTTGAACACATAGCAATAGAAATTTTCTAAAATGAAATACAAAGAGAGAAGAATTTCTTTAAAAATTAAGAGCATCAGTGAGCAGTGGGGCAACTTCAAGACACCTAATAGAGGAATAATTTGAGTTCCCAAAGGAAAGAAGGGAGCAGAGAAAATATCGGAAGACATCATGATCAAAATTTTCCCCAAATTAATAAAAACTAAAAACCCAGATCTAAAATACTTTAAAAACCGCCAAGCAAAGAAACATTCAGAAGCTACACCAAGGCACACTGTAGTCAAATTGTTAAAACTAGCTATACAATCTTAAAAATAGCCAAACAAAAATGACACATTATGTACACAGAAACAAAGGTAAGAATGACAGCAGATTTCTCACCAGAAACAATGCAAGGAAGATACACTGGAGCAACATCTTAAAAATACTAAAAGAAGGCTGATTCACCTATAATCCCAACAGTTTGGGAGGCCGAGGCAGGCAGATCACTTGAGGGCAAGAGCTCAAGACCAGCCTGGCCAACATGGCAAAATGCCATCCCTACTAAAAATATAAAAATTAGCTGGGTGTGGTGGCATGTGCAAGTAATCCCTGCTACTCAGGAGGCTGAGGCAGGAGAATCACTTGAACCCAGGAGGTGGAGATTGCTGTGAGCCAAGATCACACCACTGCACTTCAGTTTGGGCAACACAGCAAGACTCCATCTCAAAAAAGAAAAAAAAAAAAGTATTGAAAGAAAAAAAATTGTCAGCCTAGAATTCTATACCTGGCAAAGATCTTTTAAAAAATGAAGGCCAAATAAAGAATTTTTAAGACTACCCAAACTGAACAAATTAAAAACCAGCAGACCCACAATACAAGAAATGTTTTTTTAATATTTTGCAGAAATGGGGTCTCATTATGTTGCCCAGGCTGGTCTCAAACTCCTGGACTCTAGCAATCCTACAGCCTCAGCCTTCTCCCAAAGTGCTGAGATTACAGGTCTAAGACACCATGCCCCCCAATGTAAGAAACATTTAAAAGAAGCCCTTCAGATAGAGGAAAAATGATACCAGATAGAAACCTGAATATACACAAAGAAATGAAAGAAACAAAAATGATAACTACATGGTTTAATTCATGATTCTTATTTAAACCTCCCTAAAAGATAATTGACCATTTAAGCAAAAATAGTAATTATACAGTATCAGATTGCTAACATATGTAAAAATAAACTATATGACAATAAAAATTGGGAGAAGAAAAATAAAGTATATGATAAAGGCTCTTAATACTATCTGGAAGCAGTGTAACATTAAGAGAAGGTCTTTACCTCTTGATAAAGTCATGATCTACAATAAATCCCAGAGCAACCACTAAAATAACAAAGCAAAAACTCACAGCTAATAAACCAACACTGGAGATCAAATGGAACATAAAAAATGTTCAAGTAATCCAAAGAAGGTAGAAAAACAGGAAAAAGGGAACAAAGACCAGAATGGATAAAGAGAGGGTCATTTCATGATAAAAGGGTAATTTAGGAAGACTTAACAACACTACACACTTAGGTACCTAAAAGTGGAGCGTCAAAATATGAGCCCACGCCTGTCTCAGGGCCTTTGCACTTGCTTGCACTTACTGTTACTTCTGACCCAGATCATCTGGTAGCTGGCGTTTTCCTAATGTTCATTCAGGTCTCAGTTCAAGCACCACCTCCTCAATGAGGCCTTTCCAAAGGCCTCCCTGCCACCCCATCCCATTACCCAGTTTCCTCTGCTTCAACATCCTTATCCACATCTGAAAGTATCTTGTTCTCTAATTACCAGTTTACCTCAACTGCTGACTCCTCATTGCCTGGAGTAGTGCCTGGCAGAGTTGGTTCATTAATTGTTTAAAAAGGGATGGGGGAGAAAGGAACAATGGTCAGCCAGCCAGCCAAAGGGAAGTGAAGGTCTTCCCCTCTCAGCCCTGTCTGGCACCCTCACCCATCCATCGCCTCCTCAATCTTCTTCTTCCTCAGCTCAATGAGTTCAGGGGTCTCCATTCCAGCAGGCACTGATGAGAAGCCACCAGGAGTGATCAGGCCACTGTAAAGAGAGGAACAAGCTCTGGAGTAAAGAGAAGGCCACCAAAGATGGGCCACTACTAAGAGGCACTCTGCTTTCCCCACCTGTCTGCAGGGGTGATAAAGCCTGTCTCATCTGGTTTGTCTTCATCACTTTCCTCCTCTTCCTCTTCTTCTGAGGATTCTTCATCAGATGGTTCCAGTTCCCCCCAAGGGGTCCGATCAATCTCTTCTTCCTCAGTCTTGGTCTGAAAGAGATTACTTATTCATTAAACAAATGTTTACTAAGTACCTATTATGTGCCAGGCTGTTTTAAGCTGAAGGAGTGTAAGAGTCAACACACAGACAATAATCCCTACCTACCTAGAGCTCAAGTTCTAGTGAGGAGCTTGCATCAATATCTCAGGAAAATGTATGCCCATTTTCAGACTGACATTTCAGAACACACACAACTCCCTGATAATGAAGCTATAAACCAACAATCTCTAACCTTCACGACATTAAGCAAAACCAGAATTTCAGGTACACGGCCCATACCTGAAATTCAGCAGCATTGGTTCCAAATACGTCCCCATAGAGCGGTTTCCCAGTCTCATCCACTGGAGGTTTGCCCCAGCCACCAGCATGGTACCCAAAGGAACAGCTCTGCAAGACAGCACAATCGGTTTACTCCTTAGCTGCCAAAGAAAATCTGAAGTCCTAGAGAAAAGTCACACTTGAAAGAACAGAACTGATACTTGAGAACTGTGGAAATTATGACTGCAGAATAAAACTAAATGTTATAAAGCATTAGAAAGCAAAATTCATAAACAACTAAACTCTGGAGGCAACAGGATGAGGAGACAGGAGGCAGAAAGTATGTTAACAGCCTCTTCTGTCATGGCAGAGCCTTTGCTCTCTGAAACTAAAACATGTATGCTAAAAGCATTACTTCAATTTCTTTTTCTTTCCTCTCACCTGTGTGAAATACGAATGACTTCAATTTCTTATTGAGTTTCTTAATGACTTCAATTTCTAACTCTGGAAAGCTGGCTTGTTCAGAATCTGTTTCTCTTAAGGGGCAGAAATTTCTATCTAATGTTTAACAATACTACTTTATTACTTTAACAACTCATCTGTTTTCTTTTTAATGCTTATTTTAAAATAAGAATAAATATGCAGACATTTCTGAGATAAAATTATTTCTGACAGACTGAAGTGAAGTTAAAAAATATTATTATTATTATTATTGAGACGAAGCCTTATTCTCTCAGCAACCAGGCTTTTTTTTAACACTAGAGATATGGCTTAACTATGTTCCCCAAGCTAGTCTTGAACTCCTGGCCCCAAGGGATCCTTCTACCTCAGCCTCCCAAAGTGCTAGGATTACAAGTGTGAGACACCACATCTGGCTGAGACAAAATTATTTCTCTGTTCATTCTTATAGTCATCAGAGACATAGCTGGAAACACATTCACCAAATAGTGAATTTGGCTATTTCTGAGTAGTAAAATTGCGATTTGCTTTCATCTTTGTACTTGTCAATTCTGAGTATTTTATGATGAGCATAGCAGTTTATTAAAAAACAAAAACCATTCTTTGTTTTTCTAGAAACACATGGTATGTGACAAATATGATGTGTCAATAAAAAAGAGACACGTAGTGGAGTCAGAGAAGGAAAACAAAAAAATTACCTTCCAGTTCAAAAGCAGAGACAGCAGAACTGAACAAACAAAATGACAATGCTCACCTCAGGGATGGGCGAGTTCAGCCCAGGGATTTTCAGGTTGGGATACGACGGGGGTGGTCCATATCGCTGCATGGCAATCAGCCATGGGGGAGGGACCTTGTGGGCATTCTGCATGAAAAAGAGAACAGGATACCATCTGCCAAACCCTATCCCTGACTCTGCCTTCTGCCCCAATCCCCACCCTCTTCACTGCTTCCCCAGCCCACTGACACTCACTGGTCCTACTGGCATCCCCAAGGAAATCCTTAGCTCATCAGACAGATCTCCTGGCTTCTTCTCCTTCAGTCGTGTCTCAAACTCCTTCCCCTGAGGGAAAAGCAGAGCATACTGCATTGTAGACCCAGACACTCAGTGGGAGCACAACCGCAAGAGGATGTGAAAACAAAGGCGAGAAGTCCTAACCCACATCAGATAGAAAATCCCACTGAGGGCTAGCTGGCTCCCACTCTGATTCTCATCACTTCTTTCCCTGGCCAAAGTGGGGGAAGGAATATAAACCAGGGCGGAGGGGAAAAGCCCAGATTCCCAGTGCTGTCAATAACCCACTGTGAGAACATGGCCAACGTTAGGACCTGCCTTCTCATCTGTAAAATGAGGGCACTCAAAGGGATAATCTGCATTTAATTCTTCTACCTCATAAATTCCATGACATCATGGTGACTACGATTTCAAGGATCAGAAAATACCAACTTGTCTACCACCCTCAGTGTTAAGTTTCCTAAAAGCATCTTCCCCTTGGCTCCTTCATCCCTAAACCAACAACCACCAACTATTATCATTTCAAAGACAGGATACGAAAAGTCTATCCGACAAAGAAGTCACCAGGTCTGCATCTCTCCTTCAAAAAGGACCTCATTTTTAAAGTCCATCTCATCTGAAGGTAGTCAATGGGCAATTCTAAGGCTGAGGAACTACTGTAGTCACTTCAAAAGCCCTCCTGGGTCAGGTGCAGTGGTTTATTTTGGGAGGCTGAGGTGGGCAGATCGCTTGAGCTCAGGAGTTCTAGACCAACCTGGACAACATAGCGAAACTCTGTCTCTACCAAAAATTAAAAAAGTTGGCCAGGCATGGTGTGCCTGTGGTCCTGGCTACTTGAGGGGCTGAGATGGGAGAACTGCTTGAGCCCAGGAGGCAGAGGTTACAGTGAGCCCAGATCATTCCACTACACTCCAGCCTGAATAACAGGGTGAGACTCCATTTAAAAAAAAAAAGCCCTAGGCAGTCTCAACCCCAAGGCCCAAACTGGCCTCTCCCAGCCCCCTCCCAAACCTCATAGTACAGGTCCCCATGGATGGTCAGCTTTGGCTTGGTCTGCCACTTGAAGAAGGCATCATGTAGTTTCTGGTAGTCAATGTCAATCTTGCCCATTTTAGGCCGAACTTTCTCTCGCATTTTTGACTTCATGGTCTTCTGTTCTTCCTGTGGAGAATGGCAAAAGACAAGCTTTAACAAGTACTCACCAAATTCATGTAGAGAATCCAGCTTCCAGCTCCAAAAGAAATCAAGAGAAGCCTCAATTATGTCACCCTGAAAGTCACCAAGATCGTTCCTGCTCAAACCCTTCAAAACATTATCCATACTCAACAAAATAGACTACACCGTATCAGCCTCAGCTGTGTATACCAATAACTAGTTATTAAACCATCTCACCAAAGCTGAACCTCATCAGTTCTCTGAAAGGCAGAGACTTCCCCATGCTCTTTTGTACCTCCTGAGTCCAAAGCATTTAATTAAAAGCTTTAAAATTAAGAAGTTACAGCTGGGCACAGTGGTTCACACCTGTAAATCCAGCACTTTGGGAGGCTGAGGCGGGTGGATCACGAGGTCAGGAGATCCAGACCATCCTAACATGGTGAAACCATATCTCTACTAAAAATACAAAAAAATTAGCCAAGCATGGTGGCACACACCTGCAGTCCCAGCTACTTGGGAGGCTGAGGCAGGAGAATCGCTTGAACCCAGGAGGTGGAGGTTGCAGTGAGCGGAGATTGCACCACTATACTCCAGCCTGGGTGACAGAGCAAGACTCCTTCTTAAAAAAAAAATGTAAGAAGTTACACAACCACCATCAATCTGTAGCCACAAAGTGCATCTGGGAAACGAGTCACCAGGTGAGCTGGCAAAGTGAAGGCAGAGGAGAGGAAAAGCAGAGGAGGAAAACAAAGGGATAATTAGACAAGTAACAAGTAGGTGGTAGGTGGGTTTCAAACCAGGTTCCCATTTTGCAGCACTCTGCTGTGAATGATGGGGACACCCGAGGGCAAGTGTGAGCCCTGCCAGGACCTCACCTTCTCCTGCAGGGCCTCTCGCATCTCCTGGATGCCTGTGCGTTTGATGAAGTCTGGCAGCTCGAAGGGAGGCTTCTCAATGCCCCGTTTGCCCTGCAGGTACTTGCGCTTAAAACACCAGTGGCGTGGCACAGGCACGGAGTTCCGAGTAGCCTTGAGGTGGACCAAGAGCTTAGGGTCCTGCGCTGTCACATCGTGCATCTCCACGACATCGGGCCGAGCCACCAGCTGGAAAACACACAGGAATGCGTGTGTTGAAAGCCCCAACTTCTCAGGTTTGAAGCTCTTCTTCCCATTCCTCTTCCTCAAAGGACCTATACCCAAATCACCCACAACACTTCCTTCAAAGTTGTCACCTCCCTGGCTTCCCAGGTTGTCTCCCAGCTGGGCTCCAGGGCCCGCAGGATCCTCTCAGTTTCACCTGCTTAAGTTCAGCCACAGTGAAGCGGTTCATTCGGCGCAACTTCTTCTTGGACAGCTTGGGGGCTTCTGGCTTCTTTTCCTAGAACGGAACAATCACCTCTTTCGAGCAGGACTCAGATGTGAATGAAATTGCCCAACCCACCCCAACCTTAAGCCACCGAAGCTCTTCAAGAGTTCACCATGGTCCCTCTCTGGATGCCTCTCAGCCACCTGTGCCCAGAGTCCCTGCTTTCCGCCAGGACAGCCAGACCTGACCTGCTCGTCATCACTGCTGTCGTCATCACTGTCCTTGTGCTCCTCCTCAAAGCCCTTCTTCTTGGGGGCTGCAGAGTTCTCCAGTTTGTCAAGTTTCTCTGGCTCCTTCTCCTTCTCCTTCTTCACGTCATCAGTGAGCTGAGGAGGCAGACAAAGTGAAACCCCTGCCATCTGGGTCCCTTCCCAGTTCCTAAAACCAGCACTGAAAAGATGCCTGTTCCCTGCCTCTCACCCACCTCTGAGCCCCTTCCCTGTTTGGCACTGCCCCTTTCAAGTGTGCTCTTTTGTACCTTAAAAGCTTCAAAGATCCTCTTAAAGAAGATAAAGTTGGGCTCATAAATTTCTGGTTCTTCAGTCACATACTCAATCTCGACATCAGCTGCTGGGGAGTCAGAGCCACGGGACCGGGTTGAGTCTTTCTCTCGGTCCCCAGAGCTCTCAGAGGACACCCCTCGTACCCGCTGGGGCTTTTTCTTCTTCTTTCGGTTCCTTCGCTTCCGGTTTTTCTGTCAAGAGGAGGAAAACCAGCTGGGTCAGAGAATCCAAACAGGGTGGCAGCACCCCAACCCACGAACTCCTTCCCCAGTGTCCCCCACAGTTCAATGCTCAGGCTTTTTCCAAGGAGGCCATCTCATGAAGTGGTTGTGAAGAGGCCTTGGAGTCAGACTCCAAAGTTCTGCCATTCACAGGCTGTGTACCTTTGGGTAGATTACTGTGCCTCTCAGAACCTCAGTTCTTTCAGCTCTAAAATGTAGGCAAGCATAGTACTTGGAAGTCAAAGCAATTCAATAAAAAATATCTATAAGATGCTTAGGTGGAAATTGGCACAAAATAGAAGCTATTACTTACTGAACACTTACAAATTGTGCTATTTTCGTACCCAAGTCCCATCTCCTGCCTTTCTTTCCAGACTCAGCTCCAACCCTACCTCCTTTTTAGATATGGACACTGTGTCCTCCTCAGTCTCTGATGCTGACTGGCCCAGGGACGAGCGAGCATCTGTTTCCATTTCCTCTTCCTCTGTAAGGAAGAAGGTGGTGATGAGTCTTCACGGTACCAGTGCCCTGCACGCATCACAGTCACCCACCTTTACCAAGAGCCTGACTCTCTAAATTCTCCTTAGGGAAGGGACACAGGAATGAGGACTCAGCCTCGGCCTCTCCAGGTTCTGTGGCTGCAGCCTCAGGACACCCGGCACGCACCCTGCTGAGAGTTCATCTCTTCCTGGCGGCTCTCCTTCAGCTGCAGGATCTTCTCCAAAGCCTGGGGGATCTTGGGCCCTACAGAGGGGTCATCCATCTGCCAGAGACAACCAGTCAGAGGAGATGAATCACAGCACCCTTTTTCTAACTACTTCTACCTTTTGGACTAGAAAGGCTGCTGGCCAGGTGATGTAAGCAGCAGAGTGAGCAACACCAACTGGGCTCAGTGAGGTTCAGAGGGACCCCAAGACTCTGCCTCAGTAATGTCTCCCCAATCCCTCTGCCATACCCTAAGTATAGTTTAAATAAGCAGCACTCCCCACTACCCCCAGGAATTTAAGTCCCCAACTTCTCACAGAACCCTTCTCTAAAAATAGTCCCCTTCTAAACTACCACTCTCCTGTCCCTATGAAGAAATCATTAGTCTCACCTCTCTGTTTTCATCTCCAGGGGGTGGTGGGGGACCACGAGGCCGGGGAACAGGGGCTCCCATGGGCAAAACTGTAGGAGTGGGGCCCACTGGGCCCACTGGAGCGGTTACTGAGAGAAGGGAGAAAGAAATTAAATGTCAGAAGAGACGAAACACATAAAAAAACCACCTTTCTTGCTAAAAAGGTGATGGTTACCCTGCAGTGGAGGAGGGCACGGCAGAGTGGGGGGTAGGTTCTGGGGTTCTGGTAATGTTTTGGATCTTGGTCCAGGTGCTGGTTGTATGGGTGTGCTCTGTTTGTAAAAAGTCATTACACTGTATATTTACTCTATATGCACTTTTTAAATGTGACAGATACTTTAAAAGTCTTTTTTTTTTTGAGACGGAGTTTTGCTCTTGTTACCCAGTCTAGAGTGCAATGGCGCGATCTCAGCTCACCGCGACCTCCACCTCCTGGGTTCAGGCAATTCTCCTTCCTCAGCCTCCTGAGTAGCTGGGATTACGGGCACACACCACCGTGCCCAGCTAATTTTTTTTTTTGCATTTTTAGTAGAGACAGGGTTTCACCATGTTGACCAGGATGGTCTTGATCTCTTGACCTCGTGATCCACCCGCCTCGGCCTCCCAAAGTGCTGGGATTACAGGCTTGAGCCACCACGCCCGGCCACTTTAAAAGTCTTTAAAAATTTTTTGAAAACACCTTCCTTGCCCTTCCCCTCCATTCCAGGGTCTCACCTCGAGGACCCAGAGGAGTGCGCACGCCAATTTGGCCCATGTCTTGTGGGGGCCGAGGGACTGGGGTGCCCATCTTGGCAATCTCCTGCTGTCGTTCCTGCTCCAGTAACACAGCTGCCTGTGGGAGGGAAGTGGGAGTGGAGAGACAGCCTGAAAATGTGTTTGGCAGGCAGCCCCTGGCAAATGCGTTCTTTCAGCCGGGTAATGGGCCGAAGGAGAACAATCACGAACCACTTGGGTGCTGACATCCCCTCACCCTGACACTTCCAAGCTACTAATCCAAATGGAGGAGCCCCTAATCACAACGGAAATCCCTAGAAATAACACCAAGGAAAACCCCAGGAAACTTCTGGTTCCTAACAGAAAATTTCATATTCAGCCAAACACTGCTTTCTACTTTTCAGAGAGTTTTCTTCCCCAAAATATTAAATTATACAGAAGAAACTTTTGAATTCTTTTCTTGTATCTACCCCTCAAGATCCAGCACAATCTGGGCAAAGACAGCAGTTCATCCACAGGTCCAGACTTGTTGCCTTTTTTTTTTTTTTTTTTTTTTGAGACAGGGTCAGACAGTGGCATGATCTCAGCTCACTGCAACCTCTGCCTCCCAGGCTCAAGCCATCCTCCCACCTCAACCTCCCAAGTAGCTGGGACTACAGGTGTGTGCCACCACATCTGGCTAACTTCTGTATTTCTGATACAGACAGAGTTTCATCATGTTTGCCAGGCTGGTCTCAAACTCCTGAGCTCAAACAATCCACCCCCCTCAGCCTCCCAAAGTGCTGGGATTCCAGGTGTGAGCCACTGCACCCAGCTCATACTTATTGCTTTTAACACTTACTTTTTAATATTCCTGAGTAATCCACTGGGTAACGACTAATGCAATACAACTCTGGGGCCAAACATCTTATATAACATTCCCAGACTTATAGTCATATTTTGTCTAAATCCAATACAAATAATTCAATTGCCCAGTGTCTTATCTAGAATGATCTCATGTAAGGCAAGCAGAGATCAGCACATGCTTTGTGTAACAGGTCAGAAGGTAAATACTTTAGGCTTTATGGGCTGCTGTATGGACTCTGCTACATATTTTTGATTTGCATTTTCTTAAAACTCCTAAAAAAATTTACAAGTTATTTTTAGCTCACAGGCCATACAAACGCAGGCCCAGGTCACAGTTTGTTCAATTCCTGAACTTTAAGAAAAATTGAATACTTTGGAAGACACTGGAACTTAGTTGGAGAAAAAACAGCCTCCAGGGAAAACTTGAATGGTACACCCTAAGCACTATAAATGGCCACCAACAAACTGGACCATGAGGTCAAAGGGGAGGAGTATTACCCGCTTCTGCTGTTCCAAGAGCTCATGTTCCTTCAGCGAATGATCTCCCTGCTTAAAAAAGAAAACAAGCTCATACCAGCACCAATATTCCACAGGCCAATCTCTCACAGCTCTTGCTTCTTGAGATCCTCTTCCAGTCAAGGACCCATGTTCTAGTCTTTAATCCTGACCTTCTCAGAAACCTTAGTTCTAGGATTCAACTTTCTCTAAGGCTCCACTCCCACCAGGCCAGGGCTTCCACCTACCCTACCTGCTTGGCACGCTCCTCCTGCTGCATCAGTAATGCCGCCTGCTGCTGAGCCAGCTTCAGCCGCTCCTCCTCTGACAGTGCCACCGGCTCACCCACACGGAGAGGAGGCGGGGGCCCCAAATTTGGTGGGTGGGCCATAGGAAAGCCAAGGCCAAGGCCTGGTGGAGGTGGTGGGGGTGGCGGAGGAGGCTGTAGAGGGGGGAGTCCCATAGGTGGTGGTGGCATAGGAATTCCAGGGAGCTATGGAGAAAATATGATCATGAAACTAGGAAGCATTTATTCATTATGCAAACATTTGGGGGAATCTACTTTGAGTCAGGAGCTGGGATTCTAAGTTAAATGATACACAGTTCCTAAGAAAGAATGCTCCACAGCACTATGAAGATATGACAATGTTAACTTCCTTTGGCATCAACCAAAGGAAGCTATCCTGAACAGAGATTCTGCATACAATTCCAGGAGACTCGAGGACACCTCTGAGGTCATCTAGGGACTCCTCATCCTACACACAGAGATCAACAGATCTCAGGTCAGAGCCACTATTTTAGAGAAAAAGAGGCAAATCCTAGATCAGAAGGAACATGGAAATTGAGACGACTTAAATAAACAGGAACCACTGTGCCAAGGCAATACAAACCCCAATGACTACTAAACGCAAGGAGTATGAAATCAAATCAGGGAGCCCTAGATGTCTCACAAAAGAACATGGGAACTGTGCCCAAGGCAGGCAAAGAAGACGGTGATTGCTTCCAGCTGGGTAGGGACAAGTTAGGCTTCCTTGCATTCAAGCTTTTTTTTTTTTTTTGAGACAGAGTCTTGCTCTGTTGCCCAGGTGGGAGTGCAGTGGCGCAATCTCGGCTCACTGCAACCTCTGTTTTCCAGGTTCAAGCAATTCTCATGTTTCAGCCTCCCAAATATCTGGGATTATAGGCACTGCCACCAGACCTGGCTAATTTTTGTATTTTTAATGGAGATGGGGGTTTTACCATGTTGGCCAGGCTGGTCTTGAACTCCTGACCTCAAGTGATCCATCCACCTCAGCCTCCCAAAGTGCTTGGTTGAGTCACCGAGCCCTGCCTTTCTTTTGAGACAGAGTCTCACTCTATCACCTGGGCTGGAGTGCAGTGGCTAGATCTCGGCTCACTGCAACCTCCACAACAATTCTCCTGCCTCAGCCTCCCAAGTAGCTGGGATTACAGACATGTGCCACCACATCCAACTATGTTTTGTATTTTTAGTAGAGACGAGGTTTCACCATGTTGGCCAGGCTGGTTTCGAACTCCCAATCTCAGGTGATCCATAAGCCTTGGCCTCTCTAAGTGCTGGAATTTTTTTTTCCAATTTTTTAATTTAATTTTAAGTTCTGGTGTACATGTGCAAGATGTGCAGGTTTGCTACATAAGTAAATATGCACCAGGGTGGCTTGCTGCACCTATCAACCCATTGCCTAGGCATTAAGTCTGGCATGCATTAGCTGTTTTTCCTGACACTCTCCCAGCCCCTGCCCCACCCTCTCCTTTTTTTTTTTTTTTCTGTTTAAGAAACAAAGTCTCATTCTGTCACCCAGGATGGAGTACATGCAGTACAGTGGTGCAACCATAGCTCACTGCAGCCTCGAACTCCAGGGCTCGAGCAATCCTTAAGTCTCAGCTTTCCCAGTAGCTGGGACTCTATAGGTGCGTGCTGCTGTGCCGATAATTTTTTAAACTTTTTTGTAGTATCAGAGTCGTACTACGTTGCCCAGGCTGGTCTTGAACTCCTGGCCTCAAGTGATTCTCCCATCTAGGCATCCCAAAGTGGTGGGATTACAGGCATGTGCCACTGCACCCGGCCACAAGCTCAATCTTGAATGACAGGTAGAATTTGGAGAAGCAGACAGTGGGAAGGAGGCGTCAGCATCAAAGAGAGAACTGAAGAGCTCACAATTCTGCCACGGCAGTACCTCCCTGCCCAAACTGTTAGTTGCATCCCAAGTATACTGCAGGTGAAAGGAAAGGCTTCCCTGAACAGATGGAATCTTTTTTTCTTTTCCCCTCCTCAGGTTAGGCTAGTAATTAATGTGCAAGAGTGTCACATCTCACACATGCGCGTGAACACCCAATCATTACACTCATGAACTACAAAAAAATCAGCAGATAGAATACTTAAAAATGGAAGAACCTCCCTACCTGTGCTGACATGGGAGGTGGAGCGGCTTTGTCCCCATCTTCCCCTCTCAAAACGGGCCGATTCAGCACGATGCCAGTCTGCAAAAGAGAAAGGACTCTAGGTCGGTGCAAAATTAGATATTTCACTAAACGACATTTTCGCCCAATTCATTCAACAAAATGCACCTAGCGCCTGTCTGCGAGCGCTCCGGCTGGGCACTGAAGAGGACCAAGATAAATACAAGAGATTACAACTAAGCTAGCAAAGGCAAGAAGGCAAAGAGAGCAAGCCTCCGCCTTGCTGTGCCGAGATAAAGAAAGACCGAGCCGTGAGGAGTATAGGTCTCCTGGAGACACTCGGCCTGACGTCTTGCCGCCAACACCCACCTGGCGGGTGTAGGTCTGCAGCCGCTCCACCAGCTCCTCGCGACTACCTGCGAGGCAAAGTACACAATCAATAAGGCAGGCCAGCCCGGCCAGGTCAGGCCCCAGCGGCCCGCCTCCGCCCCTCGCGCCCGGGTTTCCCGGGTAACCAGGCTCCGCTTCTCCGCAGGCCAGTAAAGGCCCCTTGACTTCCTGCGTTCCTCACCCTGGATCGGAGCTCCGATCTCTGCCAACTTGGCCTGAAGCTCCTGGGCAGCCCAGGCGCCATAGTGGCCTGGAGGTGGCGGCGGCGGCGGCAGCTGCAATTCCGCTTTGGGAGGCTCCGGGTGCTCGGTCGCCATCTTAGCCGCAGGAAGGCGCACGACCAACCCGGAAACTCGGGCCAGCCGCCGGGCCCACTTTCCGGAACTTCCGGCAGCGCCGTGCGCCACGTCCTCTCTGGTTGGGAGGCTGTGCGCCCCCTGCCGTTCCCTGGGCCACCGGATTCGCCGCAGACGCCCCTTTCACCAACGACCCCTCGGCGGCCTAGTCGCGAGGCCTCCTGGGAGTTGTAGTGCACAGGTCTCGGTCTCTACGGGCCTTGCGCCTCGCTACTGCCCGAAGGCCGGCGGCGGGCCCGTGGGCGGGGCTGCGGAGAAGGCTGGCCCTTCCCCGAGGGAGTGTTTTCTGCGCCTCACCTGCGGGAGCGCAGGCTTTCAAGCCTTCCGGCCCGGCTCCCCGGTCAGAGGCCCTGATGCTTACGCTCCCAGGGAGTCCCGAGAGACTCATTTCCCCGGCGGCCCCGCGTTGCGGGCGCCCAGCGGGAGGCTGGAGCCGATGCCTGGGATAAAACAGTGTCTGATTGTTTGCCCGCCCACCCCCGGCCCAGGCCCGGATGAATGGGCTGAAAGGGGATCCGAGCCGGGAGAGGAGCGGGACCGCCCGGGCTGAGCTCCAGCTGCCGACCTGGGGGAAGGGCAACACTAAAACCCCCTTTTCCACCGTCCAGGCCGGCTCAAATGTCGTCTCCTCCACTAAGCTTTCTCCTGCTTTCCTTTCCTTTCTTAGAGCTCCCATAATACATTCGAATCTCCACCGTTCTTTCTTGCCCTTTCTTCCTACCTCCAACTCAAAAGTATGAGCAGGTACTTGATCTTTTTCAGTCTCGCACTGCCTGGCGTTCAAGAGGTGCCCAATAAATGATTACTAGAAAAAAGGAGTAATTGTTCTGGTGACAGCATTTGTCTTTTTTAGTCTCAAAAATAAACTCAGTTGGGAGGCCGAGGCGGGTGGATCACGAGGTCAAGATATCGAGACCATCCTGGTCAACATGGTGAAACCCCGTCTTTACTAAAAACACAAAAAATTAGCTGGGCATGGTGGCGCGTGCCTGTAATCCCAGCTACTCAGGAGGCTGAGGCAGGAGAACTGCTTGAACCCAGGAGGCGGAGGTTGCGGTGAGCCGAGATCGCGCCATTGCACTCCAGCCTGGGTAACAAGAGCGAAACTCTGTCTCAAAAAGAAAAAAAAATAAATAAAAATAAAAAAAATAAATAAACTCAGGCCCTTTTCCCTCAGCCGCACGCACTGGGGGCCACCTTGCCTCCCGCTCCCCACCCCAATTCCCCCTGGCCTTTAGGGATATTGGCAGAGACTGGCAGGGTTCCTTGCCTGCCTAGCATCCACCTCTCCCAGTCCCACACCATCAATTCAGTTTCTCTCCCCACCTCTGCCACTAGCTCTGCACTCTCACTGACCAGGCTCACTGTGTGTTCAGTAAGGGAGGGGGAGACTCAAGTGGAATGGTCTCATTTCGCCACTGCACATACCCTTCAGATCTTTCCTCTAGCTCCATTTTGCCAAGTGCTCCCAGTGGAGAAGTAGCTGAGAACAGGCAGGAAAAAAAAGAATGGGGCACCAGGTCCAGGAAAGGTGAGGTTTGGGGGAGAAAGGGAAAAGGACTGGGTCAAAGGTTGGCTCACATCCTAGCACTGGGTGGAAAGTCTTCTTCCTCTTACCCAAAGCCTGACCCTGCCCCTTTCCATTAATGTCACTGTGGCTGGCTCCTGCTGCCACTCCCAGAGGGGAAGCCAAACCCAGAAAGGACAGTAAGGTAGGCAGAACAAGGGCACCCTTCCCTCCAGCTTGTCAGCCCACTCAGGCAGAATCTTTCTAGGCCAAAGGAAGGCTCTTTTGCTCCCTGTAACTGGAGAGCCCAGGGCAGGTCATCTGAGGCTGAAGGCCCCAAGGCATGTGTAGGTACTGGAAGCGTGTGGGGTCTCTGAGGCAGGATATAAAGGCCAATAGTAGACCCTCATTTTATCATAATAGCCCTGGGAAGGAGGCAAGGTATTACGGGCCCCTTCTGCCCGATGTTGTACACGTGGAAGATTGATGGGCAGAGAAGGTGACATACCCAAGGGGCCACCAGCAGTCCTTCTGACTCAGAGTCCCTATAACTGTAACAAGGACCCTGACACAATATTACCTATTGCCTATGTAAGCCTAGAAGGGTGTATCCAGCCCCTTCCAGTCCCAGCTTTGGGTGGCTACCCAGCTCCAGGATCCTTGCTTTAGCAGGTCCAGAGCAAGAGAGAAAGCAGGTGTCCAGGCCAGCCACAGAACTCAATGTGGGGCCCTCCATGTCTGGCATGGCTTTGGGAGGTGCTGCTGCCCAGCTTCTGGGTGATGGAAACTGAGGACCGAGAAGTTCACACGGAACCTTCGTGGTGTGTATTATCTCTGCTAGCTCAGAACAGCTTTTCATTTTAGAGCTATAAACAACAGGGCTCAGGGAATTGCCTCTTGTTTTTTGGAGACAGTCTCCAGCCCAGGCTGGAGTGCAGTGGTGTGATCTCAGTTCATTGCAAACCTGTGCCTCCCAGGCTCAAGCAATTCCTCTGACCCAACCTCCCAAGTAGCTGGGACTATAGGCACACGCCACTATGCCCAGCTAATTTTCTGCATTTCAGTAGAGATGGGGATTTACTGTGTTGCCCAAGCTGGTCTTGAACTCCTGAACTCAGGCAATTTGCCCACTGTGGCCTCCCAAAGTGCTAGGATTACAGGCGTGAGCCACCATGCCCAGCAAGTTGCCTCTTGACTCTGGGATTTAAGAGCAAAACCAGGACTGAACTTGGGTTCTCTGATGCCTGGTGCCAGGTGCCTGGGCAGGGGTCCCAGCCTCACTATAGCTCTGGTGAGGAGTGAGTGGGTCTGGAGTCCTAGTGAGGAAGAGTGAGTGAGCAGCCGGGAGCTACCTGAGAGGGTGCAGGGGACAGGCTGGAAGGGAAGGGGGTGTGTGTGAGCACAGATGGGACCAGACAAGGCTGGAGCAGTGTTTCTCTGTTGGAGGGGAACAGAGGAGAGGAGGTAGGGAGCATGTGAGTACCTGCAAGTGTACCTGCCTCTCGCTCACCCAGAGCCCAACTATGACCCGCGGGGCCCCGGAATACCCAGCAATGCAGGACTATCCAGACATCTTCCCGGCCTCAGTTTCCCTGTCTGAGAAAAAGGAGCTGGCCACATTAGTGTCCAACTCTGCAGGGTTGCCAGAGGAAGACAACTGCATCAGAAGATGCCACCCAGAGACGGTTCACGGCAGTCAACGGGCAACCGGGGGACCACCCCTCTTCCCGCTTCCTTTCCCCACTCTCCTTTCTCCCCTACTTGCCCGAGGCCTGGCCCCGCCCCTCGCCTTCCTCCGGTGTGCGACTGGGGGCGGGGGGGGGGGGGGGGCGGGCAGACCGGGAGGAGCAAGCGGAGCGGACGCCGCCACCTGATCCCATTCAGGCTCTGCGAGGCGAGCCACCGGCACTCGGCGCACAGGGCCCTGGGCACCCTCGGACCCCGTGCAGATTTCGAGACAAGGGGCCAGAGACAGCAGCGGCCGCCCCCTATCCAGGTGGGAGGCAGAGCCCAGGCGCGCAGTGTGAGTACTGCAGTGGCCGGCCTGGGGTTGGAGGAGTGGGAGTGGACCAGGTCGGGAAGGGGGCCGAGAGAAGCGGGCGGGACAGTGTCTTGGGGGCCTATTGCCTGGAGAGCATGAGGAGGGGGGCGCTCTACTCCAGGAAAGCAGAAGAAGATGGGGTGAGCGGGCCAATCTGGCCTATCCCCTATGGTAACCAGATCCTACTGGCAGGATCCCTGGGGGATGTTGGGATGAAATTGAGGGAATGGGAAGTGTGATGGGGGTGGGCACTAATGGAGATGAGGATGGAGGGAATTCGGAGGCAAGGATGACGTAGGGGTGGATGAGAGAAAAAGGAAGCTGGGTGGGGGGGCCGGGGACAGATCTGGTGCAGGCTGGGGGGGGGGGGCGAGGAAAAAGAAGGAGGTGGAAAGATTTGCTCTCCTGGGCCAGTAATTTGTAGACCCCCCTCAGCCCTTTACCCCTTCCTCTTGAGGGCCCTGGGTCAGGGTCCCTCGTCACTGGGCTGTGCCATCCCTCAAGTCAGGACAGGATGGAGTCTCTGGGCCATTCAGCAGTCAGGTCCAAGTGGTCCAGTCCAGGGCACCCCTTCCTCTGAGTACATCAGTTTCAGCTCTAGAGCTCAGAGGAGACAGGAGAAAGGGCTCCTTTAGGAGTAGGTGGGAACCCAGGCCCATTTTCAAAGCTTTGGTCGGCTATACTGTTTCTTTGGTTCCCTGGAGAGAAACAAGCAATTTGCAAAACTGGGCAGCAGTGTGAGGTAGATTGTTCTAACTAAAATTAGCACTGACATTCTGACTAGCCTGGGTGCCCTGACCTGCCTGGGATAGCTGGGAGATCTCTCTCTTTCCATGGAGAAGACATCAGGCAGAATGGGGAGTCATGTGAAGCACATGAGGGCAGGAGCCAGGGCCACTGCTCTTAAGCTCGGCTCCAGCAGCACTGACATACATGCCACACCAGCCAGAAAATCAGAGGGAAACCCAGCCCTGTGGCCCCCTCCCGGAGAGGCACGGCCTTGGCCCCATCTCCGAGACAGGCATCTTGGAGTAAAGTTGCCAAGGGAAGACAGGCCTCCTCCAATGTCCGAGTGGCACCCTCTCTCAGGACCTAGAATGTTTAGCCTGGCCAAGTGCCCACCCAGAAGAGACAGGGTTACTGCTTCCAAATACCTGAAGGTCTATCATGGAGAAAAATGTTCTGTGTGCTCTAGGAGGGCAGCACTACCAAGAGTGCAGAATGAGAGGTGGAAGGAGCTGGCCAGAATGGGTAATAATCTGGCTGTCTCAGAAAGGACCTGAAGAGCTCTAAGTTGCTCAGAAATGGATCACGCTGTATTGGGAGGTGATGCAGCCTGTCATTGATAGTGGCCATACAGAAGCTGGTGCCCACCTTCAGGGGCTGGCGTCTAGGGAATACCTACTCTGAGGATGCCCTGTCCACTGTCCCTAAGCAGGCCTCAGACTGGGGCCTGACTAGCTCCCCAGAGCTCACCTATGTGGGGAAATGGGAAAGGCCCAGGAGTGAGACAGAGCGGGATACCAGGCACCTGTCACTCTCTATGTGTGGCCAATTGAAGCTCTGCACCCAGGAAAGATCCCCATAGCCAGGCTCAACTTCCTTGGCTGACCCTGAATCCTCTGAGAAATAGGATGGTTTCTGCAAGTTTAGCAAAGGTGGATATAGGCTTTCCCTTCTCATCTTGGGACACTTCTGTCTAATCCCCAAGTTCTCTAAGCAGCAGGAGAGACAGAGGAAGAAGGTATGTATCCTCAGAGGGCCCAAGGCTCTCCCTTCCTCCTGTAAGCAGCCCCAGCTAGGCCAGGCCAACCCTTCTCTGCCCCAGCAATCCTTGAAAAGACAGGGAGGACCTCAGGCTTCTTTTGCCGTGCCCTTGGTTACCCTCTGTGGCTGGACCTTCACCCTTGGCTCCCAGCGGATTAAGTCTGTCTGCAGGCAGGTGGAGGGAGGCAGTGATAAGGCCTAGAGAAAAGGGGAGGCATAAGCAGGACATCTTTCCACCCAAACAGGTTTAAATGTAATCCAGGATTAAGGGAGCAGGGTCAAGAAGAGAGATTGGAAGCCAAGCCCAAGGCCCCCGGAGAAGGCGATGATCAAAAGGGTTTTCACATTACCTCACCCCTCCTGGGACCCAGGTGTCCTAGTTCCACACACATGCACATGCCCATAAGGTTCCAGGCTCCCCCTCCTCCATGGAGAAGGGTATGTGTGAGGGCTGCAGCTATACTTGAACCTGGAGACTGAGGCCCCCACCCTAGCTTGGGGACAGGCATCACTGCTGATCTTTCCACCGGAGCTGCCCAGGATTGGGCTGCCCTTAAGCTGAGGCATTCCTGTGGGGAAAGGAGACTTGTGCAAGACCAAGCCCTCCTCCCTTCTCTCACTCCTGGGCTCACTTGGGATGGAAGCTCGCCTTCTGGAGAGTCTCAGGAGGGCAACAAGCAGGAGCCACCTCTTACCCGACCTGCACCCCGGCCCAGGTTGCCATCCCATTGCTTTGGTCAGGCACCTTTCCCTGCACAATCAGCTGATGGGGCCACCTGGGTTTCAGGTGTCTGGGGATGGAATCCAGATAGGGCTCCAGGATTTCAAGACCTTCCTTTCCCTCATGAATTTCTCAGTCTCCAACCCTCAGCACAGGAGCCCAGCTAGGAGCATGCAGGACTCAGAAGCATGCAGAATTGCCAGAGTCTAGGGCAAGGTTGAGGAAATCAGTTCTCTACAGAAATAGCACATATGGTGTCTAAGGACATGGACTTTGGAGCCAGAAACAGCAGGTAGGAATCTCATTTCTACTGTTACCAGCTGTGTAGCCATGGACATGGACTCTTAGAGTCTAAGTTTCCTCATCTGTACAGTGGGAATAATACCTATGTCAGTGCTGTGTTGAGGACTAAGTGGGATTAAGTATATACAATATAGTACATAGAGTAAGCCTGTAGTATTGACTCAGAGCCATATCACTCCGAGGAAGTGAAGGCCTGATTAGTGTTTCTGAGGAGCTCAGTTTCTCTGGGGAGTCAGGACCAACCCTGGGTTAAAGCAATTGGGCAGGAGTCCTGGAGGAGGGAAAACTGAGTTGAGATCTCTATGTTCTGAGCCAAGCCCTGCTGCTGAAGCCACTCCACTGGGAGACATGTACAAACGACCATGAGACAAAGACAAGTCAGGAGCAGGCAGAGAGACAGAAAGAGGGCTGAAGGGTGGGAGTGGCTACAGCCTGAAGGGCTGGCAACACCCCAGACCCTGTAATTCCACCCAAGACTAGGTTATCTGGAGCACTAAGGAGATAGGGTCTTGGTAACAGGAGGTAGGAATCTGATCTGCCCTGGCCTCTCTGCTCACCCCACCTCTTGGAGCTCTTCGCATCAGAGCTGCTGGGGCCCAGAGCCCATCTCCTCTGCCCACTGCAAACCCATCTACCTTCTTCTTCTGCCAGGCTTCTCGGGAACACTGGCCCTGCTACCAGAGCCGCAGGATCCCCCATGAGTGCCTGTGAAGGGAGTCCTGGATAGCGAGGCCCTGGCTGGTCCAGGGGTTGGTACTCCACCATGCCACCCATCCTCCAGCGCCTGCAGCAGGCCACTAAGATGAGCCGCAGGAAAATCCTGCTGCTGGTGCTAGGGTGCAGCACCGTAAGCCTTCTCATCCACCAGGGGGCGCAGCTCAGCTGGTAAGGGGGCGTGGCCTCGGCGAGGGGGCGGGGCCCCGGGGGCCCAGAACTCCCCTGCCCGTTCTTCCACCTGCCGCTTTGCTCCTTCCCTCTATTCTGAAAGTGCTTTCCCTTTAGGGCCACACAGCCTCCCTGGACAGGGACTGGTCTTCAATGAAACGCTTGAGGGACTTCCTCAAAGTTACAGAGTCAGCTGAGATCTGAATCCAGCTCGACTCCTTCCTACGGCATGCAGCTAAGCATCTTCCCAATGGAAACAACTCACGACTTCCCTAGTGCTGGGCAAGGCCAAGTCCCCTCACTTCTCTGAGACCCAGTTTTCTCATCTATACAGTGAGACATGATGTGTGTGATGCAGCCAGTCACTCTCATACAGGACACCATGTGATTCATGGGAACCCCGACCCTATTCCTGACTCACTGTGTGAACCCAACAAATACCTGCACCTCTTGGGGACTTGACATCCCCATTTTCTACAATGTCTGCCCCTGAGAATGGTGTGAATGGGCCCAGCCCCCTTTGCCAGATGATTTGCTGGTTTGAAATCCCAAACACCCATGTGTTAAGAATGAAGTAACAGCAATGAAAGTTTCACAGGGGCTGGGATTATTGTTTTTGTATATTGCTATATTTCTTGAACCTAGCATAATGCCTGGCACATAGTGGATACCCAAAACATATTTGATGAATGAATGAATGAGGTATTAGACCCCTTAAAAGAAACCTAACAAACGGGTTGCTGCAGAGTCCACTGTCAACCATCTACAAAGTGAGGAGCCAGTTAAAGAGTGAAAATGAAATAGAGCAAAGGGATCTAGTGATGATGTGAGTTGTCTCCAGAATTTGTGTAAGTTATTTTCTCCATTTGGCCTTCAGTTTCTACATCTACAAAGTGGGATTCCTCAAAGATCTCTGGGGGCCTTTGTCCCTTATTAATTTCTGCATAAACAAATTACCTTAAAGCTTAGCAGCTGAAAACATCTGTTCTTGGGGGTCAGGAAGCCAGGTGTGGCTTACTGGGAACTTCTGGACCAAGGTCTTTCATGGGGTTGCAACCAAGGTGTTTGCTGGTGATGCAGTCTCATCTGAAGGCTTGGTTGGAAGGGATCGGCTTCCAAGCTCCACATGGTTTTGACAGGCTCAGTTCTTCAAGCACGCTGGTAGACTGAGGGCCTCAGGTCCTTGCTGGCTTTTCTCACTTAGTGGTAGCTCCCTATAGGGCTGCCCACTATATGGCAGCTTGCTTCCTCCAGCACCTCTCATCCGGGATTAAGAGAAAGATACCAAGATACTAACCACAGTCTTTCTATGATGAAATTTAAGAAGTGACATCCCATCATTTCTGCCCTCTTCTCTTCTTTAGATGCAGTGATATGTCCAGCCTCACTCAAGGCAGGGGAATACTCAGGGTGTGAACACGAGGAGGCCAGCAGGGATCATAGGGGGCATCATAGAGGCTATCCAGCACAGCCCTTGACCTTTCCATGAGTGCAGCCTGGGCGGGGCCACTCTGTGGGGCATCCCACAGTCCTTGGGGGAAGGGCAGGGGTCAAGTGGCAGCCCCCTCAGTCCCTCCTCTCTGCACACCCCCTGGGCCCGGCAGGTACCCGAAGCTGTTCCCACTGAGCTGCCCTCCTCTGCGGAACTCGCCGCCGCGCCCCAAGCACATGACCGTGGCCTTCCTGAAGACACACAAGACAGCGGGCACGACGGTGCAGAACATCCTGTTCCGCTTCGCTGAGCGCCACAACCTTACGGTGGCCCTGCCACACCCGAGCTGCGAGCACCAGTTCTGCTACCCGCGCAACTTCTCGGCGCACTTCGTGCACCCGGCCACGCGGCCGCCGCACGTGCTGGCCAGCCATCTGCGCTTCGACCGCGCGGAGCTGGAGCGCCTCATGCCTCCCGGCACCATCTACGTCACCATCCTGCGCGAGCCGGCCGCCATGTTCGAGTCGCTCTTCAGCTACTACAACCAGTACTGCCCGGCCTTCCGGCGCGTGCCCAACGCCTCGCTCGAGGCCTTCCTGCGCGCGCCCGAGGCCTACTACCGCGCCGGCGAGCACTTCGCCATGTTCGCGCACAACACGCTGGCCTATGACCTGGGTGGTGACAACGAGCGCAGCCCGCGCGATGACGCCGCCTACCTGGCGGGCCTCATCCGCCAGGTGGAGGAGGTCTTCTCGCTCGTTATGATCGCCGAGTACTTCGACGAGTCGCTGGTGCTGCTGCGGCGCCTGCTGGCCTGGGACCTGGACGACGTGCTGTACGCCAAACTCAACGCGCGCGCCGCCAGCTCCCGCCTGGCTGCCATCCCCACGGCGCTGGCGCGGGCGGCGCGCGCCTGGAACGCACTGGACGCTGGCCTCTACGACCACTTCAACGCCACCTTCTGGCGCCGCGTGGCGCGCGCCGGCCGCGCGTGCGTGGAGCGCGAGGCGCGCGAGCTGCGCGAGGCTCGCCAGCGCCTGCTGCGGCGCTGCTTCGGCGACGAGCCTGTGCTGCGGCCAGCCGCGCAGATCCGCACCAAGCAGCTGCAGCCGTGGCAGCCCAGCCGCAAGGTGGACATCATGGGCTACGACCTGCCCGGCGGCGGCGCTGGCCCGGCCACCGAGGCCTGCCTCAAGCTGGCCATGCCCGAGGTCCAGTACTCGAACTACCTGCTACGCAAGCAGAAGCGTCGGGGCGGTGCGCGGGCCCGGCCCGAGCCGGTCCTGGACAATCCCCCGCCTAGGCCCATCCGAGTGCTGCCTCGCGGCCCTCAGGGTCCCTGAGCTCCGCAGGCCTCCAGGAGTCTGGGTCCTGCCCTGCCCTCCCAGGAGTCCAGCCAGGGGCTCCCTCCATGTCCCGCCCCATGAGAGCCCTTGCTTTTCGAGGGTCTTGAGCCCCTGGCTGAGCTTTGGGGTGCAGCTCCCTGAGCCTGGCTTCCCTATCATGGACTGAACCCCGCCTTCGGGCACGGCGCTGACAGGCTGGATCCAGCGCTGGGCCAACTGGTTGGTGATTTTGACAAGAGGCCTGACGGCTGTCCAGAACTGCATACCCTACCGTTTTCTGGGGGGCTGAGCCCCCTCCCCACCTGTCTTTTCCTATTGGATAAGCCCAGGCCCCGCGGAGAGGAGCTGAGCCCTGGGGAAAGGCTGCTCTTGCTCTTCCTCCCAGGGCTGGAGGCTCCCTGTACTTTGCTGTCTTCCAGGTTCTACCCTCCCCGCAGGCCTAAGCTGCTCCCAGTCTCCCGGAACCAAAAGTTCTTGGGTTGGGATTTTTGTTTGATTGGTTTTTCTTTTTTTAATAAAACATCTTTAAAATGTGTGAGTTGTATGTCAGTCATAGAAGCCGGATTCCCCATATTTGAGGATGAAGTGGATGCCCAGGAGGAGCTGTTCCTGGAGCCATGAGGATGGGGGTGTGGACTCAAGGTCCCCCGCCACCTGACATAGGCCCACAACCCTCCTCAACTGCTTGACTGACTGGGCCCCCAACACAGACTGGCCACCTCAGCCCCACTCACTTTCCGCGTCGTTCTTTCTCATAAAATTCTGCAACATTTACTGAGCATCATCTCTAACTCCGGGATACAGGTGAACCAAGCAGATACGGCCTTATTTTCATGGCGCTCATGGGGAAACATTGGAACAGGAGCAAGGCAGGAAGGCAGGTAAGCAAAGAGGAAGGACTGGAGGGGTTAGAGCAAAATGACACCTCCTTGGGTGGAAGGAGGATCATTTTCAGGTAAGGAGCTGCCTAACTCAGAATTTTACCTCCCCCTGTGAATCACTGACTTCTAATGGCCTGGTTTCCTCACAAGAAGACAACTCGGACTCAGATGAAGACCAATTCCTTTCTGCAATTTGCCTTAACACAGCAAGATAGCCAGCACTTCCAGGTGAAATCTCCCTTGAGACTAGCAGAGAATTGCTTATCGCCATTACTGGAGGTAACGAAAAAAAGAAGAAGAAAAAAAAAACTAGCAGAGAATCAGGACTTTTCCTATTCCTTTCTTCAGAGCTAGATCAACATATCTGGACCAGTAATAAAAACAGTAGCTGTTATGGTCTGTGATGTGCCAGCCACCATTAAAGGGCTTGAGGTATATTAACTTTGGAGATAGGTGCTGTTTTCCAGGTGAGGGAACTGAAACTTGGGGGACATTAAGTCAGGGTCACACAGCCAGAAACTAGCCACTAGGATCTGAACCAAGATAGTGTAGCTTCAGAGTCTGTGCTCTTAAGTGTTGTGTGTAGTGCCATTCAAATAAAAAAGGTCACATGCCACAGGCTAGGCTGACTCCCGGCACCTTCCCCCAAAAGAATGTAAAGTGAAGAACCAAGACACTACCATCAGCATCTCTTTATCCTATTTTTCACGGAGACAGCGGTTGACCTGTTTGGACAATGGACATTGCAGTGATTGGTTGGCAGTTTGCATGACACACCCTCAGCTTGAAAGGGGATCGTATGGCACCCCACTTTTTTTAGCAGAGCTCTGAAAAAGGCAATAATTAGAATCATGCAAAGGCATAATTAAGTTTCTAAAATTACAGAGCAGTAAAGAATTGAACTAGACTCAAAGTGATCTATCCAAAAACAGGTGTCCTCTTGCCCCCAGACAAGAAGGTGCTTGCCACTGTACATCTGCCCTATTCTCTGGTCATACTTCCAGAAACATCCTTCACCTTGCCCTCAGTTAGCCTGGAAAATTCAGACATGTCTTTAAGTCTACTTTTGTGTGTGTGTGTGTGTGAGACAGAGTCTCACTCTGTCACCCACTCTGGAGTGCCGTGGTGTGATCTTGGCTCGCTGCAGCCTCCACCTCCCAGGTTCAAGCGATTCTCCTGCCTCAGCCTCCTGAGTAGCTGGGATTACAGGCGTCTGCCACCACACTCAGCTAATTTTTGTATTTTTAGTAGAGACAGAGTTTCACCATGTTGGCCTGGCTGGTCTCAAACTCCTGACCTCAGGTGATCCCCCTGCCTCGGCCTCCCAAAGTGCTAGGCTTACCAGCATGAGCCACCGCACCTGGCCAAGTCTACTTTGATGGGTGTCCTAGTTTATTTTGTGTCGCCATTGAAGAATGACTGAGGCTGGTAAAGAAAAAGGTTTATTTGACTTAATCCTGATTACTGGGAAGTTCATATTGGTATATGTATCTGGCCAAAGTCTCATGCTACTTCCGCTCAGGACCCCAAATATGCAGAGACCACAGGGTGAGAGAAGAAGCAAGGGGGTCAGAGAAGATGCCAGGCTCTTTTTAACAATCAGCTTTTGGAACTAAGAGTGAGAAAACTCACTTATCTCCCAGGGAGGGCATAATCTTTTCATGAGGAATCCACGCCCATGACCCAAACACCTCCCATTGGGCCCAATGCCAACATTGGGGATCAAATGTCAACATGAGATTTAAGACAACCAAACCACTGCGATGGGCCTCTCCTGGCCTCCCTGACCCTCAGGCAGGTGGACCTTCCTTTATAAACCTTGCTCCACTTCAGCAGAGAGCACAACTCTGGCCTCAGAAAAATGTGGAATCAGGGGCAAATGGAATCATCAGGCACTAGGAAAGGGTTCTCTGTTTAACTCAGGAACAAGGACAAATCCTAAAGCTGAGCAGGGACTCTGGAACTCTTTGGTGGAAACATCTACAGCTTTAGCCACAATCCAGGGGAACAGCCCTCAGACCCTTAAACCCCAGCCCCTAGGACTCCTGCAAAGAGGCTCCTTCCACCAACAAACACTTGGTGCTGCCCACTCTGTGCCTACTCTGAATGGTCCCAGAGCTTTGGCAGTGAGTGAAACGTGGTCCCTGCCTTGAGGAGCTCACTTTAAGGTCTAGTCAAGATGTGGAGGCAGCAAACCTGGCCCAAAATGACTCAAGTTCCAGACCAGTATGATCTTGCCTAGTGGTTAACCACTGGGGCTCTGGAGGTGAAACCCTGGCTTTGCCATCTACCAGTTACATACTTTGAGCCTTGCTTTCCTCAGCTGTGAAATAAATAGTTTCCTGCATGGGCTTTGTGAACAGTATCTGAGATAATGCCCCTGGCACACTGCCTGGCACACAGAGGTTCTCCCAAGGTATCATCTCTGGTTTCATCAGGGCTCCTCCATGGTTGACACCTTTCATGTTATAGATGTTACGGTTTGACACATCTATTACAAGAGTTTTTCAGCAGATGGAAGAAAGCATTTTGAGGAAGGGGTGACTTTTTCTGCTTTCTCCAAAGCCATGGTATGGGCTATGAGCAGCCTTTATTTATTTATTTATTTATTTATTTTGGAGACAGGTTCTCACTCTGTTGCCCAGGCTGGAGTGCAGTGGCATAATCATAGCTCATTCACGGCAGCCTCAAATTCGAGTGATCCTCCAAACTCAGTCTCTGAGTAGCTGTGACTATAGGCCAATGCCACCACACTCAGCTAATTTTTTACTTCTTTGTAGAGACAGGGTTTTCAGTATGTTGCTCAGGCTGGTCTCAAACTCCTGGACTCAAGTTATCCTCCTGCCTTGGCCTCCCAAAGTGCAGGGATTACAGGTGTGACCTGTGGCCCCCAATCCAGCCTTGATTTTCATGAATGTAGGAAGCACAAAGTATGTGAGGAGCAAAGTGGAGGCCAGGAGTGCCTGCCTGAGGTCAGGAGAGGCTCTCTGGAGAAGGGATGTCCCAGATGAGGACAAGGATGGAAGAAGGTGCTCCAGACAGAGGTGCTGGGTATGAGATAGCCTGGGCCCCAGGAGACAGGGATATTGGACCATCCGGTTGGGGAGAAATATGCCAGTGCCAGATTATGAAAGGCCTTGAATGTCATGCTTAGAAGTTAAGATTGAGGCCAGATGTGGTGGATCATGCCTGCAATCCCAGCACTTTGGTAGGCCAAGGCGGGTGGATCACTTGAGGTCAGGAGTTCCAGACCAGTCTGACCAACATGGTGAAATGTCGTCTCTACTAAAACTACAAACATTAGCTGGGCACGGTGGCTGGCGCCTGTAATCCCAGCTACTCAGGAGGCTGAGGCAGGAGAATTGATTGAGCCCAGGAGGTGGAGGTTGCAGTAAGCTGAGATGGTGCCATCCCACCCTGGATGACAGAGCGAGACTTCGTCTCAAAAGGAGAAAGAAAAAAAAAAAAAGGAAGTTCAGATTGGCTAGTTTCTGAGGATCAGGTGTATGAATCCAGATTCCTAATTCAGACCAATGATCCTGAGGGGATGGAGCCTGAAAGCATCACCCAGAGTAACTGAAATGACATTGTCGACAGCTTTGATGACAGGGACCTCTTGGAGTTCCTCCTCCATGGCTTCTATATGTAAGGTTTTGGGAAGCCCTCTGACTTCCAGCTTCAAACCAGTCTTCCTTCTATCAAAGGTTATGATGTGATGGATTGCTCAAGCCAATCTAGGGCTGGGAATATGGCCACATTTGCTATATCCATTCTGCAGCAGATTGAATTGAATCTTAAGGCCACCCAGGCCTTGGTCCTGGCACCCACTTGAGAATTGGTTCAGTAGATGCAGAAGATGGCCATGGCATAATGAGATTACCTGTGTGCCTCCTGTCACACCTGCACTGGGGCCACCCGCATGCATGCTGAAGTGCAGAAGTTGCAAATGGAAGCTCCCCATATCATCATGGTACTCCTGGCCACATATTTGATGTGTTTCGCTGGAGATATCTGTCTCTCAAATACAGCAAGAGGTTTGCATTGGATGAAGCTGATGAAATGTTAAGCCATACATTCAAGAACCAGATCTATGACATATTCCAAAAGCTCAGCCAGGCACCGTGGCTCACACCTGTAATCCGAACACTTTGGGAGGCAAAGGAAGGAGAATTGCTTGAGCCCAGAAGTTGGAGACCAGCCTGGGCAGCAGAGTGAGACGACAGCCTTTACAAAAAAACAAAAAAACTAGCTGAACATGGTGGCATGCACCTATAGTCTCAGCTACTTGGGAAGCTGAGGCATGAGGATCACTTGAACCCAGGAGTAGGAGGCTGCAGTGAGCTATGATCACACCACTGCATTCCAGTCTGTGTGACAGAGTGAGATCCTGTCTCTTAAAAAAAAAAAAAAAAAAAAAAAAGGCTGGGCATGGTGGCTCACGCCTGTAATTCCAGCACTTTGGGAGCCAAGACAGGTGGATCACTTGGGGTCAGGGGTTTGACAACAGCCTGGCCAACATGGTGAAACCCCATATCTACTAAAAATACAAAAATTAGCCAGGAGTGGTGGCAGGCACCTGTAATTCCAGCCACTCTGGGGGCTGAGGTGGGAGAATTGCATGAACCCAGGAGGCAGAGGTTGCAGTGAACTGAGATTGCACCATTGCACTCCAGCCTGGGAGACAGAGCAAGATTCCGTCTCTAAATAAATAAATAAATAAATAAAATTTTAAAAATATAATAATAATAAATAAAGCTCAACAGCAACACTTAGATGCTTTTGCTGTCAGCTGTTATGCCTTCTGATGTGCTTGGGGTGACCAAGGAATTCATGAGGGACCCTGCCAGAATCCTTGTCAAGAAGAAAGAGTCCACATGACTGATTCTGGGTGTTGTTGGGCGTGCCTATAGTCCCAGCTACTCGAGAGGCTAGGGCAAGAGAATTACTTGAAGCCAGGAGGCAGAGGTTGCAGAGAGTCGAGATCGTGCCACTGCACCCAAGCCTGGGCAACAGAGCAAGACTCCATCCCACCCCACTGTGGGGGAAAAAAAAAAAGCTGCAAATGCCACTGGGAGAAGGCACATTAATTAGAACAACGATGTGGAATTCTACATCAGCATAGAACGAGAGGAGTGGAAGCTGGGCCCACTGTGTGACGTGTATGGAACCCTGATCATCATCCAGGCTGTCATCTTCACCAATACCCAAAGGAAGGTTGATTGGTTCACTAAGAAGATGCACGCCAGAGACTTCACTGTTTCTGCCATGCATGGAGATATGAACCAAAAGGAACAAGTTATGATCATGAGACGATCCATTCTGGCTCTAGCAGAGCATGGATGTGCCAGGTTTCTTTAATCATCAGCTGTGATCTTCCCACCAACAGGAAACATGATATTCACAGAATCAGTCATGTGGATGTTTTGGTCATAAGGGTGTAGCTTTTAACACAGTGACAACAGAAGACAGGGGGACTCTTCTAGACACGAAGACCTTGTACATCACCTCTATTGAGGAGCTGGCTCAAGGCTGCTGACCTCATCTGAGGGGGGCTGATCTGCCCCCCTCAGGGGTTCAATTTGGTGACTGAGGAGCAGCAGGAGGAGGGAGGCAAGGGAGATAAAGGATAGACATCATGTCATTTTTTTCTTTTTTCTTTTGTTGAGACGTAGTCTCACTCTGTCATCCAGGCTGCAGTGTGGAGGTCACTGCCTTCGGAGTGGAGGTGCCATACGGTTTCAAACAACCAGATCACTGTGAACTCAGAGCAATAACTCGCTGATCACCAAAGGGATGAGGCCAAGCCACTCATGAGGGCTCTGCCCCATGATCCAAACATCTCCCACCAGGCCCCTGCAGTGGCGATCACATTTCAACATGAGATCTGGTTGGGGGACACACAGCCAAACCATATCACTTACTATAGGCTAGGTCGGTGGTCCCCAACCTTTTTGGTGCCAGGGACTGGCTTTGTGGGAGATAATTCGTCCATGGTGTGAGGGGTTAAAGGGATGGTTTTGGGATGAAACTGTTCCCACTCAGATCATCAGGCATTAGATCTTCATAAGGAGTGCACAACCTAAATTCCTTGCACATGCAGTTCACAGCAGGGTTCATGCTCCTAAGAGAATCTAATGCTGATCTGACAGAAGGCAGAGCTCAGACAGTAATGTCTGTGGCTCAGGGGTTAGGGACCCCTGTGCTAGGTGCTCTTCTTTGCACTTTATGTATTTTAATTTAATTGATTTTATTTGAGATGGATTTTTTTTTTTTTTTTTTTTTGAGACGGAGTTTCACTCTTATTACCCAGGCTGGAGTGCAATGGTGCAATCTCGGCTCACCGCAACCTCCGCCTCCTGGGTTCAGGCAATTCTCCTGCCTCAGCCTCCTGAGTAACTGGGATTACAGGCACACACCACCGTGCCCAGCTAATTTTTTGTATTTTTAGTAGAGGCAGGGTTTCAATATGTTGACCAGGATGGTCTCGATCTCTTGACCTCGTGATCCACCCACCTCGGCCTCCCAAAGTGCTGGGATTACAGGCTTGAGCCACTGCGCCCAGCCTTGAGATGGATTTTTTTTTCTGCTCTGTCACCCTGGCCAGAGTGCAGTGGCTTGATCTTAGCTCACTGCAACTTCTGCTGCTCAGATTCAAGTGATTTTCCTGCTTAAGCCTCCCAAATAGCTGGGATTATAGGCCTGTGCCACCACACCCACCTAGTTTTTATACTTTTAGAAGACACAGGGTTTCACCATGTTGACCAGCCTGGTCTCAAACTCCTGACCTCAAGCAATCCACTCGTCTTGGCCCCTCAAAGTTCTGGGGTTACAGGCATGAGCCACCATGCCCGGCCAACTTATTTGATTTTTATAACACCCTGAGAGGTAGCTGCTACTCCTCTTCCTGCTTTATTTTAGAGACAGGATCTCACTTGCACCCAAGTGACAAGTCTCAGCTACTTGGAGGGCAGTGGTGTGATCGTGGCTCACTGCAGCCTCAAACTCCCAGGCTCAAGCAATCCTCCCTCCTCAGCCTCCCAAGTAACTGGAATTACAGGCACATACCACTAAACATCCAGGTATATCCCTTCTTGTAGAAGAGGAAACTGAGATACAGAAAGTTGAATTGCCCAGGCTCATACAGCTGGGAGAAGCTGCACTAGGACAGAAACCAGAGTGCTCAGGCTCCAGAGCCCAGGTCCTGCCACCACAATACATTACGCGACCCCCGATACACACTCCCAGCAGTCCCTGCAGCCTCCTTATTAAACAGCCTCATTATAAAAGCCTCCTGGGAGCAGGTTTGAGTGGGAGGGAGGGGCAGAGAGCCCAAATGCTTTGTGAACCCAAGGTGAGGTGGAAAGCTGGTGTTCCGCCAACACAACCAGGCAGCTTCCCGGAATGTGCCAGAGGCGTGGAGAGGGGCTGTGGGGCAGGGGTGCCAGAAGAAAGGGGCTAGACAGTCCCAGTGTGAGGAGGACATGGAGGAGAGGAAGGGGGACCCCTTCTCAACTTCCTAGACTCTAGATTAGCTCCTCTGGCCCAGCAGGGTTGCAGAAATATGAGGATTCCTGCCAGCCAATCCTCTTCTCTCCAGCAAGAGTTCCCCTGGTGCCCTCCCCTGGGCAAAGGACAGGACAGGATTGCCCTTCCCCACCCCCATCCTCCACCTTCGTCCCGATCTCATGGGATTGCCACAACACACAGGCAACAGAGAGCGAAGGAGTCAGGCTGTCATACCCCATTACCCATGGGAAAACTCAGACCGGGTGCAGTGGCTCATGCCACTGCATGAGCCTGTAATCCCAGCACTTTGGGAGGCCGAGGCGGGTGGATCACTTCAAGTCAGGAATTTGAGATCAGCCTGGCCAACATGGTGAAACCCTGTCTCTACTAAATATACAAAAATTAGCCAGGCGTGGTGGCACAAGCCTGTAATCCCAGCTACTAGGGAGGCTGAGGCAGGAGCGTTTGAACCCAGGAGGCAGAGGTTGCAGTGAGGTGAGATTGCACCACAGCATTCCAGCCTGAACAACAGGGCGAGACTCCATCTCAATAACAAAAAGCAAAAAAACAAACAAAAAACAAATGGGAAGACTGAGACCTAGAGAGGGAATGTGACTCCCAGAGGTGTCCCAGAGCCAGGGCAGACCTCCGAGAGTGAGGACACCCCATAAGCTGGGGCCACAGGAGCAGCCTGGCTCCTGTATCCCAACTCTGTTTCCAGCCCAGGGCTCCCTCTTTGGGGGTCCCCCAGCTTGATCAAACCCACTAGTCTCACAATCAAACATCTGATCTGTTACCCAAACTTGCTCCATCTCCGGTCTGTCAGTTTCCATGACTGGCACCCCCCACTCAAGCCGACGCTCAAGCCTAAAGCTTGGCACCTCCCAATGCCTCCTTCCCTCTTCCCTGAGTGCCACCTGTCACCACGTCTGTAGTTCTGACTCCTGCATAACTGTGACTCCTCACACCTCTCTCCCTACAACATCTGCTTCGGTCCAACAGTGTCTCCACTGCAACGGCCTCCTAGTGGGTCTGCCTCGAGGTTTCCACACCAAACACGCTTCCCACTTTGCATTCAGAGTGATCCTTGTTAAAGCAATCTGATCCTTTCACTCCCCTGTTTGAAACCACCTCTCCCCACGCCACCCTCCTTACCAGGCCCATGAGAGTCAACCTAGTCTGACCCCCAAAACCTTCCAGCTACATCTCCCATTGCCCCCTGCCCCTTCATATTCCAGCCACACTAGATTACATTACATTCTCTGAACACAGCGGTATGCCAGGTCAGCCCTTTATTGGCTCTCGAAAGCTGAACTGTGTAAGCCAGTTGTTGAACACAACCATTATTAAAAATTAAATTATGCTTGGGTGCAGTGGTTTATGCCTGTAATCCCAGCATTTTGGGAGGCCCAGGCAGGCGGATCACTTTAGATCAGGTGTTTAAGACTAGCCTGACCAACATGGTGAAATCCCATCTCTACTAAAAATACAAAACTTGAGCTGGGCGTGGTGGCGCCTGCCTGTTGTTCCAGCTACTCAGGCGGCTGAGGCAGGAGAATCGCTTGAACACAGGAGGCGGAGGTTACAGTGAGCCGAGATCCTGCCACTGCACCACAGGTGGGTGACAGAGCAAGACTTTGCCCCACCCCCTAAAAAAGGAAATTGTATATAATTACAATTAAATAAATTGTATTAATAATAAATAATAAATACTCAAAACTCATCACTTACTAGTAAGTTTACTACAATTTACTTTTTTTTGAGGCAGGGTTTCACTTCTGTTACTCAGATGAGTGGTGTCACGGTCTTAGCTCACTCCAGACTCCACCTCCCTGGGCTCAGGTGATTCTCCTCTCACCCGAGTCTGGCACCCCGGCGCCACTGTGTCAGGCTGATTTTTTTTTCTTTTTTAATAGACAGGGTCTTACTATGTTATCCAGGCTGGTCTCAAACTTCCTGAGTTCAAGAGATCTGCTGGTGTTGGCCTCCCAAAGTGCTGGGATTACAGGGGTGAGCCTCGCACCCAGCCAGTGGTGTGTTATTTACTGCCTATCTCTCCCAGGACAGCTCTTGGTGGTGTTACATTGGTAGCCTGAAATCAGCCATGGTGGGAGTATTTACACTACAAATCAACAAACATCATATACCAGCAGTTGTATAGATTTGTTGACTGTATAGGCCAGGATGAGCAAACTACAGGCAAAGCTGGCCTGCCACCTGATTTGTGAATAAAGTTTTATTGGAGCACAGCCACACTCAGGCATATACTTGTTGTCTAAGGCTGTTTATGCACTGGCAGAGATCATATGGCTCCCCAAGCCTAAGACTTTACCACTTCATGGAAGGAGTTTGCTGACCGCTAGCCTGGACTTGAGAAAACACTGGAGGGGCCAGGCACGGTGGCTCATGCCTGTAATCCCAGCACTTTGGGAGGCCAAGGTGGGTGGATCACCTGAGGTCAGTTCAAGACCAGCCTGGCCAACATAGTGAAACCCCATCTCTACTAAAAAAAAAAAAAAAAATTAGCTGGGCATGGTGGCTGGTGCCTGTAATCCCAGCTACCTGGGAGGCTGAGGTAGGAGAACTGGTTGAACCCAGGAGGCAGAGGTTACAGTGAGCTGAGATTGTGCATTGCACTCCAGCCTGGGCAACAAGAGTAAAACTTCATCAAGGAAAAAAAGAAAGAAAGAAAGAAAAGTAAAGTAAAGTAAGAAAGAGAAAGAAAGAAGGAAGGAAAGAAAGAGAGAGAGAAAAAAGGAAAAGAAAAGAAAAAAGATAAGACAGAAACCCCAGGCATGGTCACCTATGCCTATAATCCCAGCACTTTGGAAGGCTGAGGTGGGAGGATCACTCAAGCCCAGGAGTTTCAGACCAGCTTGGTCAACATAGTGAGACCTGGACTTTACAAAAAAAAAAGTTTTAAAAATTAACCAGGTGTGATGATGGTGCATACCTGTAGTACCAGCTACTTGGGAGACTGAAGCAGGAGGATCACTTGAGTCCAGGAGTTTGAGGTTACAGACAGTGGTGAAGGAAAATTGTCCCAGTGGGTGGAACTTCCAGGCAATACATCTGTGGGTGCCTTCTGTGGAAGGAAAGGTGGCCTAAGGAACAGATTTATATAGACACGTGAGCAGTGTCTGATAGACCTGCCAGCTGCAGACACTTGGAAAGAGCACAACTGGCCATCTGATGGTTTAGGAGACAGGACTGTGGACAGCTTCTCAAAATAGTCACAGGGTGGAAGACCGTCAAATAAATGCCCATCAGAGAACAACCGGTGGAGGAGCCATCGGTGGTTAAATAGGATGACGCATGCTGTAGATCGTGTCAGCCTCTTTCCCCAGCCAGACCGTGCTTTCTCAATGGTGCCATACAGAGTGCTTTGACACCAAATGTCTGTGTGTGCTAGAAAATGGCTGTGCTCAGTCTGGGCGTGGTGGTGCACACCTGTAATCCCAGCTACTCGGGAGGCTGAGGCAGAAGAATCACTTGAGCCTGAGAGGTGGAGGTTGCAGTGAGCCAAGATGACGCCATTTCATTCTAGCCTGGGCAACAAGTGTGAAACGTCATCTCAAAAAAAAAAAAAAAAAGGAATGTCTTTGTCCATGTTTGTTTGTTTTTTGTCTTTTGAGACACGGTCTCACTCTGTTGCCAGGCTGGAGTGCAGTGGCATGATCTCGGCTCACTGCAACCTCTGACTACTTGGTTCAAGCGATTTTCTTGCCTCAGCCTCCCAAGTAGCTGGGACCACAGGCGTGCGCCACCACGCCCAGTCAATTTTTGTATTTTTAGTAGAGATGGGGTTTCAACATGTTGACCAGGGTGGTCTCAATCTCCTGACCTCGTGATCCACCTGCCTTGGCCTCTCAAAGTGCTGGGATTACAGGCATGAGCCACCGTACCTGGCCTGTCAATGTTTTTTATACAGCGCTTTTAATTAGTTTTTGTTTTTTTTTAATTTTTTTTTTTCAAGACAGTGTCGTGCTCTGTCATCCAGGCTGAAGTGCAGTGGCACAATCTTGGCTCACTGTGACTTCCACCTTAAGCAATTCTCTAGTCTCAGCCTCCTGAGTAGCTGTGACTACAGGTGTACGCCACCATGCCCAGCAGCTACATTTGTTTTTGTTTTTGTATTTTGAGTAGAGATGGGGTTTTGCTTTGTTGGCCAGGCTGGTCTCGAACTCCTGGCCTCAAGTGATTCACCCGCCTTGGCCTCCCAAAGTTCTAGGATTATAGGCGTGAGCCACCATGTTGGCTTTTTTTTTTTTCTTTTCAGTTTTTAAAATTAAAAAGAAATATATTGCCAGGCATGGTGCATCACACCTATAATCCCAGCACTTTCACCCAGGCTGGCTCGCTGCAACCTCCACCTCCCGAGTTCAAATGATTCTGCCACCTTGGTCTCCTGAGTAGTTGGGGTTAGAGGCATGTGCCACCACGCCCAGCTAATTTTTCTATTTTTAGTAGAGACCAGGTTTCACCATGTTGACCAGGTTGGTCTCGAACTCCTGACCTCAGATCATCTGCCTGCCTTGGCCTCCCAAAGTATTGGGGTTACAGGCATGAGCCACTGCACCCCACCTGTCTGGCCAGTTTTTAAAACACTTTCAAGTGAGCTAGTCTTTGTTGAATAAAGCAAAACATATTGCTGCATCATTTCTTTTTATCTCCAAGAGTTTCTGACATCAGCATCTCTGTGAAGAAAGCAGTGAGTCTGGCTCTTGTTGCCCAGGCTGGAGTGCAGTGGCGCGATCTCAGCTTACTGCAACCTCTGCCTCCTGAGTTCAAGCAGTTCTCCTGCCTCAGCCTCCAAAGTATCTGGGATTACAGGCGCCTGCCACCACGCCTCACTAATTTTTTAATTTTTAGTAGAGACAAGGTTTCACTATGTTGTCCAGGACGGTCTTGAACTCCTGGCTTCAGGAGATCCACCCACCTTGGCCTCCAAAAGTCCTGTGTTTACAGGTGTGAGCCACTGTGCTTGGCCTTTTTTCTTTTTTTTTAATAGACAAGTTCTCGCTCTGTCACCTAGGCAGTGGTGTTATCACGGTTCGCTGTAGCCTCAGCCTCCTAGACTCAAGTGATCCTCCTGCCTCAGCCTCTGGAGTAGTTGGGACCACAGCATGCCACCACACCCAACTAATTTTTAAAAGTTTTATACAGAGCGTCTTTCTCTGTTGTCCAGGCTGGCTTTGAACTCCTAGCCTCAAGTGACGCTCCCCACTTTGGCTTCCCAAAGTGCTGGGATTACAGGCATGAGTCACCACGCCCAGCCTATAGTAAATTTCATTGTGAGGATTTCATATTTTTTGCAAGTGCCTTGTTTAGTCATCTGTGTGCCCTTCTATTTTATACCTTATTAGCCTCTGTGTTTTACAAATGATTCTAACAGGCCAATGTGGGTTCTTTTTAAAAATGGGGTATGAAATAAAAGGGGAGAATTCTAGGTCCAGGTCTATGGACAAATCTGGTAAGGTTGGTTATCGATAAAGAATTAAACCTAATTGTAGTTAGGTTCTTTTTCCATTTTGCTGGAGCCGAGTAAATGTGCCATTAAAAAAAAAAAGTCTATTTGGGCTAGGCACGATGGCTCACGCCTGTAATCCCAGCACTTTAGGAGGCCGAGATGGGAGGATCACCTGAGATCAGGAGTTTGAGACCAGCCTGGCCAACATGGTGAAACCTTGTCTCTACTAAAAGTGCAAAAATTAGCAGGGCACAGTAGTAGGCGCCTGTAATCCCAGCTACTCAGGAGGCTGAGGCAGGAGAATCGCTTCAGCCTGGAAGGTGGAGGTTGCAGTGAGCCGAGATTGTGCCACTGCACCCCAGCCTGGGCAACAGAGCAAGACTCTGTATCAGAAAAAAGAAAAAGAAATTTACTGTAATACTAACCTGCATAATTCATGTTTTATCATGTTTACTTCAACAGCAAAATAGCAGGGAGGCAGCTGACTCACAGCACTTACAAATTCTTTCTTTAGAAGGAAATTTTCCTCTGATTTTCTATCACACCAGTTCAGGTTTCTTTGCTCCCATAAGTCAGTTGCTGGTACGTAAACGGAGGTTGGGGAGGGAATGCAGCAGGGCAAGGATGGTATCATCATCCTCAACCTCCTCCCCAGCCATGCATGCTCATAAATTATCAACAGACTTCTCAATGTCATGTTAAAAAATGAGAAAGACCCAACTGAATGAACACAGTCCTGTTTTTCTTTTTTTTTTCTTTGAGACAAGGTCTCACTCTGTCACCCAGGCTGGAATTCAATGGTGCAATTTTGGCTCACTGCAACCTCCACCTCCTGGGCTCAAGCGATTCTTGTGCCTCAGCCTCTCAAGTAGCTGGGACTTCAGGCACATGCCACATGTCGGGCTAATTTTTTGTATTTTAGTAGAGACAGGGTTTCACCATGTTGTTCAGGAGAGTCTTGAACCCCTGAGCTCAGGCGGTCCACCCACCTCGGCCTCCCAAAGTGCTGGGATTACAGGCATGAGCCACCACGCCCGGCCCCTAATCTGCTCTTTATAAGAAAATTGTAAGAGATTGCGCCATTGCACTCCAGCCTGGGCGACAGAGCAAGACTCCGTCTCAAAAAAAAAAAAAAAAAAGAAAGAAAGAAAGAAAGAAAGAAAGAAAGAAAGAAAGAAAGAAAGAAAAGAAAACAAAATGTATATGAAGCAATCCTCAATAAATGATTGCTGATAGTTTTATTTTGGTAATAACCCTGGGTGGAAGGGTTGTTCCATGATATCAATGATCAAGAAGAGAATAATAATGCCAATTAACAAGAATCGACCAGGTATGGTGGCTCACACCTGTAATCCCAGCACTTTGGGAGGCTGAGGTGGTTGGATCATTTGAGGCCAGGAATTCAAGACCAGCCTGGCCAACACGGTGAAACCCCATCTCTATTAAAAATACAAAAATTAGCCAGGGTGGAGTGTGGTGGGGGTTGCCTGTAATCCCAGCTGCTTGGGAGGCTGAGGCAAGAGGATCACTTGAACCTGGGAGGCAGAGATTGCAGTGAGCTGAGATTGTGCTGATACACTCCAGCTTGAGTGACAGAGCGAGACTCTGTATCAAGCAAAACAAAACAAACAAACAAAAGCTACTATAAGGCTTACGTATCAACTTTTTTGATCCTGTAGGGTGTTATTATTCCCATTTTACAGAGGAAGAAACTGAGGCATAGGAAAGTTCAGCAACAAGCCCAAGGTCACACACCTACTTATGGCGGAGTCAGGCAGTCTTCACCCCACCCCCAACTGATTTTTAGATGGACTGGGGACTGGACCACTTGGACCATTTTCTCTCTCTTTTTTTTATTTTTCTGAGACAGTTTTGCTCTTGTTGCCCAGGCTAGAGTACAGTGTCGCGATCTCAGCTCACCCACCCTCCACCTCCCGGGTTCAAGTGATTCTTCTGCCTCACTATCCTGAGTAGCTGGAATTACAGGTGACTGTCACCATGCCTGGCTAATTTTGTATTTTTAGTAGAGACAGGGTTTCTCCATGTTGGTTAGGCTGGTCTCGAACTCTACCTCAGGTGATCCGCCTGCCTTGGCCTCCCAAAGTGCTGGGATTACAGGCATGAGCCACTGTGCTCAGCCACTTGGACCATTTATTTCCCCCCAAAAACAGGGCTAAAGCAGCTGATGAAGCCATGGTATCCCCAGGGACTTCTTAGTCCAACTTTGCCAGTGACCTGTGGGGTCACCGTGGTCCAGGCCTTCCCTTTTCTTGATCTCCACTTCCTCATTTACAATGAAGGAGTTAGACACAATCATTCTTGATTCTGAACTATAGCCCAGGAAGAGGCATTTGGGAATGAGGCCCTGGCCTGCTGATGACGTCATAGAGGGGAGGGTTCCGCGAGAATAGTCAGGCGTTTGGAAGCCCAGTGCCACAGTCTGCACTGAGCTGGGCTCAGGAAGGAGAGAATCCAGGCGGGGCCTGTTGGGCCCAGATCTTGAGTGCTCTTCCCTCCAGAGTTCCCGGCACAGTCATGGATCAAAACTTAAGGCCTAAAAAGGCTCAGAATGAGGCGGACACCAATAACGCAGACGTGTTCTTCCACTCCCACTCATCACCCCCATACCACAGGCCAGGCCACGGTGGATCTCACCACCATCACAAGTCACATCACGGTGTGCCCCATCATCGTGATGAATCTCGCCACCCTCCGGAGTTCCAAGACTTCCACGGCCGTGCCTCCTCCTCCCATGTCCCCCAGTCTCATCGCCACAACGAGGCGCGGAATCATGGCAAGGCCCACGGCCCCACGGGCTTCGGTCTGGCTCCCCCTCAAGGGGCCGCCCCCTCCCTGCATCCCTATGCTGAGGACTACTTTGATGGCAGGAGGCTTTCCGATGTGTCCCAATACAGTGGGTCCCAGCAGCAGAGTGACTCCCGCTACCACGGGGGGTCCCACCACCACCGCAGACAGCACAATCGTGGTGAGAATTTGTCCCGCTATTCCTCTGGCATGTCCCACCAAGGCAGCGAGGCTTCCCACAGTGATGGGTCCTACCTGCCCCATGGACCTGTTGCCTACAGTGAGTCCTTCCACCAAAATGAGGCTTTCTACATTAGCGGGATCCAACCTGACAGGACCCACCATCGCCAAGCCCACCAACATGGCTGGCCCCACCATCGCCAAGTCCCACAGCATGGAAGACCTCCTCATCACGGAGAGGCCCTTTCCCATCCTTCCTTTGTGGGTATACCTGACTATCACGGCGAGTACCGCCAAGATGATCGCCACCCCGGCGAGCACCACCGCGATGAGCACCCCCACCACTCACAGCACCACCACCACCAGACCCACCAGCACCAAGACCACCAGCACCGAGACCACCACCATGGCGCACGTCATTCCGGTTACCTCCGCAGCGACTACCAGTATAGGGACTCTGTCCAGAGCCCTTCCCAGCTCTCCATCCCACGGCAGTCCCCCAACTTGATTCGCGATGCCCTCAGCCCTGGTGCTTCTCATGCAGGAGCCTTCCCCTCTCACATGGCACACCCAAGGGGCTCGGCCCACAGCATGGTTCCATCCGGCACTTCAATCCACTCACATGCCAACCAGATGTCCAAAAAACTCCATCCCCAGATTATCTCCACCAAAGACTCAGAAAACCGGGGCAAAGAAGAGGGGCAATCTCGGAAACGCAAAAGTGAGTCCTTGCTGGGCCCCTTATGCCAACTCCCACTGCCTGGCGCAGGTTCCACACTTGACCTGGGCCCCACGCTGACCTTCCGTAGGAGTGGGAGTCCTCAGGATCCCCAGAAGTCAACTCCAAATCCCCAACAGGCTGGGTCCTGCCACAGAAGGCACAGGACTAGCACAGAAGCGGCTTGGCCAGCGGAGGGCCAGCAAACAGGCGGGAGTGACCATGGATGCTGACCCAGGCTGGGAGGGCGCTTGGGACCTTATGTCCCCCGCCTGCACACACTTGACTTTCTGTCGCTTTTCCTTTCAGTTAGCCAGCACCAGCGGACCCACAAGAAGGGACAGTCTACCAATCTCTTACAATGGCTGTGGGAAAAGTTAAGCCATCTCATTCAGGGCTTCCGGGAAATGATCCGGTCGCTGACCCAATCCCTGGCCTTTGAAGCCTTCGTCGTCTTCATCGTCTGCCTCAACACCATCATGCTGGTGGCCCAGACCTTTGCAGAAGTCGAGATCCGGGGTGGTAAGAGCCAAGGAGTCCTGTTCCCATGGAGAAGCCACCGTTCCAGGGCCTCCGTGGGCCTGATCCAGTGCGGGGCGGTTTATAGGACTCGGCTCACTTAATCCTCACCCCTGGGAAGTAGATGGTATTGCCTGGCGTTAGAGAGCGGCTCAGAAAGACCCCGCTGAGGTCGGCCGGCCGGCGAGAGACCCGAGGACCAGCTGGGCCGGAGGCGATGCTGTTCGCGCCGCTGCCACGAGGGGACGCATCTGCTCCAAACGAGCGGCTGAGAGCGGGCGGGCGGTCGCCTGGGACCGAGCTTCGCGGGAAGGGCCGGGAGCGGAGAAGGCCCTGGAGGGAGAGGATGGAAGGCTGGGGAAGGCTGGGCCCTCTGACGCCAGGGAGCAGGGTGAAGGCCGGGAGCCGCCTGGCTCGCTGCCTCAGGCTCCATTCTAAGCACTTTGCTTGTGTTCATGCATTTAATGCTCATGACTCTATAAAGTGGACTTCAATTATCCCCATTTTATTTTATTTTAGACGTAGTCTCGCTCTTTTGCCCAGGCTGGAGTGCAGTGCGTGATCTCGGTTCACTGCAACCTCCGCCTCCTGGGTTCAATGATTCTCCTGCCTCAGCCTCCCGAGGAGCTGGGATTACAGGCATGAGCCACCACACCCAGCTAATTTTTTAATTTTTGATACAGACGGAGTTTCACCATGTTGGCCAGGCTGCTCTCGAACTCCTTACCTCAGGTGATCTGCCTGCCTCGGCCTCCCAAAGTGCTGGGATTACAGGCATGAGCCACTGTGCCCAACAACAGTTATCCCCATTTTAAAGACAAGAAAACCGAGGCACAGAGCAGTGGTTAAGTCGCACAGCTGCTTAGGCAGAACCGGGGAGAACCTAGGAATCTGGGATTGTGTGAGACTCATGCTGAGGAGAGGGCAGGTTCTGGGTGCTGGGACAGCCCTGTACGCACCCTGTGTTCCTGCAGAGTGGTACTTCATGGCTTTGGATTCCATCTTCTTCTGCATCTATGTGTTGGAAGCCCTGCTCAAGATCTTCGCCCTGGGCCTCTCATACTTCTACGACTTCTGGAACAATCTGGGTGGGTGGGGCCGGGGCCAGGCTGCCGATGTTTAGTCTGGGGTGGGGGGTGCTCAGACCGAGAGAGGGGTGGGGAAGCGGGCGCTGTCATCAGGATCCTGCCAGGCTCAGGTGCCCCTGTGCCCTCAGACTTCTTCATCATGTCCATGGCCGTGCTGGACTTCGTGCTGATGCTGACCCACTCCTTCGCCATCTACCACCAAAACCTCTTCCGGATCATCAAGGTCTTCAAGAGCCTTCGGGTCCTGAGGGCCATCCGGGTCTTGCGGAGGCTCAGGTCTGTGGCCATGGCTCCACAGGAAGAGGGGACACAGGTCGGGGCCTCCAAGAAATCCACCGTAACCTGCTCAAGGGTTGGGGGCACAGGAGGCTGCTGACCCCAGCCTGCTTCTGCCTCCTGCCGTGCACTGGAATCAGCCCCCTCATTTTTCCAGAGAGGGGCTGGGACTCACCCAAATCACCAAGTCAGGGGCCTCCTGCCTTCAGCGCTAGCTCTGGTTGCTGGGCACAGACCCCCCACCCTGATGACTCAGTCCCTGCTCTTCTGCCCACAGTTTCCTGAACAGTGTCCAGGAAGTGACAGGGACCCTGGGCCAGTCCTTGCCATCCATCGCAGCCATCCTCATCCTCATGTTTACCTGCCTCCGTATCCTGGTGCTGCAGGGGCTAGGGGGTGGGGCCTGAGGGGCTGCAGTGGAAAGGGTGTGAGGGTTGGGGATGGGGCAGGGCGCTGCGGCTGGGATAGGACCCGAGAGCCGAGTTTGGCCCTGACCAGCCAGTCCTCTTCTCCGTGGTCCTCCGAGCGCTGTTCCTCAAATCAGACCCCAAGCGCTTCCAGAACATCTTCACCACCATCTTCACCCTCTTCACCTTGCTTACGCTGGATGACTGGTCCCTTGTCTACATGGACAGCCGTGCCCAGGGTAGGGCAGGCCCCAGTCTGCGGGCATGGCAGGGGATTGGCCGGATGGACTGGCTCTGAGGGCTCAGTGATCCCATCAGCAAAGTGGGGCTTCTGATGCCTGTGGATCGGGGTGTCAGGGGGCAGGTCCTGGTTGGGAGCCAAGCACAGCTTGACTGCGCCCTCTGACCTGCTCCCCCCAGGTGCCTGGTACATCATTCCCATCCTCATGATTTACATCATCATCCAGTACTTCATCTTCCTCAAGTGAGGACCCACCCCTGCTCTGCTGCCCAGTGCCACCCCCTCCTCCTCCTTGCCCCTGGGACCCCTACCCCAGCCCTCTCACCCTGATCATGCCATGCTGAACCCATAGGAAGTACAGGGTGCCCCTCTCCTCTGGCCTCCTCGCTGAGGGCACCCTCCTGTCCCCCTCCCAGCCTGCTGATTGCTGTCCTGGTGGATAATTTCCAGATGGCGCTGCTGAAAGGCTCCGAGAAAGTGAAGCAGGAGGTACCGAGTGGGGTGGGACGGGTGGACCCAATCAGGAAGCTGGAGGAGCGAGGCCAGAGGGCTCCAGGGATGAGCAGGCCTGGGACCCTGGCAGATCTGAGGCCTCTTCTTCCCAGAAGGCTACCTGGATCCAAAAGAATCCGCTGGAAGACTCATTGACAGAGCTCAAAGCTGCAGGTACCAGCTCGGCCTACCCTGGCCCCACCTGCCCGACCTCAGTGGGGGGCCAGTCTCTCCAGGCCCCCAACCATCCTCCACAGTCAGACACAGAATCCCAGGCTCAGTTTTAGAGTTTTAGAATTTGAGACTCAGGAGGACTTTAGTCCAGAGGACTCTAGGACAATCCTCCCAAAGCCAATTAAACTGCTTGTCAAATCTTTTTTTTTTTTTTTTTTTGAGATGGAGTCTTGCTCTGTCACACAGGCTAGAGTGCAGCGGCGGATCTCTGCTCTCCGCAGCCTCTGCCTCCCAGGCTCAAGCAATCCTTCCATCTCAGCTCCTGAGTAGCCGGGACTACAAGCATGTGCCACCACGCCCACCTAATTTTTGTGTTTTTTTTTTTTTTTTGAGACGGAGTTTCGCTCTCGTTACCCAGGCTGGAGTGCAATGGCACAATCTCGGCTCACCGCTACCTCCGCCTCCTGGGTTCAGGCAATTCTCCTGCCTCAGCCTCCCGAGTAGCTGGGATTACAGGCACGCGCCACCATGCCCAGCTAATTTTTTTTTGTGTTTTTAGTAGAGACGGGGTTTCACCATGTTGACCAGGCTGGTCTCAAACTTGAACTCCTGACCTCAGATGATCCTCCCATCTTGGCCTCTCAAAGTGCTGAGATTACAGGTGTGAGCACTGCACCCAGCTCTGCTTGTCTAATCTTAAAAAACCCACTTGGGGCCAGGTGTGGTGCCTCACGCCTTCATCCTAGCACTTTGGGAGGCTGAGACAGGCAGATCGATTGAGGTCAGGAGTTCAAGTCCAGCCTGGCCGACATGGTGAAACTAAAATACAAAACCTGCTTCTACTAAAATACAAAAGTTAGCCCAGCTTAGTGGTGTGCGCCTGTGATTCTAGCTACTCGGGAGGCTGAGGCAGGAAAATCATTTGAACCTGGGAGGCAGAGTTTGCAGTAAGCTGAGATGGTGCCACTGCACTCCAGCCTGGGCAACAGATTGAGATTCTGTCTAAAAAAAAGAGGCTGGGCGAGGTGGCTCATGCCTGTAATCCCAGCACTGTGGGAGGTCAAGATGGGTGGATCACTGAGGTCAGGCATTCAAGACCACTTGGCCAACATGGTGAAACCCCATCTCTACTAAAAATACAAAAATTAGCTGGGTGTGGTGACGGGTGCCTGTAATCACAGCTACTTGGGAAGCTGAGGTGGGAAAATCACTTGAACCTGGGAGGCAGAGGTGGTGGTGAGCCAAGGTTGCACCATTACGTTCCAGCCTGGGAGACAAGAGGGAGAATCTGCCTCAAAAAAATAAAAGTTCTGATTGGCCAGGCCTAAGTCACCTGTCTTCGAAGCTGGAGGGTGGGGCTAACCTCAGCCAAAGGATGTGGATGGAAAAGGGGTAGGAGTGATTAGTTCCTCAGGAAAATGGGAGTATTTCTCCCAGAAAGAAGTGGGGTAGGTGCCGGACAGGCAAACAAGCAAAAAGAATTGCATGGAGTCGCACGCCTGGAAAAGCAGCCTTGGAGCAGCCTGGACAGAAACGCCTCTAGCCGTTATCTTCCTGACACAGGGGGTTCCTCTGCCTCCTCTCCACATCCAGGCATCTTCTTGACCTCACCCTTCCTTCTCTACATCCAGAGCCCAAAGAGGTGTTGAGTGAAGGCACCATGCTGAAGCGACTCATCGAGAAGAAGTTTGGGACCATGACTCAGAAGTGAGGAGACAGGAAGGGAGCGAGGCCTGTGCCTAAGGGCAAGGCCTGGCTGGAGGGCTGCGGGAGAAGGGGCATGGCCGGCCCCTCTGGAAGGGGATGGAGTGCTGACACTTGTGGATGAGACTGTGGGTGCAGCATGGAGACCTGGAGTGGCTCCTGCACACCCAGAGGTGTGTGTGCCACCTGGGTAATCCCAGCAGCAAGGACTCCACCCATTCCTACACCCCATAACCATCCCCAACCTTTGTCAGGGTGGTCCCTGTGAGGGCTGCGGACACCCAAAGAGGACACAGACTCAGCCCCTACCCATGAGGACCCCACCTCTAAAGACCTGTGTTGGGCCGCAGAGGATGAGTGGACTTCAGCCTGGTGGAGGGATGATGAGGCGATTGGAGGAACGGCTTAGGTCAAGGCCTGGAACCCAGATGCTCAACCTCCATTCCTGTCTACTTGAGTGACCAGCTAGACCAGGACAGCTGGGAACTCATGCTGTCCCCATGAGAAGGGTCTCTGGGGAGCCAGGCCTTGGAGCACCAGGAGCCCTGCCCGAGCCTGGCAAACCCTCTTCTTTCTCCCTCCCTCCCTCCCTCCCTTCCTTCCTTACTCTTTCTTTCTTTCTTTTTTTCTTTCTCTTTCTTCTTTCTTTCTCTTTTTTCCTTTTCTTGTTTCTTTCTTCCTCTCTCTTTCTTTCCCTCCCTCCCTCTTTTCCTTCCTTCCCTCCCTCCCTTCTCTCTCTCTCCTTTCTTCCTTCCTTCCTTCTTTTCTTCCTTCCTTTCTTCCTTCCCTCCCTTCCTCCTTCCCTCCCTCCCTCTTTCTTTCTTTTTTTGAGGCAGTCTCACTCTGTCACCCAGAGTGTGCAGTAGCACAATCTAGGCTCACCGTAACCTCCACCTCCTGGGTTCAAGCAATTCTCCCACCTCACCCTCCTGAGTAACTGGAATTACAGGCATGCGCCACCACCCCTGGCTATTTATTTTTTTGGACTTTTTTAGTAGAGATGGGGTTTCACCATGTTGGCCAGGCTCAAACTCCTGACCTCAAATGATCCACTTGCCTCGGCCTCCTGAAGTGTTGGGATTACAGGTGTGAGTCACTGCGCCCAGCCTTTCACTTACCGTTCAAACTCAGCTCATTGACGCTGTCTCCAGAAGCCTTTCCAGATCCCCAGCACTGGGCAAGGTTTCCCTCCTCCCGGACCCTCAGCACCCAAGTTCATGCCTTAGAGTGTCAGCAGCTCTCGGCTCTGAGGGCAAAGTCTCTTGTTCATCTGCATCTCCTTGAAGCACCGGCAGTGCCCATTGTTTCCAGTGTTCTTTGAGGAATGGGCTGACAAGATGGCAGGAGGGTGTGAATGGGTCAAGGATGTGTAATGTATGTTGATGAGTGGGTGGATGGACAGGTGGATGGCTGACTACACAGTATAGAAGGTGTCGATGGGTTGGGAGGGCGGCTACAGGGAAGAGCAGGTGGATGGAGCAGGCGGTGAGTGGCTGGAGAGCCAGACGGGTGAGTGACTGGATCAGGAGGTGGGTGGATGGATGGGTGGATGGTCGAGTGGGTGCATGGAGAGGTACGGGGCAGATGAGCTGGGCGGTTAGGAGGATAAACAAAGCCAGAAGCCTCTGTGCTACAGGCAGACGTGGGGCTTTCTTGTATGTGGAAAAGGAGACCTCCTGGAAAGAGCTCTGCAGTCATATAAATTGTGCAGGGAGGAGGCAAGCAAGAAGAGCCTCTGGCTGGCTCTGGGGCCCAGGAAGCCTAGCCGGCAGGTCAGCCCAGCCCCTGCCTCTGTGTCCCCCCACCCACAGGCAGCAGGAGTTCCTGTTCCTCTACCTGCAGCTGGTGGCAAACGTGGAGCAGCATCAGCAGCAGTTCTGCTCCCAGGCAGCCATCATCGATGAGATCGTGGACACCACATTTGAGGTGAACCAGGCAGGAACAGGAAGGCTCAGATGCTAAGTCGGGGAGCTCATCTGGATGTCCAGAGCCCCTTCCCCTGCCAAGTGAGGGGAACCCGGGAGCTTGTAGCCAGAAGTGGCCCTGAGTAACATTCCCATGGGGATATGGGAGGGCAGAGGCTGTGCTGGCTCATTCACCCAGCTGTGCCCCACCAACCTCCACAGGTCGGAGAAGAGGACTTCAGGAACTGACCCCAGGAGAAGGACACCAGTTACAGACTTCAGCCCTGGCAGTCTGCCCACCTGGGTACACTGGGGCAGGTCCCCAGATCTGCTGGAATGATTGTCTGGGCCCTAATAGAGTTTTTAAACCCCAGGAGGCTCCATGTCCTCACTGGCTGGACCTAGGCGCTGGGAAGGGAATTGGTGAACACACACACCCGAGTGGGTGCCAGCATTGCGTGTATGCCAACGTTGTATGTGAAAGGGGCTACTTTTGGATCCCCTCCAGCCCCACCAGGGCCTGCATCCTAGCTCAGCCCAGCAGGGCATTAGCAGCAGCCGGAAGGTTGAGGTAGAACGTGGTCTGGGCTCAGGTGCCGGGAGGGCTGAGGACACAGTAACCCTGCTTTGGGGAGGAAGGCCCATCTGGCCCAGAGTCAGGAGAAAAAAGAATAGGCTGGAAAAGCCGAGGGTTGCTAGGCCTCAGGGACCAGTGGGCTCGAGAAATGGGGGCCCAGAGCCCAGAAACTGAATCCTGCCGGGACCCTCAGCTCCTGGAGAAGAGCGCCAACTGGATAGGGTTAACAGGAACTCAGAGGTCAGAGGTCACTGCCATATCCTGCCCTTCCTGGAGTCAGACTCTAGAGCCGCACTGAGGGGTGGTAGAGTGGGGGCTGCTCGTCTTTCTGGCCTCAGGGAAAGGGGGCAGGCAGGGGTGTGGGGAGGATCCTGCTGCTGGGAGAGGGAAGCAGGGAATGAGGTTGAAGACTGCACCCCACTGCCTGCTCTAGGGCTTAGATGAGCTCCCCGACTTAGAGTCTGAGCCTAGGCTGGATGTCCAGAGCCCCTGTCCCCATGCTTGGAAGTGACAGTGGGACACTGGCCTATGCTGGGTGCTGGAGATCTGGCACTGAGGCAAGTTCAAGCCTAGCCCTGAGGGTCTCTCCTTGGGTGGAGGGTTTTCCGTGATCTACAGCAGACATCCCACCTCCAGCAGAGGCGGAGCCAGGGTGTGATGCAGGCTGGAGGGAGTCAGTAGGGGCTGAAGGGCAATAGTTTTTTGCCAACCCTCCCATCTCTGGGCCAGTCAGTGCTGGAGCTTCCAGGGCCCCAGGACAGAAGAAGCATGCCCCCTCCCTGGTCTGGCCCAACCCAGGGTCCTGGAATAAACTGTGCAGAGGAAATGCCATCTGGGATTTGGGCACAGATTCCAGGGCGGAGAGATCACCTGGCAGACGTCTCTGGGCCTTGCCTCTCCCCACCACCTCACACATTCATTCAACAGGCATTTCCTGCCACCTACCCTGTGCCTGTCCCATGCTGGGAGCCCCTGCTTGGTGGCACAGGGGAGACCTTCCAAACAGCGGGCCCCCCCGCACACCCTGGGCTGTCTGAGCTGCCACATCTGACAGGCTTGGGCAGCAACAGAGCTGGATGTCATCTCCTGGGTCCCCAGCTCCTGTCAAATGCCACCCCCTCAGCTGCCCACTCCCAGATGGGAGCCAGTGCCTACTTTCCACTTCCCCATCCCCACCCCAATATGGCCTCCGAAGGCAGAGGGCAGGGCCTGGGAGCTGGGGCTGCTGCTCATTAGGCCCCATCCTTGGACAGGGGACCAGGCAGGCACAAGCAGGGTGTGAGGCCTTGTCAGAAGGGAAGGGACCGTGGGATGCTCTCCGCAGCCACTGCAGTGCTGCCTGCCTGGGCCTGATGGTGCCGACACCTTGCGCCCCCAAGGCCCGTGTCCCAGGCGTGGGTGTGTTCTTGTGTGTCTGAGGAACGCCTCTGGGTGTGGCCTTGGGTTGTGTTTGGGTTTTGTGTGTACATCTCCAGGTTGTTTATCTGGGGTGTGTTGCTTCTGTGCTCATGAGTCGCTAGGCTGTGTTTCTCTGGGTATGCGTGTGATATCTGCCAGCATGAGTGTGTGCTCTGGGTGTCTGTGTGTGTATGTCTGGTGTGCTGTGCTTTAGGGGTGTGTGTGTGTGTATGTGTTGGGGGCATGAATTGTAGCTACAAATTCAGGTGTGCAAATGTTGCAATGATGTCTTCTTTGTTTTTCTTCTTTTTTCCCCCCTCCTCCTCCTTTTCCTCCTCCCCCTCCCCCTCCCCCTCCTCCTCCTTGAAATGGGGTCTTGCTCTGTCTCTCAGACTGGAGTGCAGTGGTGCGATCTCAGCTCACCACAACCTCTGCCTCCCAGGTTCGTGATTCTCCTACCTCAGCCTCCTGAGTAGCTGGGATTACAGATGCCCACCACCACACCCAGATAATTTTTAGTCGAGACAGGGTTTTGTCATGTTGGCCAGGCTGGTCTCGAACCTCAGGTGATCTGCTGGCCTCTGCCTTCCAAAGTGGTGGGATTACAGGTGTGAGTCACTGCACGTGGCCGCAATGCTGTTTTTTTTTGTTTTGTTTTTTGTTTTTAAGAGATGGGGTTTCACTATCTTGGCCAGGCTGGTCTTGAACTCCTGACCTCGTGATCCACCTGCCTTGGCCTCCCAAAGTGCTGGGATTACAGGCCACTGTACCCCTCCTGCAATGCTGTTTTCTTTACATGACATTAGGTTGAATCTGTCCCCTCATCCCTCCTGTGGGTGGTAATGAGCTCTGCCCCTCTAGGGCTCCCAGTCCAGCCCCATCCAGGCGTCTTGCCCAGGGCATGGCATGAGAGGCATCCTTGTGGTGTGGAGCCCACAGCGTGGACTTGAGAGGCACTGTCCTGGCCCCCAAGGTCTCTTGGCCTGCAGGGGTTCTGCCATCATTGGGCCACATGCAAGTGGAGGAATCTTTATAGGTTCCTGAGTGAGGACACCACCTGGCTGAAGCCCCACATGCCACCCATGAGTCCCTCCTGGGGCTGAGTGGGAGCAGAGCACAGACTCCTCCTCAGAGTACTCCCAGGCAGCCAGCCCTGTTCAGGGCATCACCCATTCTCTGTAGGTTTGCACCCACCCCTTACCTCTGAGAATATTGGGAGTCTCTGGCTATGTGTGTGGCTCTGAGGTTTGCTCCTCTATGCCTGTGATGCTGGGGTGTTTAGGGGGCTCAGCCCTGCACCTTCAGCACTGTCTGGACTGGGACAGCAGCAGATCTGCTGCAGGTGGCAGGGTGACCTCTCAGCTTGGGCTGGGGAGCTGGGAGCTGCCAGAAGTAGGAGTGGGGGTTGGGGGGAGAAGCGAAGCACTTAGGAGAAACCAATGCAAGAAGCGGCACTGGCCATTTATTGTGACAGTTGTGGCCCATGGACCTGAAGTGCCCTCCACCGTGGCCCCAAACCCAATGGCATTCACCCTTGGGCAATTATTACATCTCCACACAGTTGTGCTTTAGGAGCTGAGAGGAGTTCTGCCAGGGAACCACAAGGACCTCAAAGTCACAGCGCAGCTTCTGTAGAGAGAACATGGGGGAGAAGGAGGGGTAAGCCCAGCCTCCATCCACCTTCTCCCAGCAGCCAGCCCTTTGCCTGCCATGCTGCTCCGTGGCAGAGAGGAGCAGTTACTGGCCCAAGGGATGTCGAGCTACATGGCCGGGGCTAGACTCCAGATCTTGGTAGCCAACTTCCCCATTCCTGAGGGAAGCCCCAGCCTCCTTTCTACACCCCATCTTGGCCTAGAGGCTGACTCATCCAGGAGGCCAACAGGTTCAGCCAGACATCTAGATATCTGCGTGTTCAGCCAAACCAGTTCAGGCTGGACGACGTGAGGGCCTGAGGCTCTGGGGAGGGCTGGGGCCAGAGGAGCCCCGCTGTTACCTCCTGCTGCGCCCCTGCCGACAGGGGGCAGGTAGTGAGGTCGAGGTGGTCTCCAGCGACCCTGGTCTTGCGGCAGTTTGTGCTCCCCATCTCCACCGTCAGGAAGTACTTGATGCCGGCCACCAGCTGGGGACATAGGGTAGGGGCAGGTCAGGGGTCTTGACCCTTAATCCCAACCTCTCACCTCCCGGCATATTCTCCCATTGCCCCCAGGCACTCAGGCTGGGGGAGGGGAGAGGGGATGATTCAGACCTGAGTGGGGGGAGTGGATGTTCTGGTGGGGATGCGGGGTGGAGAGACCTGGAGGCTGACCCCACTGGCAGCCTGGGCAGTCATCAGACATGGCCCACCTGGAGAGCTGCCCACTGTCCCCAACTGCCTCCCCTCCCTAGTCTACCCCATCAGGGCAGAGACTAGGGCCAGGCCAGCCAGACAGGCAGGTGGTGCGATACAGGGTTGGATTCTGTCTTTCCTTGAAATTTAGATGGTTGCCCATCATGGAGTTTTGGCATTAATTCGGTTTTTTAGATATTGCATGAAAATATCCCGATTGCGCCTTCGGGCCCCTTTCATGCACGCTCGGGCAGTGCCTGTGGCCCCCCCCGCCTGGGCGCGGTGCCCCCCGCCCCTGGCCCGCCGCACCTGGCTCTGCGCCTTGAGTATGTGCGTGTCTCGGAAGTAGTAGACGCTGTTGCTGCCCATGTTGTAGTGGGCCACGGCCGCCTGCGCCGCCTTCTGCACCTGCGGGTCATCGGGCGACAGGTCCTGGCGTTCTCCAACCATGCGCCCCTGGGGCCCGGCACGGGCGTCGCGGGGTAGCGCCAGGAGGCAGAACGCTACCAGGGCCAGGCCCAGCGCCAGCGGGAGGCTCGCACGCACCATAGCTGTCAGTGCTGTCGGAGTCGTAGTCCGAGTCGTGAGTGCCGAGCCCAGGGCGGCGCCGTTTTTACCCACTTGGGCAGCCCCGCCCGACGCCCGCGGTGCGCCCCCGCGGCCCGGAGCTGGGGCGGGGCTAGAGGTCGCGGGCGTCCGGGGTCCTGCGAGGCTCGGGGAGCCCAGGAGGCCGAGGGGGCGGCGTGCACCCGAGTGCCAAGACGCTTCCCTGCCCTCCAGAACACACCCGGCCAGGGAGGGAGAGGACAGTGACAGCACCCAACAAGTGCCAGTACAGGGACGGTTCTCGGGAGGGCTGTCCAGAATGAACTACCAACCACAGCTCAGGCTCTGACTGTTGCCACCATTCCCCAGCTGTGTGACCTCAAAGAAGTCACTTAACCTCTCGATGCCTCAGTTTCCTCTTCTGTACAATGGGCGTTGTGAGGATTCAGTGAGCTGATGCAGGTAAAGTGTTTACAAGGGGCCTGGTGCTGCATAAACAGCAGGCGAGTAGGAGATATTCCTGCTCAGCGCTGCCTAACAACCAGCCTGGAGTGTGAATGATTCATGTTCTCCCGTGGATACAGTGAGCATGTGCTAGAGGTACCAGCAAAACAGGGCCCATAACTTTGTTTTTAAAGACTCCAATAGGCTGGGTGCAGTGGCTCACGCCTGTAATCCCAGCGCTTTGGTAGGCCAAGGCAGGTGGACCACCTGAGGTCAGGAGTTCAAGACCAGCCTGGCCAACATGGTGGAACCCCGCCTCTACTAAAAATACCAAAAATTAGCTGGGCATGGTGGTGGGTGCCTGTAATCCCAGTTATTCAGGAGGCTGAGGCAGGAGAATCGCTTGAATCTGGGAGGCAGAGGTTGCCGTGAGCTGAGATCAAGCCATTGCACTCCAGCCTGAGTGACAGAGGGAGACTCCGTTAATTAATTAATAGATCAGGGTGGTAATCTATCTATCGCATACTGGCTCACACTTGTAATGCAGGACTTTGGGAGGATCACTTGAGGCCAGGAGTTTGAGACCAGCCTGGGCAATATAATAAGCCCTCATCTCTCCCAAAGATCTGAAATAAATCAACTGTGCATGGTGGTGCACACCTGTGGTCTCAGCTACTCAGGAGGCTGAGGTGGGAGGATTGCTAGAGTCTGGGAGGTTGAGACTGCAGTGAGCACTATACCTCGATTTCCTGGCTTCAAGTGATTCTCCCGTCTCAGCCTCCCAAGTAGCTGCGACCACAGGAGCATGCCCCCATGCCTGGTTAATTTTTTTTCACACCTGGCTAATTCTTAAAATTTTTTTTGTAGAGATGGGGTCTCACTGTAGTGCTCAGGTGGGTCTCGAATGCCTGGCCTCAAGAGATCACAAGATCTGCCTCCCCTCAGCTTCCCAAAGCACTAGGATTACAGGCAGGCTTTGTTGGAATTCTTTGTCTGCATTTTAGAGTTCAGTGTAGTTTGTACTTGTAATTCCATGTTGCTGGGTGGAGTGAGTAGGGGGCTCACTGTCCTGGGACACTAAGATCTTGAAATGCTTACAGCCTCCAGGGCTTCACTGAGGCTTGGAAGAGGCGCTAGGTCACAGTACCTGAAGAGCAGCTGGCAGCCGTGACTGTGATGAATATCGTATGCAGGCATCCAGCGTGTCAACCTCCCTTCCTGATTCTGGGCCTCAGAATCCCAGGATCACAAAAGGAGGTGACTTCTCACAATGAGACCTACACCAAAGCAGTCACTCACTACCCAGGGCAGCTGCCAGCTTGCTACCTCCCTCACTTACTCAGCCCAGCTGTGGAAAACCAACTCTGCCATCTTCCTGGGATTCCAAGGAACTGTCACAAGTTCCTGGAGGGCTCAGGTGTCTGCCTTAAAGGAACAGACTCCAGTCTGTGGAAGTGCTGGCTGAACTTGAGTTGATGAGGAGGATGAAGTCTGGCCAGGACTCTGAGCTAAGAGCCTGGGACGGGTACAGGAAGAATCCCAGGATCTCACCACAGGTGCCAGGTGAGAGAGGCAGCTCCCCTAGGCCTGCTGTCTGATCACTTGGAGCTTAGCCATGGGCACGGGTACCTCCACCACCACTCTCAAAAACTAGCCAAGGCCTGTCTTCGACTCTCCAAGGGCACTCACCCCACCTGCCGCTGCTTTGTGCTGATGCCAGGGACTCTTTTGCACTACAGCCTAGAAATTTCCAAGCACTTTTCACCCACTGATGAATTCTCACAAGCACCCTGAGGTAGTACACATTATTCTCATTTTGCAGATGAAAAAGTTAATCAGAGAGGTTGGGACACTTGTCTAAGGTCACACAGCTAGCAGTGGTATCTTGGTGAGAAAAGATGGGGGAGGGCATTAACAATTACAAGAGCACTTGCTATGTGACAGGCCTTGTCCCAGGGGTTCAATATATGTTCTTTCATTCCCATAGCGGCTCTGCAGAGACAATGATTATTACCTCCTCCTACAAGGAGGAAATGGGAGGTCAAAAGGTTAGTGGTGGGTACTGGTGCACAAGTCCTGGGCTGCTCTACAGGGGTATGAGGTCTGCTGTGCATGGGTGGGGGTTGCTTCTTACAGGTGGGAGGTCCCTGAGCACTTTCCCAGGGCCTGACTCCATCCCTTCTCGACCACTCTGGCTTCCAGGAGTCTTGGGCCAAGCATGAGCTTGAGGTTGGCCAAATGTACTGGCCACAGGGCACAGCCTCCAGTTTTGCAGTGGCCCAGACACCCCAACCCAGGTTGTCCACAGCACCCCTCTCTTGCCCCTGGCCTGATGGGTGGTGATAACCAGGGCAGGATCTTGACATCTCCTTCCCCCTGGGATAAGGCCCTCCAAGGCCTTGTTGCTTCCCCAGAACCCTCTTCCTGGAACCTTCAATTGGGCAGAGGGTACTTCCCTCCCCCAGGGCTCTGTAGACCCATGTTCTGGAAAGGAGATCTTTCAGCAAGGAAACCTGTAATCCAACAGGGATGAAAGTTCCCCCCTGGGGAGGTGCGCTCCCAAGCACCGCTGGTTCACTGAATCTTCACAACCCTGCACCAGCAGGTAGAAGAGGCTGTAGCTCAGAGCAGTGAAGCAACTTGCTCCAGATCGCATGGGGAACAAAGGCCCAGAATCGGGCCTGGCTGGCTCTTCAAGGCTGCCACCAGTCAAGGTTGGCAGTGACAGGAAAGAGCCTTGGTCCCTGCAGGGAAGGGCTGTCCTGGAAGGGGATCAGCAGTCACAAGCACCTACTGGGAGCCTTCCATGCTCACCAGGCTGCCGCAGGGCAGGGCTTGTGGCGGTCCAGGTAGCCTGCCCCTACTTCTTTTCCGGGGGCAGCAGGAGCCCTTCAGAACCTGGAATGCATGGGCCAGGTTCACACCAAGTTCTAGGCTGGCTCTGAGCATGCATGACTAGACCGGCTGGGGAGGGTCAAGCTCTGACTAGGTGTGGGGCTGGGGGCACCGTGTATTTGCTTATTTCCGGACCCACTCGCATACTTCCCACGGTGGTCAAGCATGTCCCGTTGGTCACCATGGGCTGACACTTAGCCAACCTGACTCCTACCCCTCACCACTCAGGTCTGCTTTCTGCGCCAGCATTCCAAGCCATGGTCCCTTTGTCCTGCTGGCTGAGTTGGGCTGGATCTGAGAGGCCATACTGTCACAAGGTACATTCTAGATGCCCTTTGTCTACTGCTGTCCCAGAACAGAGCCGAGAACTTGTGTGGGATGCAATGTGGAGTCCTGATAAAGGGTTTGTGGTCTGCCACCTGGTACACACACTGCCTGCGCCCCAAGGGAGAGATGAGAAAGCAGGTTCCACCCGCTTCTGAGGAAAAGCCTGTGGGTGAGCCAGGGAAGGCAGAGGACAAGGAAATAAAGCAGACAGCATGAGCTGCAGGCTTCCAGCAGGGTCCCAGTGCCAGAGCCAGGCGAGGCCAAGCCAGGAAGCCAGCATGAGCAGGAGCCTGGGGAAGAGGAGGAGGGGGTCTCCATGACCTCACAGAGCACCAGCAACAATCTGGCAGCATCAGGGCAAGTGTGGCAAGGCCAGGGCCTGCAAAGCCCCTACCTAAGCATACCACGCCTGTGACAGCATCACAGCACAAGGATCAAGGCTGAGGGGACTTATCTGGGAAGACATAAGAAACAGTCTGGGCCTGGCGCCGTGTCTCACACCTGTAATCCCAGCACTTTTGGGAGCCGAGGCGGGTGGATCATGACGTCAAAAGATGGAGATCATCCTGGCCAACACAGTGAAACCCCATGTCTACCAAAAATAAAAAAATAAAATTAGCTGGGCATGGTGGCATGCACCTGTAGTCCCAGCTACTCAGGAGGCTGATACAAGAGAATCGCTTTAACCTGGGAGGTGGAGGTTGCAGTGGGTGGAGGCTGCAGTGAGCCGAGATCACAACAGTGCAGTCCAGCCTGGTGACAGCAAGACTCTGGCTCAAAAAAAAAAAAAAGAAAAAGAAAAAAGAAACAGTCTGAAACTCCAGAGAGAGCCCTTGTGACCACCTCAGCCGGGCTTCAGACCAGCACCCTCCCAGAAAGCGGCCTGAAGCACAAGCCAGGCCCTACTGCAGCCACCTGCTGTCCCCTTCAGGATGGGCCACTTGCACTTCCCAGCCCCAGCCTTGCACTGAAACTCTCATCCCTACAAATAACAACTTAGTTTCTGACCTATCACACAATCGTTCCAGGTTCAGGTCTTTTTGGTTTTCCTTTTATCTTTCTACTGTTTTGAGATGTAACTAATACACAGAACAGGGCGTCAATGCCTGTACTACCACCCCACAGGTCAGAAAGTGCCAAGCCTACCCTCAAGCCCTTCCATACCCTCCCCCAAAGACAGTTGCTGTAGACCTTTTTCCTTCACTATTTACAATAATCATTTCCTTTGTTTTCTAGTTTACGTAGGAGTTCCTAAGACTCTGATTCGCTTCATTTGCTGTTGAGATCCGTGTTGTACACAGCTATCATTCGTTCATTGTCACCTCCGTGCAGTGTCCTTAGGCGTGAATGCCTATTTACTCGAGTATTGACAGCACTATTGTTGCTCCCAACAATGCAGCTGTGAATTCATCTAGGTCCTGGTGCAGGTGTTCGGGATTTTTTCAAGGCACAGTCCTGAGAGCGGAACTGCTTGGTCACAGGGTGTGTCGGTTTTACTAAATAACACCCAACTGTCCTCCCAAATTGTTTAGACCAATTTATACTCCCACCAGCTGGGTATCACTTCCTGCTTCTTCATTATCTCATCAATACTTGGTATTGTCCAACTTAAGTGTTTGCCAGTCAGGTGGGTGCTAATGGTATGCGACATCTTATTACCAGCAATATGGAGCACCTTTCCTTTGCTTGTTTATTGGGAGGGAACCTTCTTCTGAGGCTGTCTTAGGCCTTTACTCATTTTTCTGTTGTGTCTGTCTCTTTGTTTTTGAGACGGAGTTTCACTCTCGTCACCCAGGCTGGAGTGCAATGGCGTGATCTTGGCTCACTGCAAATTCTGCCTCCTGAGTTCAACTGATCCTCCAGTCTCAGCCTCCTGAGTAGCTGGGATTACAGGTGTCCACTACCACACTGGCTAATTTTTGTATTTTTAGTAGAGATGGGGTTTCTCCATGTCGGTCAGGCTGGTCTCACAATTCTGACCTCAGGTGATCCACTTGCGTTGGCCTCCAAAAGTGCTTGATTACAGGTATGAGCCAGTGCACCCGGCCAGTCCACCTTTTTCTTGACTACAGTTCTGTATGTGCTTTGGAAATAGTCCTTTGTTGTTTATACTGCTGCAAATATCCTTTCCCTACAAGCACCTCATTTTCCAAGTGGGAAAACTGAGGCTCAGAGAGGATAAGCCATATGACCAAGGAACACATGGCCAGGTCCATGGGTTTCCAAGCTAGTTTGAGTTCCAGACTATCTACTTCCCAACAGCAAGTCCATGGGCAAATTAGCCTCTCTGAGTCTCAATTTCCTCACCTGTAAAAGAGAATATAATGATTTATTATTGTAAAAAAAAAAAAATATTTGCAAAGATTTTAACTTCAAGTCTGGTTCATATTAAGTGCTCAAGAAATAATAGGGCTGGCCAGGTAGAGTGGCTCACATCTAGTCAGAGCTTTGGGAGGCTTAAGGATTGCTTAAGGCCAGCCTAGGCAATACAACACGGTCCTGTCTCGATTAATCTAAAAAGTAAACAAATAGAAAGGGCTAAAATGCACTGAGGTGTACTTCCTTCTCATGCTTCCAGCTGTAATGCCTGTGCTCTTTCTCCTCCCTAAGAGATCAGGGAAGATGGCAAGCCCCCTACCTACCCTTGCCAGAGGCCGGGAAAGCAGATATGATGACTGGTAGGTGAACTCGCACCCGCATCCGGTCCACCCTCTGTCAAGTACCTCTGACTCCCACTGACTTTTCCACCAGGTGCTGCCTAGCCCAGCTGTTGACTTAACTGACATGTGGAGCACAGTCCATCTGGCTCCCAGGAAAAGATCCACCCACACTCTCTCCCACATCACTTGGGGATTGAGACACTCCAAGTCACCTGCCTGAGATCTACATGGCTAGGGTGGCTGCCCTCTGGGAGTGGAAGGGAAGCTGCCGGTTTCGGTCTGTACTGATAAGGAGAGGGGGAGACGTGGTCAGTCCCTGGAGGAGAGGCAACTCCCAGCCCACTTGCTTTTCAATGCACAAAGCCCAGTCATGAAAGCCACTGACTTTATTGATCTAAAAAACTTTACAACGACAGTGACTGTTCTGCCAAAAAAGGAGCCAAATGGTATCAAACGGACTGAAAGTGAGGGTGGGGGTGAGGGATAGGGCCAGGAATCCATTCAGGAAAGCCAGTAACTGTCATCAGGGAACTGGCAAGGGAAAAAGGAAGAGGGAGGCATGCAAGAGCGAGAATCCAAAAAAGTTGAAATGGTTAGGGGAGGAAACTCCCAAAGACCCTGGAGTACATCGGAGGTGAGTACGACAATAGCAATCTTTTCCTCTGTAGCGGACAGGGGAGGAGTCCCTAATCGGCTGCAAACTCTGGATGAGGGCTGGGGATTGAGAGCTTCCCAGAGAGTATCACAAGAAGGCATCACACCACTCTCGAAGGCATCCAAAGCAGTCCCGGGACTGCTTGGCATTGGCACCACAAGTGTCCTTCAGCCATTCCCGGAAGAGGTCTTCATCTTTCTTTAGCACCAAAAACTGGCCAAGGACAACATAGGCCTGAGAGACAGAGAAAAGGAAGGGGCATACTGCTCAGTGTTCAGTGAGGGATAAGAGTAAATCGGTCATTCCCGTGCCATTCAGAGCACACAAGCCCAGGAAGCAGGGCGGGTTTTGCCCCCATCTCCTCTCTACCAGGTGCCCAGGCTCTGGCAGTCTCTTCAGATTATGCCCCACCGCCCACCCCACAGCAGATGGACTCACTTCCCTCCCACTCCCAGCCTGTGCCAGGTACACGCTGCCACCCCACACCTTGTCAAAGCCCCTTTCCTCCAGCTTCTTGCCCAGGACTTCACCAATCCCGGCCAGGCTCCCCACTGGCTTTTCCCCCATGGGCTCTGCCACGAAGTCTCGGTGCTTTTGGGAGGTTGTCATCTTGATCAGGCTTAATCTAGAAATCCCAAAAAAAGACACGTTAGGGTTGAAGACCTGGAACTCCTAAGGGCCCACTAGCAATCTCATAGTAAGAGGAAGCTAAGCCAGGCATTATGGTGGCTTGCTCGATATCCCTCATCAAAAAAGGAGAAAACTGAGGTCCAGGGAGCCTTCCCTACTATTCTGAAGAGAAGTTTCTTCCTGCAGGACCTGGATTTTGATCTTGCCCAGAGGAAAAACGATCCTGCCTAACAGGTGGCGCAAACGGGTAAGTGGAAAGATTCCCAGAGTCAGTAGCCAGGGCCGCCCAGAAGCTGTCACTCCTTCTGTGACCTTGGCTGAGCCAAGAAGGCACTGACCCTGTCTGGACCGGTCACTTGGCATGGAAAGTTAACCAAAGGGTCTCTCTACCCACAGAGCGAAGCGCAAATCGAGCGCTCCGCACACTCGCCTCCAGCCCGCGGGGTTCAAGCCGCGCCCCAGCTCCGCCCCCATCGCGCGGCGCCGCGGCCCGCCCCCTCCCGCGGGCCGGCTCCCACGCGCCGCGCCCCGCCCCCTCCCCGCAGCGCGGCTAAGCTCTCCCCAAGGGCCCACCCCAGCGCCTGCGGCCCCTCTCATCCCATTCTCCTCGCAACCCATCTGGCCTCTAGCCAGGGCCCTGCTCTGCAGCTGACGCTCACCGGCAGCTTCAGTTCCCGTAACGGTTCCTCCCGCCACCCGGCCGCTCCCGCCGATACCTCAAGCCACTAGAACTTTCTTCCACTTCCGCTTCCGGGTCGCCTCAAGAGCGTCCTTTAAAAAAAAAAAAAAAAAAAAACCCTCCACGTTGGGCACTTCTAGCCAGTTAGGGCTATAGAGTTGAGGCGTCCCGGACCTCGACGGCCTCTGTAGTAGGTCCTCCTTTCCGGTCCTTCGCGGGAAGTCCTGCTGCCTTGTAAGGTCCCGCTACTCGAGGAAGAAAGGCCTCCAGAGAAAGGATTTTCTTTCTCTGCTGCCCGGACCCGGAACTCAAGGACTTAGGCTTGACCGACTGGCGTGGGGAAGAGTTGGAAGAACGGACAAGGGAGGGGACGGGTGGCCGGGAGGCTTCCGAGACAGCGCCGGAAGTACAGTTTTTCGAAGAGATCCGACTCAAACTCACGTCACCCTCCTAGCAGTGGGACTGGAGGGAACTGAAAACATTGGAGACCTGGATTTAAGCTCACGCTACCGTCGCGGCCGTCAGCAAGTTCCTTTACTGTGTTTTCTTGGCTCAGCCTTCAAGTGAGTCGCGGACAATTCTCTCAGCGTCCGGCCTGGACAGCGGGGTTGCTCAGGCAGCGTTCCTGGGAGCCGAGGGCCACAGACTTAAGTGTGGGTCTTTTTCCGAGGGTCTTTTCTCCGGGATAGACGGGGAGGAGGAAGGAGGACGGCAACTAGATATGACATATCGATGTTTCCTTCGGAAACCGTCAGTCTGGCCCTCGTCTTCTAAGTAAGAAAGTCAAACATGCAAATGTCGCAGGCAAGCCTGCTCACCTCCACCTTTCGTTAACTAGTTCCTGGCTTGGACCGTCGCGGTGGCCACCTAATTTGTCTCCGGCTGTAGTGTGTTGCCAGACTGAACTTCTCTGTTGTGTGATTGTGCTAGACTTGGGGTGTACAAACGTGTTGAGAAAGATATGGTTTATCTCAGACTCCTTCCAGAGAGGTTGCCAGGGTGATTTCTCTGGAGCATGTGTATAGTTTTATGTTATACCAGTAGTTATGATTGCAGGAGTTACTTTTATATAACATGCACTGTGTTGTCCCATTCTGTAACAATGCTGAGTTAGCTGTTATTTTTTCTGGGACCTAGAGAAGTTGAATAGTTAGGAAATGAACCAAGGTAGAATTTGAATCCAGGCAGTTAAGACTTCAGAGCCCATATTCTTAACCAAGACACTGTGTCACTCCTCAGTAAAAAGCTCCACCCCATCTTCAGAATAGTCCTGGGTTCTGAGCCTGCCGTCCAAGGAACTCAGGAGGAGGAATTGACAGTCTCTGCATCTCTAAGTACCCTGGGACAACTTAAGCATGTCTCAGGCCACCAAGAGGAAGCATGTGGTGAAGGAGGTGCTGGGGGAGCACATGGTGCCCTCTGACCGGCAGCAGATTGTTCGGGTGAGTGGCTTTGGGCACAAGCTGCTCTGCTCCCCCCCAACCGCTGTAGGGCCCCTGGGGCAGGGGTAGGGTGCAGTGTGTCTGAGAGGGTGTTTGATCTGACTGATGAGGCTGATTCCTGGTCTCTCCTGAACCAGGTACTCAGGACTCCAGGGAACAATCTGCATGAGGTGGAGACAGCCCAAGGGCAGCGTTTCCTTGTGAGCATGCCCTCCAAATACCGCAAGAACATCTGGATCAAGAGAGGTAAGAGGATCACTCCTGTAATCCAAGCACTTTAAGAGGCTGAGGTGGGAGGATCGCTTGAGCTCAGGAGTTTGAGATCAGCCTGGGCAGCATAATGAGACCTTGTCTCTACAAAAAATTAAAAATTAGTTGGGCACGTGTCTGTGATCCCAGCTACCCAGGAGGCTGAGGCCTGAGAATCATTTGAGCCTGGGAGGTGGAGGCTGCAGTCAGCTATGATCATGCTATTGCATTCCAGCCTGGGCAAAAGAGCAAAACCCTGTCTCAAAAAAAAAAGAAAAAAAAAAAAAGAGAGGTGAGAGGCAGCCCTCTCTAGGCGATAGAACCATTTCCTATAGCTTTGGCTTTCCTTATTGCAAGCAGGCCTGACTTTCCCTTTTCTCTTCTTACCTACAGGGGACTTTCTCATTGTTGACCCCATTGAAGAGGGAGAGAAGGTGAAGGCTGAGATCTCCTTTGTGCTCTGCAAGGACCACATGCGCTCACTGCAGAAGCAGGGGCTTTGGTAGGGTGGACCCCTTGATCATTGGTTCTCTGACTTCTGGAGGCACTGCCTTTCTAGCTTGGGAATTTGGGGAGGGAAGGTCATGGCATCCCAGGCAGAGACAGCTGGAAACAGCTCTTTTGTGAGAAATGTCTTTGTCCTCTCTGACTCTGGCTCATCTCTTGGCATAGGCCTGAGGCCTTCTCTGAAGTGGTGGAGAAACACAGTAACATGAACAGGTGAGGAACAAGCCTTGGGGTGGGGTACATGGAAAATAGGGGGTTCATGCTTTGATGCCTTGAGGGAAAAATGGAGCCTTCTTTCCTCCTTTACACAGGGTATCTGTTGAGAGCGCATAGATATGTGCTATAACACAGTTATGAATATGGCTTGAAGGTCAGATGCTCTTGTTTAAAATCCTGACTTTGCTGAGTGACTTTAAGCATGTTATTTAATTCCTTCAAACTCTATTTTCCTTATATAGAAAATGGGAGCTTCGTGAGGATTAAAGGAGTGGATGGCTTATAAAATTGCTTAGTGTAGTATCTGGTATGTGATATGGGTCCATTAAGTGTTGGCGGTCTTAGAATCATTATTCCTAACTAACACAAATGGCTGTAGCACACGTTTTGGGAGTGGGGTCAGTCTTTAGCATGTTTCTTTGGCCACGTTTTTCCACTGTTTGCCCTGCCTCTGTCCCTTGTTTTAGTCTTTAAAGGGTGCTGTGGGGCCCTGACTGCTGGGCCAGATGGTCCTCCTTTTTTGGAACTCCTTCATTGCAGATCAGGTTTTTCCAGAAGGTGCTGGGCTAACTCTGCTCTCTTTCCCTGGTGCAGACAAACTCAACCAGAACTCCCAGCTGAGCCACAGTTATCAGGAGAGGAGTCCAGCTCAGAAGATGATTCTGACCTGTTTGTTAACACAAACCGCAGACAATATCATGAGAGTGAGGAGGAGAGCGAAGAGGGGGAGGAGGAGGCCTGAGACCCCAGGACCCACTTCTCCACTTGCTCAGGGACTGGCCCCTGGCTCTTTTGGGCTTGGACATTCCCAGGGTGCTCTGCAGATCTTCACCCCTGGATGGGGACAAAGCAGGGCCTCTCTTTGAACTGATCTTCCGATTAGGAGAATTAAACCCCTGGTGGGTGGTGACTTGTTCTGGTGTCTGAGTGGCTCTCTCAGAGGAGGGAGCCTGGTGGTGAAGTGAAAAACTGTTCCCTGGTAGTGACCTTGTGGGCGGGTGGGCTGAATGGAAGGAAATGGGAAATGGCTAGAGTCTTTCCTGGGTGGTTTGTTCTTTCTTACTGGACAGTTAGAAAGTGCCAGACCCTGCTCTGGGCCTCCCTCTATGTGTTTAACAACTGGGAGCACTCCTGCTTCATTAGCTGCTTGCAGTTCATACTGATTCAAGCATTCAGGATGACAGCCCTAGGACCTAACCCCCACCTGCCTCTAAGAGACACTCAGGCTCAAGCCCATGGTGCCTCCTGCTGCTCCCCCTGCCTTTCTAGTCACCCTGTGGACAGGAGTGCTCACCTCCAGTGACTATGTCCATCCCCACGTGCAACCCCATCTCTCCCACTCTTAACCATCTGTTACCTCCAGAAGCTGGCTGGCACATTTCTCTATCTTTAACCTTGTTTTGAATGGTCCATCCATCTCCTTTTTTTTTTTTGAGACAGAGTCTTGCTCTGTTGCCAGGCTGGAGTGCAGTGGTGCAATCTCGGTTCACTGCAACCGCCGCCTCCTGTGGAAGGTTCAAGTGATTCTTCCACCTAGCCTCCCAAGTAGCTAGGCCCACAGGCATGTGCCACCACACCTGGCTAATTTTTGTATTTTTAGTAGAGACGGGGTTTCACCATGTTGGCCAGGATGGTCTTGATCTCATGATCCGCCAGCCTTGGCCTCCCAAAGTGCTGGGATTACAGGCGTGAGCCACGACGCCCGGCCCATCTCCTGACTTTATTTGAAACCTGATTATTCCCCAAGGACATTGATTGTCCTTTTAAATGGAGGCTGCTTTTCCACCCTTCATCCTTCTAAGCAGCCTTGACATTCTTATGATTAACCTTTGGCCTTCACTTCCCTCCTTGTGTGGTGTCAATTCCGTGGTCCCCATCCTACACACAGCTCCTCCCCGGCTCCCATCTCCCTGGGTAAACTCAATCATTCACCTCTGTGCCCAAACCCAAGTCACCATCATTAGGCAAAAAGGCAGCCTGCTCACCGGTTGTACCTTAAGTTTATAATTACAGACCTCAGATGGACACTGAGCACTGCCCAGCGGATCTACTCTGGATATCTATTTCAACACTTCATCTTACCAATTCCCCCTTGTAGTTACCGCGATTCATGCCTCATTAAGAAACAGCAGTCAGGTGGGATGTGGTGGCTCACGCCTGTAATCCCAGCACTTTGGGAGGTTGAGGTGGGCGGATCACAAGGTCAGGAATTTGAGACCAGCCTGACCAACGTGGTGAAACCTGGTCTTAAAAAAAAAAAAAATTGCAGCCATCAGAAGGAATGCCTTCCTCCCCCTTACCAACTCTGCAGGTGTGCTTGCCTATCTTCCCATTGTAAGCCAGTGGGACTTAAACCTTACCTCTTGTGCTTTGGAGCCTATCTCTTTTGCTACTCGCCCTGCCCTCCTCACCCCCGCCACAACTACCACCTTTTGTTTCTTGAGACAGAATCTCCGTCTATTGTCTAGGCTGGAGTGCAGTGGTGAGATCTCGACTCGCTAACCTTCGCCTACTGGGTTCAAGTGATTCTGCTGCCTCAGCTTCCTGAGTAGCTGAGACTACAGGCATGCACCATCATGCCTGGCTAATTTTTTGTATTTTTAGTAGACATGGTTTTGCCATGTTGCCCAGGCTGGTCTTGAACTCCTGACCTCTAGTGATCCTCCTGCCTCAGCCTCCCAGAGTGCTGGGATTACAGGCACATGTCACCACACCCAGCTGAATTTTGTATTTTCAGTAGACAGGGTTTCACCATATTGGCCAAGCTGGTCTTGAACTTCTGACCTCAAGTGATCCACCCACTTTGGCCTCCTAGAATGCTCGAATTAAAGGTGTGGGCCACCACACCTGGCCTCTTTTGCGTTCTTAAAGACTTTGATTGTGTTTTCCTGGTGTTGGATTTTGTTCTATCTGGGTGTTTGATTTGCTTGTTTTTTTGTTGTTGTTTATTTCGTTTTTGGTTGTCCTGTCTACCGGATATGATGTGTTAGTGTCGAGTGTGCTGTAGAATCTCCCATTTCTGAAATTATCATAAAACCTTGTGCTGATTCCCACATCTTCTCCAGCTACCAGTTCATTTACCTGTTTCTGATTCACTTCCCCTTAGAGTGTGGCTTTAACCATATATACATTTGCATATATGTATGTATGAATGCACATGTACAAAATGTATGTAGATATATATACAAAAAATAAGATGGGTTAAAGATGTATGGGTGCCTATCTATCTTTAATTCATCTGAAGTTTGTTTTTTCTGAGAGGTAGCAAGCTAACATTTCCTAAAGGGAAAGCCAGTTGTCTCTACTATTGAATTGTTCATTCTTTGCTCACTGGAAATAATCTCTTAAAACATCAATTTCTGCATACATGTGGATCTTTCTGGGAATTTCTAATCTGTCCTATTGATCTGTGTGCCGTGCTTTTTTTTTTTTTTTGAGACGGAGTTTTGCTCTTGTTGCCCAAGCTGGAGTGCAGTGGCGTGATCTCAGCTCACTGCTACCTCTGCCTCCCAGGTTCAAGCGATTCTCCTGCCTCAGTCTCCCAAGTAGCTGGAATTATAGGTGCTTGCCACTATTCCTGGCTAATTTTTGTAATTTTAGTAGAGACGGGCTTTCAACATTTAATTTATTTTTTTGAGACAGGGTTTCACTCCCGTCACCCATGCTGGAGCACAGTGGTGCAATCACGGCTCATTGTAGCCTCCACTTCCTGGGGTCAAGCGATCCCTCTACCTCAGCTTATTGAGTAGTTGGGACCACAGGTGTGCACCACCACATCCAGCTACTCTTTGTTATTATTTTTTTTTAGAGACAGTCTTATGTTGTTCAGGCTGATCTCAAACTCCTGGGCAAGCCATCCTCCCACCTTGGCCTCCTAAAGGGCTGGGATTCCAGGTGTGAGCCACTATGCCCAGCTGAGAAGTGGTATCTTAAAAGTTTATTTTTTATTTTTTTAATTTATATTTATTTTTGAGATGGACTTTTGCTCTTGTTGCCAGGCTGGAGTGCAATGGCATGACCTTGGTTCACTGCAACCTCTGCCTCCCGGGTTCAAGCAATTCTCCTGCCTCAGCCTCCCAAGTAGCTGGGATTACAGGCATGCGTCACCACACCCACCTAATTTTGTGTTTTTAGTAGAGATGGGGTTTCTCCATGTTGGTCAGGCTGGTCTTGAACTCCTTATCTCAGGTGATCCTCCCACCGCAGCCTCCCAAAGTGCTGGGATTGCAGGTATGAGCCAATTCCCCCCACCTATTTTTAATTTTTAAAAATAAATATCGTAGAAAAATTAAGTTTTTAATCTTCCTATCTAGAAATGAGGTATATTCTTTGGTAAGGTGGTGTGATCTTCTTATGGGCCTTTATTTCCAGTTTGGTTTAGTCTTAGGAGTTTATGAAAGTCCTCATTACTGGAAGAGAAGGGATTTGTGGAAATCATCTTTCCCTGGTCACTGGCTTCCACCTGCTTGTCCATCTTTGTGTCACTCACCTTGTCGAATGCTCAGAGTTCTTCATTGATCTCGTAGCTTTCTAGATACCAAATCATATCCCACTAGTGGCAGTTATCTCCTCTACACTCATGTCTATTTCTTGTGAATCTCAGAAGCCAGGCTGTCCCGCGTGATGCTGCATGGCACCCTTGCAGCATTCTCAGTGGGAATGGTTCTCACGTTGCATCCCGAAGTAGGGCGCTCTGGGCTTCCAGTAGGTGATCTTCATTAGGCTAAAGATGTTTCCTTCTGTTCTAGCTTACTGGTTTTTTTTTTTTCCTTCCCTTTTGTTTAACAGTGATGAATATTGACATTTATGGAGAAAGTCAACAATTTTGTTTTATTATTGTACTGAGTTATATTAATAGCTTTCCTAACGTTGAACACACCTTGCATTCTGATAGAGACCTTGCTTAGTTTTACAGTATATTATTTATTTATTTAGGAGTTTTATCTCTCTCCTCTTCTCGGGCCAATCCCCTCCTTTTTTTTTTTTTTTAATGGCCTTCCTGGCCAGGCGTGATGGGTCATGCCTGTAATCCCAGCACTTTGGGAGGCCGAGGTGAGCAGATCACCTGAGGTCAGGCATTCAAGACCAGCCTGACCAATATGATGAAACGCTGTCTCTACTAAAAATACAAAAATTAGCTGGGTGTGGTCGAGTGCGCTTGTAATCCCAGATACTTGGGCGGCTGAGACAGGAGAATCGCTTGATCCTGGGAGACAGGTTTCGGTGAGTTGAGATCCCCCCATTGCACTCCAGCCTGGGTGAAAGAGTGAGACTCCATCTCAAAAAAAAAAAAAAAAAGATCTTCCTGTTCTATTTCGATATTATGTTTATGCTAGCCTTGCAAATGGGTTTGTAGATGTCTTTTTCTTCAGGCTTGGATAGTTTAAAAAACAGGCATTTGTCTGAGTCTTTCAAGGGGAAAGAAATTAAGGAATTAAGGAAAAAAACAGGCATAGAATGTTTACAAAAACATCTGTGCTAGGTACCTTTTTCAGGCATTGATCTTTGACTGGCTTTTAGTTTATTCGGTTGTGTTCTGTCTAAAGTTTTCTATCTTTGAGTCAATTTTGATAATTCGTATCATTCTAGGATCTTATTTCATATGTATTTAAATTTTGTGGGCAAAAGGTCATGCATAATACTGGTATTTGGAATTTGCTTTTTTTGTTCGTTTGTTTTTGTTTTATTTTTGAGGCCAAGTCTCGCTCTGTTGCCCAGGCTGGAGTGCAGTGGTGTGCAGTATTGTCTCACTGCAGCCTCTGCCCCCTGGGTTCAAGTGACTCTCCCACCTCAGCCTCCTGAGTAGCTGGGATTACAGGCGTGAGCCACTGCGCCCAGTAATTTTTTTCTTTTCCAAGACAGTCTCTCACTGTGTTACCCAGGCTGGAATGCAGTGGCGCCATGTATGACAGTATTGACCTCTCAGGCCCAAGTGATCCTCCCACCTCACCCTCCTGAGTAGCTGGGACCACAGATGCCTGCCACCACACCTGGCTAATTTTTTTTTTTTTTTTTTTTTTTTTTTAGTAGAGATAGGATCTCCCTTTGTTACCCAGGCTGGTCTTGAATACCTGGGCTCAAGTGAGGCTCCTGCCCTGACCTCTCAAAGTGCTGGGATTACAGGTGTGAGCCACCATACCTGACCTATATGGGGCTTTCTTATAAATGACAAAATTGAACTCAAGTTAGGGGAAGTAAACAAGGCTCGTTGACCTCAGGTCTCTGAGTTGTACGCTTCACACAGGCCTGTCTGTGCCAGCATGATTCCTCAGGCTCTCTCCTCATTTGTCTCTGTCATCTCGGCTTGCAGCTGATCAATCTCTTTCCCTCCTGAAGATGTTTTCTGTAGGAAGCTCGAGTTTATACACAGTCCTTGTAGCCAGAGCCCCTTCTTGAGGATCCCTGTATTTCAGTGAAGAGCAATCGGTCTTGCTCAGGTCACTTGCTGTGCTTGAGCAGTCACTACGGCCAGGGCCGAGTGGGAGGGTGTAGAGGACTGGGGTGGGGCAGGATGAGCTACAGTTGATTCTTATGATGTGTTTCCCATGGAATAGAGAGGTTCTATTACCAGAAAAAAATGGGACAAGGGATGAGGGCAGGTGAAATCAACAAACATGTTTATATTCTGTGTATTTTATTTTATTTGGCTTAGCTTTGCAAGAGGTCTTCCTTACTGGCCTTTTCCTTTTGTTTCTTTGGGTTTATTTGCTCATTCTGAATTCTTGAGATGTGTGCTTAGCTAATTTCAGTTTGTTTTCTAATATATTTAGGGCTATACATTTTCCTCTAAGTAGTCCTCTGTTCCCCACTTTGTGTGTGTGTGTTTTTTTGTGTCGTATCTGTAAGGTTGGTCTTATGTTTTTCTCCAGCTCTCAGCAATAATGTGATCTACCTAGTAACATCTTTTTTCCCCCTAAAACCTTTTCGTTTCTACTTCTTCATCTCTTGCCAGTCATTCAGCTTCTGTGGGCTGTAGCTAAGGGTCCTGATGAAGGTAGGCTCCTTGCATTCTGCACGCTACTTTACTTTGTCATTCTCTGAAGCTGGATTCCACCTCTGTTCTCCCAACTTAAAGGTGGAATCCAACCATGTATGAATAGATCTCCCAGAATGAGCTGAGATCTGAAGTAAGAGCCCCTTGTCCCTGATGCCATGATGAGTCCATGTGACTGGCTCCAAATAGTACTTACTGGCTTCTCTGGCAGTTATGCTTGAGACATTCTGGCCCTTCAGACTCTGCACCTCTGTTTCAGGACTAACCTCTACAGCCATGTCATTTTCAGCAGGGCTTCCCCATGCGGCCCAGCGTGCTTTCTTCCCCTGCCACCCAGCCACCCCTGTGTGTGTGCCAAGGAACACAGATGGCAGTCTGAGCTCACCACATGGTTTTCCTCCTCTAATCTGTAAATGTGGTGGAATATCATGACATTCTCTCACACCAAAATATCCTTGCATTCCTGGAAGAAGACAGTCACGATGGATTTGTTATATTGCCGGATTTGGTTCTCTAATATTTTGGCATGCAGGTTTATAGGTGAAATGGTTTAAGCTTTTCCTTTCCTGTACTTCCCCCACCCTTTGTTTTGTATCAAGGTTACACCAGCTTCATAAAATAAGTTGGAAAGTGTTTTCCCTTTATTTTCATTACAGGAGTTTGTTTGAGATTGGAATTTTGCCTTTCTAAAATTTTTGGTAAAACTTGCTGTAAAACCAACTGTGCTGGCATTTTTGTGGCTGGGTGGGTGAGTAAGTTTTGAACTAGATTATCGGTGGTAGTAGATTACTCAGGTGTTCTGTTTTTCAGTCAGAACATTTTCAAGGAAAAATTTTTTTCTTTCTGTTTGTTTATTTATTTTTGAGCTAGGATCTTGCTCTGACGCCCAGGCTGGAGTGCAGTGGCACCATCTGGGCTCACTGCAACCTCTGCTTCCCGGGTTCAAGCGATTCTCATGTCTCAGCCTCCTGAGTATCTGAGACTACAGGTGTGCACCACCATGCCGGGCTAATTTTTATATTTTTAGTAGAGATGGTGTTTCACCATGTTGGCCAGGCTGGTCCTGTCCTCAGGTGAATTCCTGACCTCAGGTGATTACCCACCTTGGCCTCCCAAAGTGCTGGGATTACAGGTATGAGCCACCATGCATGGTCCCTGAAGTTCTTTTTCTAACCCTTTTGGTTACTTTTTAGCTTCACTTCCTCCCTCACCCCAAACTATTTAGAGAATTTTCAAACCTAAAGAAAAGGTGAAAGAATTGTAAAATAAATGCTTGTTTGCCCTTCAACAGGGTTATCAGTTTAACATTTTGCCACATTTTATTTCTCTACACATGTACACACATACAGTTTTTACTTTTTTTGTTTTTTTGAGATGGAGTTTTCCTATTCTTGCCCAGGCTGGAGTGCAGTGGTGGAATCTCAGCTTGCTGCAGCCTCTGCCTCCCGGGTTCAAGGGATTCTGCTGCCTTAACCTCCCGAGTAGCTGGGACTATGGGCACCTGCCACCATGCCTAGCTAATTTTTTTTTTTAAATAGAGTCTCACACTGTCGAGTGCAATGGTGCGATCTCGGCTCACTGCAGCCTCTGCCTCCTGGATTCAAACAATTCTGCCTCAGCCCTCTGAGTAGCTGGGATTACAGGTGGCTGCCACCACGCCCAGCTAGTTTTTTATATTTTTAGTAGAGACAGGGTTTCACCATGTTGGCCAGGCTGGTCTCAAACTCCTGACCTTGTGATCTGCCCATTTTGGCCTCCCATAGTGCTGGGATTACAGGCATGAGCCACTGCACCTGGTCAATTTTTAAAATTTTTAGTAGAGACAGGGTTTCACCTGTTGGCTAGGCTGTCTCGAACTCCTGACCTCAGGTGATCCACCTGCCTTGGCCTTCCAAAGTGCTGGGATTACCGGTGCGAGCCACCATACCCAGCCAGTTTTTACATTTAATTCTTACATCTCCTTGGCCACTTTTCATTTATTAATACAACAGACTCTTTTATTTTATCCATAAGACTGAGCTTTTCATGCGTTTGGGACAGTCATCTTACAAAAATGACTCCTTGGATTTGTGTGGTTGTTTTGCATATCTGGATTTGGGTTAAACACTTAGCACAAACAGCAGTGGTATGTTCTTCATATTAGGAGGCAAAATGATGGGATGTCCAACTGCCGCTAATGTCGATCACCTGATTAAAGGGATGCTTCTAGGCTGGGCGTGGTGACTCACACCTGTAATCCCAGCACTTTCGGAGGCCCAGGTGGGGAGATTACCTGAGGTCAGGAGTTGGAGACCAGCTGGGCCAACTTGGTGAAACCCCATCTGTACTAAAAATACAAAAATTAGCCTGGCATGGTGGCACACACCTGTTATCCCAGTTACTTGGGAGACTGAGGCACAAGAATCGCTTGAACCCGGGAGACAGAGGTTGCAATAGCTGAGATTGTGCCACTGCACTCCAGCCTGGGCAACAGTGAGACTCCGTCTCAAAAAAAAGAAGAAAGGATGCTTCTAGATATTTCCCCATAAAGTCTATAAAGTTCTGTTTTCCCTTTGTCATTACTAAGTAATCTGTGGGGAATTTTGCATTTCTAAATTTTTTGGTAAAACTTACTCTAAAACCAACCATGCCTGGCATTTTCTTGGGTGGCTGGGTGGGTAGGTTTTGAAGTAGATTGTCAGTGGCAATAGATTACTCAGGTGTTCTGTTTTTCAGTCATATAAATGTTGGTTTCGTTGGTTGGTTTGTAATGTTTTTCTTGAGACAGGGTCTTGCTCTGTTGGCCAGGCTCGAGTGCAGTGGTACAAACACAGCTCATTGCAGCCTTGACTTCCCTAGGCTCAATCTAAGCCTCCCAAGCCTCAACCTCCCATCTAAGCCTCCCAAGCAGCTAGGACTACAGGCAGGTACCTCCATACCTGGTTTTTTTTTTTTTTTATTTGTAGAGACAAGGTCTCACCATGTTGCCCAGGCTGATCTCAAATTCCTGGGCTCAAACAATCTGCCTGCGTCTGCCTCCCAAATTGCTGGGATTATAGGCATGAGCCACGGCACTGGGCCATTATTTTTTTTTTAAACTGTGGTAAAATACACATAATATAACATGTATCATTTTAACCTTTTTGTAAGTAAGTGTACAGTTCATGATGTTAAGTATATTCACGTTGTGCAACCAGTCTCCTGAACTGCCTTCTCATGCCATCAGCAACAACTCATTTGCCCTCCTCAGACCCTGGCACTCCTCCCTTATGGTTTCTGTTTCTGAGTTACCTCAGATAAGTGGCATCACCTGGTATTTGTCTTTTTGTGACTGGCTTATTTCACTTAGCATAATGTCCTCAAGGTTCGTCCATGTTGTTATGTGTCAGACTTTCTTTTTAAGGCTGAATAATTCATTGCACATATATAGCACACTTTGTTTATCCATTTGTCCAGTGATAGATGTTTGGGTGGCCTCACCTTTTGGCTGTTGGGAATAGTGCTGCCATGAACATGGTGTGCACATATCTCTGTGACCCTCTGCTTTCAGTTTATTTGGGTATATACCCTGAAGTGGAATTGCCGCCTCATATATTCTATTTTTAATTTTTTAAGGAATCACCATTCTGTTTTCCATAACAATTGCACTGTTTGACATTCCCACCAACAGTGCACAGGGGTCCCGGTTTCTTCCCATCCAAGGGTTCCACTTTCTCCCCATCCGAGGGCTCCAGTTTCTCCCCATCCTAGGGCTCTGGTTTCTCCCCATCCAAGGGCTCCAGATTCTCCCCATCCGAGGATTCCGATTTCTCCCCATCCGAGGATTTCAGTTTCTCCCCATCCGAGGATTTCGGTTTCTTCCCATCCGAGGGTCCCGGTTTCTCCCCATCCGAGGGTCCCGGTTTCTCCCCATCCGAGGGTCCCGGTTTCTCCCCATCCGAGGGTCCCGGTTTCTCCCCATCCAAGGATTCCGGTTTCCCCATCCGAGGGCTCTGGTTTCTCCCCATCCGAGGGCTCTGGTTTCTCCCCATCAAGGGCTCTGGTTTCTCCAGACACAGGACAGTAGAGATGATTGGGCCTTGAATGAAGACAAAATCCAGGGTTCTGTGGCCCCAGTCACTTTCCTAGTGGGCAACTGGGAAACTACTGAAGATAAAGGCACCAGGCTGAGCCTGTGTCTGAAAAGCATGCAGAGAAGTGTGGGCAGTTTCCTCAGTGGGAGCCGTTCTCAGAAAATCATTAATGAAACTAGATGTCAGGACACCCCACCAGTTGTTCACGCTGTGCATGTGTTTGATCCGCTGGCACCATTTGCAAGAGAATCAAAAAGTCCCTGTGGGAGGTGTGGAGGCACATCACATGCCTCGCCTGGTGACACCGAGGAATGAAGAATTAACAGTGCAGGCTGGGCATGGTGGCTCACACCTGTAATCCCAGCACTTTGGGAGGCTGAGGCAGCCGGATCACCTGAGATCAGGAGTTTGAGACCAGCCTGGCCAACATGACAAAAACCCTGTCTCTACTAAAAAAAAAAAAAGAAGAAACAAAAATTAGCCGGGCATGGTGGTACATGCCTGTAATCCCAGCTACTTGGGAGGCTGGGACAGGAGAATAGCTTGAACCCAGAAGGGGTGGCAGAGAGCAGAGGTTGATGGCACCACTACACTCCGCCCTGGGCAAGAGCAAGACTCTGCACCCCACCCCCCAAAAAAATTAGCAATGCCTGAGGCTGTACACCTGGTGCCAGTACTGGCAGCAATTCTTGTAGTTACTGTGGTGGAGTTTCATGACGCTAAAATACCCACTTTGTTATTTGACCCTTGCGAAATCACAAGGAGTTGTCAAGTAACAGAATCCTTTGTTACTAACCAGACCAGGTTGTTCATTCTTGAATAGTATTGGGCATCACTTTGTTCTAATAATTCTTGCAGGAGAAGAGCACTCTCTTTTCCTCTTGGAAGCATTGTGGCTCCAACTGCCTGCTGATGTGAGAAGGTACAGGCCGTTCCTGGCTGAGGAGTCAGCCAATATTTAGAGAAGCCACGAGCAGAGGTCACCCTAAGCACGTAAAACCAGCAAGTCAGCGCCTTGCCTTGGGCTACAGAACCTTAAGTATCTAATCCAGTTACACAGTCTCATAAGGTAGACCACTGTGAACAGAAGTTCCACACCCGCAGAGATGGATTAACTCACCAAGGCATGACCGGAAGTAGCCTTCCTCCCCAGCAGCATTCACAGGCTAGAGTACAGTGCTTGGAGGGTGGTGGGGAACTGCCCTGGTCTTTCCATTTGAAAGCACCCAAATTGAGGTACAGGAAGACTCACCTCATATCTATGGCTGGCCCCCGCCAGAAACCCTTTTCTGGACAAGGATGAGCAGCTACCTCTGTAGTTACTGTCTGAGGATTCAGGGAGCCTGGGACCTTATAGGTGGACAGCAGGGAGGGGCTGGTGAGACCTAAGAACTGCAGCCTCTGAAGGGGTCCTCTCCCCAGGGACCCCTCAGCACATGTATTGAGTTCCCCTTCTAGTGACTGCTGAAGCTTTCAGGCACCTTTGGGGGTTTTGCCTCCCGCAATTCTTCTCCGAAGGCTCCAAGTGTCTTCTTTGATGTGGGTCCCCCAGCAACCTTATGTCTGCCATAATTCAGCTTTGGAAAATTGATAGCTCTTTATTAGAAGGCACTGTAGTGGGAAGATAGCAAGTTACAGGCCTGGGAAACGATAGAACCTTAGAGAAGAAAGGAGAAGGCAAAACTAGAGAGCTAGTTCCTTACGCCATATGTGAGTCACCATAGGAAGAGTTTATGAACTTTCATCCTCATGCTGGCCATTTTTTATATTATTATTTAAAATGATGCTTGATTTTTTTTCCTTTTTTTTGTTTTTTTAATGACAGTCTTGCCCAGTCACCCAGGCTGGAGAGCAGTGGCGTGATCTCGGCTCACTGCAACCTTCACCTCGCAGGTTCAAGCGATTCTCGTGCCTCAGCTTCCTGAGTAGCTGGAACTACAGGCGTGCGCCACCACACCCAACTAATATTTGTATTTTTAGTATAGATGAAATTTCACCATATTGGCCAGGTTGGTCTCAAACTCCTGACCTCAGGTGATCCTCCTGCATCGGCCTCCCAAAGTGCTGTTATTATAGGTGTGAGTCACCGCGCCTGGCCAATGCTTGATATATCTTAACATGAACTCAACATCAATTTTTTCTTGAATACTATTATGTATACAAGAAAGTACACAAATAGTACACAAAAGTAATTATACAGCTCAATATATTCTCACAAAGTGATCACTCCCTTATCCAGCACCCAGAACAAGAGACAAAACAGCCCCTGCAAAGCCCCGTGAAGCTTTGCACTCTCTACTACCCTGAACCACTATCATTACTTTTTTTTTTTTAAGAGATGGAGTCTCAGGTTGGGCGCTGTGGCTCATGCCTGTAATCCCAGCACTTTGGGAGGCCAAGGCAGGTGAATCACCAGAGGTCGGGGGTTTGAGACCAGCCTGACCAACATAGAGAAACCCCATCTCTACTAAAAAATACAAAATTAGCCAGGCACGGTGGCACATGCCTGTAATCCCAGCTACTCAGGAGGTTGAGGTGGGAGAAGCACTTGAACCTGGGAGGCAGAGGTTGTAGTGAGCCAAGATTGAGCCATTGCACTCCAGCCTGGGCAACAAAAGCAAAACTCTGTCTCAATAAATAAATAAATAGTCTGACACCTCTTCGGCCTCAGCTCACCTGTACCCAGGTGAATTAAAAAAAAGAGAGAGAGAGATGGGGTCTCTCTCTTTACCCAGGCTGGAGTGCAGTGGTGTGATCAGAGCTCACTGAAGCCTCGACCTCTTGGGCTCAAGCAATCCTTTTGCCTCAGTCTCCCGAGTAGCTGAGAGTGTTGGCACACACATCACCACCATGCCCAGTTAACTTAAAACATTTTTTTGTAGAGACGGTCTTGTTTTGTTGTCCAGACTGCTCTTGAACTCCTGGCTTCAAGTAATCCTCCCACCTTGGCCTCAAAAAGTGTTGGAATTACAGACATGAGTGACCACACCCTGCCTTCTACCCTGCTTCTAACAGAATAAAATAACTTTGCCAGTTTTTGTATTAAATGGAAGCAGATAGAATATACAGTTTCATGTCTGTGAGGTTCATCCATGTTACTCCTTTGGTTATATGAATGATTACCCTTTATTTTTTTCTTCTGTTTTAGAGACAGGTTCTCACTCTGTCCCCCAGGCTGGACTGCGGTTGGTTCACTGTAGCCTCAAATTCCCAGGCTCAAGCAACCCTTTGCCTCAGCCTCCCAAGTAACTGGGACTAGAGCTACAGGCAATGAGCCACCACAACCAGCTAAATTTAAAAATTATTTTTAGAGATGGGTCTCTCTATGTTGCCCAGGCTGGTCTTGAACTCATGGCCTCAAGGGATTCTCCTCTTTTAGCTTCCCAAGTAGCTGGGATTACAGGCACAAAATTCCTGGGCTCAAGCAGTTCTCCTGCCTCAGCTTCCCTAAGTGCTGGGATTGCAGTATAAGCCACACCATGAAGGCACAAAGAACCATGCCCGGCTCTTTATTCATTCTTCTGTTAATGGACATTTGGGTTGTTTCCAGTTTGGAGCTGTTATAAATAGTGCTGTTAAGAACATTCTCGTTCATGTCTCTGGCTGAACATATGTATACTTTTCTGTTGCTAAGCCAACATGTTCTTGCTCTTTTTAAAAAAAAGTTCTAAAATGGAAATTTTCAAACATACTCAAAAGTAGAAGGAATGGAATAATGAATCCCATTGTACCTGTTATGAAGCTTCAGTTTTGTTTTTTTGTTTTGGAGACGGGGTCTTGCTCTGTCATCCAGCCTGGAGTGCGAGGGTGTGATCCTAGACGCTGCAGTCACCAACTCCTCCTGCCTCCACTTCCTGAGTTGCTGGGACGGCAGGTGCGTGCCACCATGCCTAGCTGATATTTTAAATTTTTGTAGAGATGGGGATCTCGCAATGTTGCCCAAACTAGTCTCGAACTCTTAGCCTCAAGCAATCCTCCCACCTCGGCCTCCCAAAGTGCTGCGATACATGCATGAGTCACCATGCCCGGCCAATATCATCATGATTATTACTAACCATAAGACTATTAAATGCATTTAAGATTTTATTATGTTAATTAAATTTTTTTTAAGATTAAAAAAACTCAGTAGATATCTTACTATGGATGTGAGGATCTGTATTTTTAAATCATTGGAAATAGTTCTGGTTGGGTGTGGTGGCTCACGGCCAGAACGGCAGTGGGTGTAATTGCCTGAACTGAATCCTTTTGCTAAAACAGATTATTGGCTGGGTGTGGCTTATACTGCAATCCCAGCACTTAGGGAAGCCGAGGCAGGAGAACTGCTTGAGCTCAGGAATTTGAGACCAGCCTGGGCAACATAACAATACCCTATCTTTGCAAAAAAATTAGCCAGGCATGATAGCATGTACCTGTGGTCCCAGCTACTCGAGACTGACGTGGGAGGATTCCTTGAGCCTGGAGGTCAAGGCTGTAGCTAGCCATGATTGTACCACTGCACTCCAGCCTGGGCGACACAGCGAGACCTCGTCTTAAAATAAATAAAAAGGACATTACTAGGCTGGTGACCCACTAGTGGTGGCTGCAGATAGAGAGGCTTCCCTCAGCAATGATTTAGTGGGGCAGGATGGGGTGGGGCTGGGCCCAGAGGAGCTGACCCCCTTTGTACCACTGAGTGAAGCCAGTAAACCTGCCCCACCCCAGGCATACCCCTTTCTGTGAGGGACACCCAGCCCCCTACTCACCCTGACCAGCCTGGGGAGTACGAGTGCCCGCTGCTCAAGGTAGAAGGCAGGACGCATCAGCTTGTAGTCAGCTTGGTGCCTGCAACAAAGCTGCTCCAATCCAGAATGCACCGCAGGGAGAAATACGTCTGAAGTCCTCATACCTGTCTCATCTGCAAAGTGACTTCCCAGAGGGCTACATGCCCTCAGTCCTACTGCAAAGGAATCATCACTGTGGGGTAGTGTCAGAACCTCCGGTAGGTGTCAGAGCTATCTGTGGGCACTGCAGGAATATTCTTTCATGGACAGAGTTCGAGTGCCACCCTCATGGCAGGAAAGGGTCATCTATGGGTGCAGATGTCTCTGGAAGCGACATATCTGCTGCCTGCTTTGGTGCAAGGAAGTACGCAGGGCAACATGGAGGCCTCCACACAGCCTGGTGCTGTCATCTTGCTGGCCCTGCTGTGTTTGGTTTGGGCCATCCTATCCAGAGCTTCTCCTGAGCCCCATGAGGACTCACAGGCTGTGCCTGGCCCCTTCTGGACAGTGTCCCCTTTCTGAGGACAGTGGGAAGGAGCAAGGCTGTGCTTGGGCCTGGGGTAGGCAGGGCCTCTGCTGGCCAGCCGCTTCCCCAAGGCTGCCGTGTTCATGGAAAAGTGGACCAGGTGTTGTCCCAAAAACTGGGTCTCACAAGAAGACAGTTCAAGCCTCATCCTTCCCATTTTACACTCCCTGAGAGCCATTCCTGTCCCTTCCACGTTCCAGGGCACGACACATGGGCACCCCTGAGCCTCCGCATTCCTATGTGGGGTGGTGACAGCCGTGGCTCTGCAGGCTCACAGGATCTGGCCCGCATGTGACCATTTAATGGGGTGCATGCCCCTAGTCCTGTATCCTTTCATTCCTCCCTCCAGCCCCCTAGCTCCCAACTGCAGTATTTAACTGGGCTGGGGCTGTGTAGGGTTGCTCTGTCTTGGGGGAGGCCAGGGACTCATCCAGTGCTTGTAAATAAATAAGGTCATGATACAAGAAAAAAAGTAGACCTTAGGACAGTTGTTCTAACGTGAGGTGGAAGAGATTCATGGATGGCCCTTTCCCAGCGTCCTGGGTGGCTTAGGTTATGTGAGAGAACGCCCTTGTTTGTAGGAAACACACACTTAGTTGGAGTGGTGTGCAATCACCTCATCCACTGATTGTCAGATAGTTCAAGGAGAAACTCTATTCTTCCAGCAACTTTTCCTATGGGTTCTAAACAGTATCACAGTTTCGAAAAATCTTTTCAGTGAAAAGGTTTTCTGCATTTGCCAGGGTCCCCGGCCCCGCCCTGCTCTCCACTATCCACATGGCTGCTGGTGGATCTCTGAGAACTGCAGCCAGTTAATCTTGCTCCTACCCCCTGAATTCCTGCTGAATCCCCACTTCCTTGGGACCAGTCTGCCCCTCCCACCCATGGCACTGAAGCCCAGAGACCTGACACAAGTAGAGCCACGTCTTCAGCCTACTTGTCACTTTCAGCCACTGCCCAATGTACACCTGGGCTGAGCCCTTCTTGTTGGAGATGGCAGGGCAGGGAGCCAAGGTCCCAGGGCAATCATGGGTTTGGGACTGAGGGGCGCCAGGGACCACACTGTAGGATGAATGGACATGAATCTGCCCACCAGTCCATGCTCCTGAGGCCTGCATCCACTGCCCAGTGGGCACCTTTTTCCAGGTCCACAGGCAGCCTGTGCTGGCAGAGCCTGCCTGCGTCCTCCAGAGCATCTCTGAATTTCAGAGAAAGAGGCAGGGCCCTGCCTGGGGCTGGGTGGGGCAGGTTTGGGGCCACAGGCTGGGGATTGGAAGAGCCTGGAGGACCTAGGCAGGGGGTGGGCACAGGAGGGAGCAGGACCCGAGGGCAAGGGGAGGACCCTGTCCTGGCCTTGCTCAGAACCGAGGCCATGCAGCACTGGACCACTGGGCTCTGGGCTGGGGTTGGCATCACCACACCGGGAAGGCGCATCCCAAGGAGACAGGCCCCGGGAGGGCAGGGGTTGGGCCTGCTCCCATCCTTCACACCTAGCTGCGGTCTTGCACAGTGGCTGCTTGCCCTTGGGACCCAAGCCCCATGGGCCCAGGCAGCCTGTCCAGCTTTGCTCCTCTAGGTTCTTAGGCAGCGCTAGCCGATGCTGGGTACATTTTGTTTGGTGTGGAAGGATCGGGCCTCAACTATGGAATAGGGTGGCCCTACAAGTGAGATCATGCCCCCCATTTTGTAGGTGAGATGGAGACTTGGTGACCTGCCTCAGGTCAGGCAGCGGTAAAGGGAAACGCAGAGGCCAAACATAAGCACCCTTTTCTCCCTGAGTGCCACCCACCTGGCTCCTGAGCCCTGGCTGAGGGCTCACTGCCCCTCAGGTACCTGAGGGCAGGGAAGCACCATGGTGTCTGGCTACCAAACAGCAGAGCTGGGAAGCCACCTTGGGTTCCATCTGCCCCGGGGGCTCAAGCCTCCAGGGACTTGGCAGTCCCCAGCCCTGGGCACACAGGCAGGACACAGCCTGGGGAGTGGGGTAGAGTATGCCAGGGCACAGAACAACTCTCTGGGCTGGGACCAAGAGCCAGAGATGCAGCGGCATGAATGAGGAGGTGCCCGGTTCATCACGCAGTCTGCCCAGTTACTAAGGGCTGGAAAGTTAGCAGGCCTTGGGGCGAAGCTGGTCTGTTCTACCCTGGCTCCACCTTGGCTTTAATCCAGGCCTTGATCATTTTCAGCTGTGACAGCAGTTCAACAGCCTCCTAATGGGCCATTTCCCACAGACGTCAAGGCGTGAGCTTAGTCACTCAGCCAGGGCCGGAGCTCCATGCCAGGGACACCTGATTGACTGGTCCCGACTTTGGAAGCACCTCCTAGGCTTCTTTTATCTTTTTTGAAACAGGGTATTGCTCTGTTGCCCAGGCTGGAGTAAAATGGCACAATCTCGGCTCACTGTAACCTCAGCCTCCCAGGCTCAAACAATTCCTGGGCTCAAACCATTCTGCTTCAGATTCCTGAGTAGCTAGGATTATAAGGTGCACACCACCATGCAATGTTAACTTTTTTTGTACTTTTAGTAGAGACGGGATTTTACCATGTTGGCCAGGCTGGTCTAGAACTACAGACCTCAGGTGATCCACCCACCTCAGCCTCCCAAAGTGCTTGGGATTATAGGCATGAGCCACTGCACCCAGCCTCCTCCTAGGCTTTTGAGAGAAACAGACTGTGACTGCCCCAAGTCCTAGACTCAGCCTAGACACCCCAGGTCACCCTTCCTGAGGAAGCCAAGGACACAGCCAAGGTGAAAACAGAATCAGAATCAAACATCAAACTACAGAGGATAAAGAGCTCAAGGAAGGGCACCCCGAACTCAGCCCTGTAGCTTCTGCCACACAGAAGCAAGGGCATCAATGCCAACTGTGCATTTTCAGGCTACTGGGTTATGCACCTGTCTACAGTTTTCATACCCCAAGATTATTTTTAATTATTATTATTTTTTGAGACAGGGTTTGTCACCCAGGCTGGAGAGCAGTGGCTCGATCAGGGCTCAATGCAGCCTGTGCTTCCTACTCCAGCGATCCTCCCACCTCAACCTCCAAGTAGCTGGGACCACAGGGACTCGCCACCATGCCTAGCTAATCTTTGCATTTTTGGTAGAGATAGGGTTTTGCCATGCTACTCAGATTGGTCTCAAATTCCTGGGCTCAAGCGATCCTCCTGCCTCAGCCTCCCAAAGTGCTGTGATTACAGGTGTTGAGCCACCATGCCCAGCTGATTTTAAGTTCAGTTTTATCTGATTTATTTTTTGGTTTCCTTTTTTAAATCTTAAAATGTGGGTGCCACCTGGGAAATATGGCTGGGCATCAGTGTCCTGGGCACCCAAGATAGCTATTTGTCTTTCTATAGATTTGAGGCTCACATGTCCCTCAGCAGCTCAGTCTAGCTCTATCACAGAGCTCAGGTCAAGTCCAGGAGGCACTGGGCTCAGCCCTCCCGATACTATGCACACCAAAAATTCCCAGCCCAACCTTGGGAGTTCCACTCCTCTAGACACAGACCATGGTGGCACAGGAGAGCCAGGACAGAAGGTGTCAGCTGTGCCCTGCACAAAGCCCAATCCTCACCCACCAGGCTGGGCAGTCTGGGGCTGCCCTGGGTTCTCTGACAGGACAGACTTATGCAGCCCTGGAGGCCAGGAGAGAGCAGGGTGACGAGTTTCTAAAACTGCCTCCACTTTCCATCAGAGAGCCGGCCCTGCAGAGGTGTGACTGATGGCCAGGGGAGAAGGAGCTGTAGAGGACCGGGGCTCTCTCCTGTCATTTAGTTATTTGTGTAATCTGATAGCTGGGTCTCACCTAGCCGGAGCCAGACTCTGGGCCACACCCAACCAAGGATCTAACCCTGGAATCTGTACCACGACCAGGGAGGAAAAAATAAGGAGGGAGCTTTATTTAATACCAAGGTTGAGGTGGGGTGGGGGATGGAAGGCGCCGTCACTTTGTGATGGTGTTCCTGCAGAGAGAACAGGGACGTGAGGCTACTAAGGCAGGTGCAGGCCAGGCCACCCCGTACCACCCCACCAGCCTCGAGCCACTCACGCATTCATGCTCTTGCCGCTGCCGCTGAGCACAATGTAGGGGGTCTTCTGGGCCTTCTGCTTCTCCTGGAGCAAAGCCACGGTGCCCAAGGGCGTGTCACTGGAGCTCATCTTCTTCAGGAGCTGTGGGGTCATGGACACTCAGCAAGGGCTGGAGCAGGCCCCCCACACCAGCCACCCCTGCCCTGGCAGGTAGAGGGCCCCCCACGTCCCCAAGGGCACCCACCGCCTCCTCGTCCAGCTTCTTCATCCGCCGCTCTGTCTTCATCTTGCCTGAGCCCTTGCCGTGGAAACGGTGGGACAGCTGCCGGAAGGCCTGGGGACACAGGGCACGAGGGGGAGCTGCAGGGCCCCGGGTGGGGCCAGAGCCACCTGTGCCCACAAGGTGTGAAACAGGGCAGGTGGGGTCGGGTGTTGACTCACCTCCCCCAGTGCCAGGTCTAGGAGGCAGTGGGAAGGGGATGGGAAAAGGACACAGACTCTGATACCCTCCAGGGCCCCAGCAGAGGCCAGGAGACCAGCTTGGCTAGCAGATATGCTGCCATGGGGGCAGGGCACAGGGAACCTGGAGTGAGACCTGCCTTGCAAGGGCTAGGTCTGGAGACTAGGGCTGGAGGGAGACAAACCTGGGAGAGCATGGGGGCAGCTGAATTGGGGGGCAGGAGGGTTGGGCAGCCTACAAGGGCACTGGAAGGGCCAGGATGATGGAATGGCCCTGCAGTCCAGGAAAGCCAGTGAAGGGCTATTCAGGTGAGACACAGGAGGGCAGAGGTCCGGAGTGCCTGTCTGACCTTCCTGCCAGGCCTGCCAAGGGACTGCTGTGCCCACTAGAGACAGAAACTGAAGCACAGCCCTTCCCAACCCTGAGTGCCCCCTCCCAATCCATGGCACTTCACCAGGCCCCTGGGGCACTGCACAGTCCCAGGCTTGGCCTGCCTTTGGCAGGCTGGGGCTTTGCCCGCACAGGGCCCTGCTCACCTCCTTGGGTGTGAGTTTCCGGCCTGTCTCATCCACGTACTCAATTTTAACATCAGGTTTGTAGCCATCCTTCTCCTTGAAGTCCTGGGTGAAGCCTCGGTACTCCTCCCGCCGGCTGTACTTGTCATCGATGGCCCTGGCCCGAGACAGAGGTGGCCTCAGTGTGAGGAGCAGCTGCCTGCCGTGCTCCTGCAGCCCCGAGCTGCACACTCACATCTTATCCTCGATGTGAGGACCCCAGCCCTGCACACTCACATCTTACCCTCGATGTGAGGACCCCAGCCCTGCACACTCACATCTTACCCTCGATGTGAGGACCCCAGCCCTGCACACTCACATCTTACCCTCGATGTGAGGACCCCAGCCCTGCACACTCACATCTTATCTTATCCTCGATGTGAGGACCCCAGCCCTGCACACTCACATCTTACCCTCGATGTGAGGACCCCAGCCCTGCACACTCACATCTTACCCTCGATGTGAGGACCCCAGCCCTGCACACTCACATCTTATCCTCGATGTGAGGACCCCAGCCCTGCACACTCACATCTTATCCTCGATGTGAGGACCCCAGCCCTGCACACTCACATCTTACCCTCGATGTGAGGACCCCAGCCCTGCACACTCACATCTTACCCTCGATGTGAGGACCCCAGCCCTGCACACTCACATCTTACCCTCGATGTGAGGACCCCAGCCCTGCACACTCACATCTTACCCTCGATGTGAGGACCCCAGCCCTGCACACTCACATCTTATCCTCGATGTGAGGACCCCAGCCCTGCACACTCACATCTTATCCTCGATGTGAGGACCCCAGCCCTGCACACTCACATCTTACCCTCGATGTGAGGACCCCAGCCCTGCACACTCACATCTTACCCTCGATGTGAGGACCCCAGCCCTGCACACTCACATCTTACCCTCGATGTGAGGACCCCAGCCCTGCACACTCACATCTTACCCTCGATGTGAGGACCCCAGCCCTGCACACTCACATCTTACCCTCGATGTGAGGACCCCAGCCCTGCACACTCACATCTTATCCTCGATGTGAGGACCCCAGCCCTGCACACTCACATCTTATCCTCGATGTGAGGACCCCAGCCCTGCACACTCACATCTTATCCTCGATGCAGTACACGGCTGAGGGCAGAGACTTGTTGGGGGCCTTCACTCGGGCCACCTTCTGCACTGTGGTCTCCAGTAGCCCTAGGGATGGAGGGGTTGTGAGACTCCAGGCTGCCCAACCCTGTGAGAGGCGCCGCTCCAGGGCCTCCTGAGAAAGTGAAATGGGCCCTGTGGGGTGCACCTCCCTCTCCTTGCCTCTGGAAAGCCATCAGGCCAATTCTAAAGCAAAGATGCAGAAATGAGCCCCTTGCCACGGGCCACTGGCCAAGGAAATGGCAGAGCTGGGGTCCTAACATCAGGGCTTCTCTGCTACAGCTGTAACAGTTTCAACTCCCCTCTCCTTCCTGGAGCAGATATGGAGCCTCGTAAGGCAGAGACAGATGCCAGGGGGAGAAGGAGCGGCTCTGGGCCGGGCAGCTGGCTCCAGCATAGGGAATGAAAGAGGCAACAGAGGGGACGGAGGCAACCCTGCCTGCACCTGCTGCACCGAAGCCCCCACAAGCCCTTTTCCTGCCCAAGTGCCCAAGTCCACCCAAGCCACAGCTGCCCTGAGTTCCCTACCTTTGTTCTGACACAGGAGCAGGGCAGCTGCCAGCCCCCTATTCACGATCGGCTCCTCGTCCAGGATGGTGGTGGAGGAAGCAGAGAACTGGGGGGCACGTGGCAGGGTTGGTTAGCAAGCCACACCGCCTCTTCTCACCCCCACCCATCAGTCACCCCCTGCCGGGCACCAGCCACAGCGTTTAACTTCATTTCCTCAGGTATACTCAGATCACGCTGGGAGGAATGCAGAGCGCACTGTGATGAGGAGGCTGAGGACACCGAGTAACGTGCCTGGGCACTCATCTCCAGCTCGACCCTCCCGCCCCCATGCCCCCGCCCCCCACCCCGTGGTGACAGTGCGGCCCTCACATCCTGCTGCTGCTTCTCCTCGTCCAGGTTCACCGTACTCCAGCCAATGTTCTCCTCCCCATCAGATTCAGAGCCGCCGTTGGCCGAGCGCTCTTCGTCCTGTTCAAAGTCCTGGGGCACAAAAGACCAGGGTCAGCCCAGCCCCCAGCCCCCAGCCAGCCTACCCAGCCAAGCGAAGCCCAGGGTGGGGCTGCCCCAGACGCACCATGAGCTCCTCCTGCTCCTCGCGGTTGCCGGCCAGCCCGTAGGTGGGGATCTCCCCCAAGGTGCGGCAGAACTCAGATGTGGCGTTGAACACAATGGCCCCCTTTCGCTCAGGATCCTCATCCTCCTCCCAGCCCCGCTGGCGAGACTCCAGCTTCTTCACAATCTCCACCACCTGGGGGAGGGAGTAGCTGTGGGCAAACCCAGCAGTTTCTGGGGTGATGCCATTGAGACCCAGGAACCCAAGGGTCCTCCCTGGCAGCAGCAAGACAGGCCACACCCACAGCCCATGTGGGTCCTGGCTGATCTCTGCCTCCTGACTCCACTCTACACCTATTTCACTGGGGTCACTCTTCTGCTCCCATCAATGGGTTTGGCTGCCCTTTGAATGAACACCCAACACCCTACAGGGCCTTCCTGACCAGGCCTGTGCCAACCCTGCTCCAAAGCCCCTGGCACACTACCTCAGCCTCAAGCACCTTCCTCCAGGGTCCCTCCTGCCACCAGCCCCTCCCACAACAAACTCCAGTTTCAAGACTCTGTAGGCAGCACTTCTAGAACCCACAGGGCGGTGAGGTGGCCCACTCTTTTGACTTCCCACAGCCCAGCTTCTTGCTTCCCACTTCACCAAGAAAGCAGGTGCCATGACATGCTAAGAGAACCCACTCGTGCTACCAGCACTAAATCCAGGACCCCCACATGGGCACCAGCACCCTCTGCTTTCCCTCCTTTTGTAGATGCCCGGCCACACACACACTTGCCCACTAGCTCTCCTCTTTAAAAAACTCCTCCCTCAACCCCGAAGCCCTGACAGCAAACTCCTCAGTGAAGCCTCGATTGCCATGTCCACTTCTGCACCCTCTTTCATTTTAAAAAAATCTCCTGAGGCGAGTGGATTGTCTGAGTTCGGGAGTTTGAGACCAGCCTGGGCAACATGCCCAAATCCCATCTCTACAAAAAAATATAAAAATTAGCTTATAGTCCCAGCTACTTGGGAGGCTGAGGTGGGAGGACTGCTTGAGTCTGGGAGATCGAGACTGCAGTGAGCCAAGATCATAGCACTGCACTCAAAGTGTGGGCAACAGAGTGAAACCCTGTCTCAAAAAAAAAAATTCTTCCAGGGGCCAGCTGCAGTGGCTCACATCTATAATCCTAGCACTTTAGGAAGCCAAGGCTGGAGGATCACTTGAGCCCAGAAGTTCAAGACCAGCCTAGACAGTAAGGTGAAACCCCATCTCTACAAAAACTATAAACATCAACCAGGCATGGTGGTGTATGCCTGCAGTCTCAGCTACTTGGGAGGCTGGAGTGGGAGGATCCCTTAAGCCTGGAGGTCAGGCTGTGGTAGGCCGTGATCTTGCCACTGCACTCCAGCCGGGCAACAGAGCAAGACCCTGTCTCAAAAATACATATATATTCCAGGACATCCTGGAACACTTATTTTTTAATGAACTTCATCGTAAACAGAAAAGGGGGTATATCTAACTCAGCAGATGCTATTAATTTATTTATTTATGTTCTCTTTTTTTTTCTACATGAGATTTTGTTCTGTTGACCCAGATATTTATTTATTTTTTGAGATAGTCTCACTGTCACCCATGCTGGAACACAATGGTGTGATCTTGGCTCACTGCAACCTCTGCCTCCTGGGTTGAAGGGATTCTCCTGCCTCAGCCTCCTGAGTAGCTGGGACTACAGGTGCACGCCACAACGCCCAGCTAGTTTTTGTGTTTTTAGTAGAGACAGGAATTCACCATGTTGCCCAGGCTGGTCTCGAACCCCTGACTTCAAGTGATCCGCCCGCCTCAGCCTGCCAAAGTGCTGGGATTACAGACCTGAGCCACCACACCCAGCTGATATGCTTTTTTTCTTTTTTTTTGAGACGGAGTTTCGCTCTTGTTACCCAGGCTAGAGTGCAATGGCGCGATCTCGGCTCACTGCAACCTCTGCCTCCTGGGTTCAGGCAATTCTCCTGCCTCAGCCTCCTGAGTAGCTGGGATTACAGGCACGCGCCAGCATGCCCAGCTAATTTTTTGTATTTTTAGTAGAGACAGGGTTTCACCATGTTGATCAGGATGGTCTCGATCTCTTGACCTCATGATCCACCCACTTCGGCCTCCCAAAGTGCTGGGATTACAGACGTGAGCCCCCGCGCCCGGCCTGAGCTTTTTAAAACAGTAACTAAACACACACATACATCCCTCTGCCCGGGGCTGGAGCAGCATCGCTAACACCCTGCCCAGTCCTGAGTGTTCCCTCCATCCATGGTCATGACTCACTGGCTTATCTTCGTGGCTTTACCACATAAGGACCTACCCCAGAACAATTAATTATGTTGTATACTAAGTGTTACATAACCTGAACCACACTGTATGACTCAGATTCTATGATTTTTTTTGTAAAAGAATCTATGCCCCTGAGAGTACCCCTGATGCAAGTGGCTGCAGCTCATCAGTTTACAGTATGGATTCACAGCCCATAGCTGGATGCTCCCTGATCTGGCTCTCCAGCCCACTGAGGATGGATTATTTTTTTTCTGTTGGAACAAGTACTGCGGCTGCAGGCCACTGACACTGTCTCCTGGTGCACGTGGGCCACACTCGGGAGTGAGCAGTGGGGGTGGCCCGGGCACACGCACATTCCCTCTCGTCTGATTACCCTGATGGCCACGGCAGTGAGCAGCGTGGCCGAGGATTCTGGCTACTTCATGTCCTTATTCCTACTCGCTACTGTCAGGCTTGGACCTTTCTGTGGAATTGTTTGGGGGTGGCAGGTGCCTCACTTTTGGCTCACCTTTCTGGGACCCCTCCTGAAGCTGGGCTTGCCGGGTACTTTCCCAGTCAGTCAGGCTTTCTTTTCCGTGAACCGCCTCTCTTATCTACATCTTTCACCTAGTTTTCCGTGTTGTTGATTTGCTCTGTCTGTTTGTATACTCTTGACACCAACCCATTCTTGGTTGTATTTATGGGCAAATATCTTCCCTTCTGGTCTGCCTTTTTATATGCGTCATGATATCTTTTGTAAAAAACAAAGAAACAAGGCCGGGTGTGGTGGCTCACACCTGTAATCCAAGCACTTTGGAGGCCAACGCGGGCGAATCACCTGAGGTTGGCAGTTCAAGACCAGTCTGACCAACATGGTGAAACCCCGTCTTTAAACAAACAAACAAACACTCACGTTCTCAATTTCTATATAGTTACGTGGTTTGTTTTTTTTCCGGACAGAGTCTTGCTCTGTCGCCCAGTCTGGAGAGCAGTGGTGCAACAATAGCTGAACAATCCTCCTGCCTTAGCCTCCAGCAGAGCTGTGGCTTCAGACACATGCCACTTGCCCAGTTAATTTAAAAAAAATTTTTAAAGATGGGGTGGGGGGGGGCGGGCAGTCTTGCTATGTTGCCCAGGCTGGTCTCAAACTCCTGGCCTCAAGCAATTCTTCTGCCTTGGCTATGCTAACAACTTAAAAAATCTTTTCTACCAAAAAATCATAAATGGAATTTCCTTAATTTGGTTCTGAAATGTTAGGTTTTTACTTTGAAGTTCTTAATCTATCTGCAAGTTGTCAGGTACAAACCCAATTTCATTGTTTCTGCAAACAGTTAACTGTCCCAAGCCCACTCGCCACACTGATGAGCATCTCTTCCACTGGGACGCGATTCTGTCTCGGGGCCTGTCTGGTCTCTCTGTCCTATTAGTCTGTCCTTACACAATCCCACATTGCCAGTTACCCTACTTCATTCAATTTCAGAATCAGTTTGCCAGGTTCCAAAAATGTCCCCATTGGGATTTTTACTGGAATTGCATTTAACCTAGAAATGAAGTAGATGAGATGACATCTTTACAATATTTTCCTCTCTAGGAATTGTGTACCCCCCCAATGACTGTATTTGGACAGAGCACCTTTAGGCAGGTAATCAAGGTTAAATGAGGTCATCAGGGTTGGGACCTAGGCCAGCACGGAAGCTCACACCTGTAATCCCAGCACTTTGGAAGAACGAGGGTAGGGCAGACCACCAGAGGTCGGAGTTCAAGACCAGCCTGGCCCACATGGCGAAACCCCATCTCTACTAAAAATGCAGAAAAATTAGCTGGGCGTGGTGGCACGCGCCTGTAGTCCCAGCTACTCAGGAGGCTAAGGCAGGAGTCACTTGAACCTGGGAAGTGGAGACTGCAGTGAGCCGAGATAGCACCACTGTACCCTAGCCTGGAAGAGAGTGAGACACTGTCTCAAAACTAAAACAAAAAACCCCCCTCAATTCCAAGGATCCTCTCTGTCCTCTACATCCTTTCTTTCTAGTTCACTGACTGTATTAACCACAATCCAGTAATTCTTCAACCACATCATGACTCCAGGCCAGTCATCACACCCATCACTCTGTTATGTCTCCAATCACCCAGTTTAGAGTTGGGGGACATCAACGGAACTTCCCCTTTATGAAAACCTTAACTGCCTTGCCTCTCCTCCCTAGAAAACTCCATCCTCAATCCCACCATCCTTCTCCTCAGCTCCCCATTAATCCCATCCTCCTCCTCAGCTCATTAATCCCATCATCCTCCTCTTCAGCCAACCGCATGGAGCAGCTGGACAGAAAACCTGTCACATCCAAGGCCACGGGGAATGGCTGTGCAGCCCACACCGCCCAGCAGGTCTGTTCCTCTTCCATGGTGTACCTGCCCTCCACTCTCCAAAACAGCATCTCATGTCTCCTCGAACTGCCACCCCTGCCACCTCTTCACTGGAACAATCGGACATGGGCTGCTTTGACTTCCCCCAACCAAGATCACCTTGGTTGTAGCTGCTGTAACCTCCCTACCTTCCCTCCTGAAATAAATGACACGACCTGGCTTCGCTCAAGGCCACCCTCCACTTGTACTCTAGGCCCCACCAATGCCTGCAAAAATCTCCTTTTCTTCTTCTATCATTAATTTGTCTCTCCCACATACTCCAGAATCTCCATTAGTCAGAAAAAGACTCCTTTGTGGCTACGAAACTTGATTGGATACTGGTTAAAACAAAAAAAATTAAAAAGACATTTTGGGGGATAACTGGAAAATGGGGCATGTGAGCTGCTGTTTTACAGCATTTATGGACCTGTTAGGGCAGCGTGGCTATGCAGGAGAAGGCCCTTATTTCGTGAGATGCCCGCTGAAGTGGTTAAGGGTAGTGTCACCATGCCTGCAACTTGCAGGGGCTCAGGACAAAAAGAAGAGAAAGAACTTTAACAATGTTTATAATTACTGACTCTAGAAGACACAGGTGTTCACTGGAATACACTTTCACTTTTCTGCTGGTATGTGGGGTGTGGCTCATATATTTTAAAAGCTTTCTAGGCTAGGCCAGGCCAGGTGGCTCATGCCTATAACCCCAGCACTTTGGGAGGTAGAGGCGAGAGGATTGTTTGAGCCCAGGAGTTTGAGACCAGCCTGGGCAACAAGGTGAGACCCTGTTGCTAAAATTTTTTTTTTATTTGCCAGGTGTGGTGGTGGTCTCAGCTACTTGGGAGGCTGGGGCAGAAGGATCCCTTGAGCCTGGGATTTCAAGGATGTAGTGGGCTATGACCACACCGCTGCACTCCAGCCCGAGCAACAGAGCAAGACCTTGTTTCTTAAAACAACAACAAAAACAACCTCCTAGGTTTCTAATGTGCAGGCAGGCTAAGAACTTCAGGGCTAATAACCCTTACATTCATTTCAGTCATAAAACACACAGCCCTGTCAGTCTATCGCCCCATTTCTCTGTTCTTTTTTCTTTTCGAGACAGAGAGACAGAGTCTTGCTCCATTGTCAGGTACCAGGCTGGAGTGCAGTGGCACTCAGCCACTGCAACCTCCGCGTCCCAGGTTCAAGCAATTCTCCTGCCTCATCCTCCCGAGAAGCTGGGACTACAGGCGTGTGCCACCATGCCCAGCTAATTTTTGTATTTTTAGTAGAGATGGGGTTTCACCATGTTGGCCAGGATGGTCTCGATCTCTTGACCTCGTGATCCGCCCGCCTCAGCGCCCCAAAGTGGTGGGATTACAGGCGTGAGCCACCTGGCTCGGCCTTCTCCGTTCTTTTTTACAGATAGACTGGGCAAACTATGTCCCACTACCTAGAAATAAAGTGTCACTGGAAACCAGCCACGCCCACTCACAGATTGTCTTAGCTGTTTTTCCTACAATAGCAGAGCACACAAGGGGCCTGACAGAGACCACACACCCTTAAACCTCAAATCTGTCCTCTGCAGCCCTTCAATACCAAGCCTGCCCTCCGTCCCAGGCGCAGCCCTCACCTTCTCAACTCTCATCCTCCCAGCCCTGAATCCACTCGAACAGTCCCCACTTTACCTCCCAGTCGCATCAGAAGCCTCCCTCCCTTACTCCCTCTCCTGGATACCCTTTCTTGGCTTCTTCCTAGGTAAAAAGTGTGGGGTAGGGCTAAAAATGTGGCCTCGGCAATGATGGAGGTGACAGAACCTTCCTCACAGGAACAAACACAGAGCAGGAGAGCAGTGCCCGGCACACTGTGCCGGCGAGGCAGTGATGGCCATGGGCTCAAGGCTCCCCCTGCGCTGGCTCCCAGCCTCTCCATCTCAGCTCACACCACCCTCTCTCTGCTTCTGCCTCCCTGGTCCTCAGGCACTTTAAGGTTGATTCTTCTGATATACCTTCTGGTTGGTCTATGGCTTAAACGCCAGCCTGTCCACCTGCTGCCACCCCTCTCCCCCACACACTCTGAAAGCCAGCTCCATGAACCCAGGGCCCTGCAGCTGTCCTGTTCACCAATGACCCTCCCAGCTCAAGAATAATGCACTACTCACAGTAGGCATTCAACAAACACACACAGGAAAGGAAAGGATCCCCCACTAAGCAGGTATCTGGCGGTGGAAACACTGCAGACGTCTCAAAACCTGCACAAAACATGACTTTAAACAGAAAAGAGGGTTGGGCGCAGTGGCTCACACCTGTAATCTCAGCACTTTGGGAGGCTGAGGTGGACAGATCACCTGAAGTCAGGAGTTCAAGACCAGCCTAGTGAAACCCAGTCTCTACTAAAAATACAAAAATTAGCCAGATTCGGTGGTGGGCGCCTGTAATCTCAGCTACTCAGGAGACTGAGGCATGAGAATCGCTTGAACCCAGGAGATGGAGGTTGCAGTGAGCAGAGATCGTACCACTGCACTTCAGACTGGGTGACAGAGTGAAACCGTATCAAAATAAAAAAAAAAAAAAAACACCCAAAAAACAAACAGAAAAGAGGCTTCAGACAGGAATGTGGCTGTTTGCCATGACAAAGGGCACGTGCTTGTGAGGATAGGCCAATGCACCGGGAGCCCCAGGCCTGCCTGCGCCCAGCCTCACCTTCTCGCCACTGTCTCGAAGCTGCTGCAGCTGTCGTAGCCGGCGCCCCTTCTCCAGCTGCTTCTGCAGCTCCAGCTCTGCCTCGTCCTCCTCCAGCACCTGTGGGGACCCCGGTGGCGGCGGAGCTCCATTCTCCTCTGGGAGAAACACGGGATGCCTGCTCAGACCATCTTCCCCAACCCTGTCCCTGCCCCCTTCCACCCCCTGCCGGGCCCTCACCCTCATCACTGATGTCCATGTTCTCCACTCGGGTGTCGTCTGATGGCGGGGGCTGAGGCATGGACTCCTTCTCCTCCTCCACCTCGGACACTCGACGGCGACCCCGGCCCCGCAGTCTGAGGGAAGAAGGCCTCTCTGGTGAGCACCAGCCCCCAGGCCACCCCAGCCCAGCCCTCTCCTCCTGCCACCATGTCCAAGCCCACCTGGAACCAAAGTCCCCATCCTGAGTCTGGTCCCCGAGAGGCAGCAAGTCATCCGCCCGCACTACTACCTCCTTCTCCTTCTTTCGGATTTTCTTCACCCTCCGCTTGGTCTTTTTAAAGGTCACCTGAGAGGAAGAGAGGAGAGACATAGAGCGGGGTGGCGGAGAGGCGGCCCACCACAGCCCTCAAGGGTGAACCTCTTAGGTGTTCCTCTGTGCTAGCCAGTCTCCTGAGCGCTTCCCACACATGAGTAACACGTGGGGTGGTTACTATCTCCAATCCACTCATGAGATGGGGAAACTGGGCACAGAGAGGTTAAGTACCTTGCCAAGGTTGCCCACTCCTAAGTGAGGGAACACTTAGCAAGACGCCTACTGCACTGGCTGTCTACCTCATGTTACAGTCACTCCACGGGCAAGAGCCACACACACCTGTCCAGTCACCCCTCACCCATGCTGTCACTCATCCTCACAGCAACCTCAGGAGGCGGCTCTTGTCACTGACACTCCAGATGGGGTGCCCCAGGCTCACAGTTAAATGGCTCACCCAGGGCACGGGCTGGCAGCATGGCAGAGCCCGAATACAGACTGAGGCCCATGTGGCTCAGCAGCCCTGATCCATCCACACCCGGTACTCCCCCAGATGCCATTTACTGCTCGCCCACAAGGCCAAGCACTTTGCAAACATGAACACTCGGCCTCTCTTCTGAGTGCCTGCAGGCAGTGCATGAGCCGAGAGGGAGGGAGAATTGTGATATCGAGTACGAGGCACGAGAAGGCTCACCATCTCCTCAGGCGTGAGGTACTCGGAGGCCAGCCGGGGCCCCACCGTGCTCAGGGACTGAGCCTGCAGCCGCAGCTTGGCCCGGATCTCCTCCAGCTCCCGCTCCCGCAGTCCATCAGCTGTGCCGCCCTGCTCTAGGCGGAAGGAGTGCGGCCGCTCACCCTCAAGCTCTTCGTCGTACTTAGCCAGGATAGAGTGAGGTTTTTGCTGCAGGGCAAGAGGCACAGGTTGGAACCCAGGCTGGCTCCTGAAAACCCACCTAGCCACCACCTCCTCAGAGCCCCGACTCCCGACATTCACCGCCCCATCCCCCGCCGCCCACCCAGCCTGCCCGCCACGTGCCTGTGCCAGGTCATCCACACTCTCATCCTCCACATAGGGCAGGTAGTCGGGCTTCTTCTTCCGCAGCTCCACATTTTTCTCTGCCCGCTCCTTATCCACCAGGTTCACGTTCACCAGCACATCTTCCTCCTCCTGTAGCACGCCTGAGGGCAGCACAGAGCAGTGGCCATTCACACTTGCCGGCAACTCAGCAGAGGCTGTGCCCCCCCACCAGGCACCCAGCTCATGTCACCTTTGTCCTTGAGGGTGAGGATCATGGTCTCCCCTTCTCTGAAGGAATCAATGGCATGCTCCACGGTGAGGCCCTGCAGGTCCCGGGCACTGTACAGGTCCTAAGGGAAGAAACGGCAAGTCAGGAACCTCCCTCCACCCGCCCAACCCTGGGATCGCAGTAGCAAGGCTGCCAGTGCCCCTGTGCACCACGTGCCCCAGTTGTGGTGCCTCACCTGCCGCCTCTGCCCAAACTCCTCCTCCACCAGAGTGCTGACACCAAACTCTTGGTCCATCTCCTCCAGTAGCTTGGCCTATGAAACAAGGAGGGGTGACCTAGGACCTCAGGCCACTCAGCATCACCGGAAAACACTCAGGGCTCTACCAAGCGGGAGTGTAAAAAGGGCAGGCCTTGCAGGCAAGCTGCTGAGAATCCAAAGTGGACGCTAGCAGCTGTGGCCTTTCCCCTCTCCAAGCCCCATCTCACCTCTCCGGGGTCGGCTCCTGCCTCAGTGCCCAGTCAGGCCACCAGAGGCACTGGGCAACCACCCCATGCTGTCCAGTGCTCACCCTCTTCTCTGCCAGGTCCTTCTCCTTCTGCAGCTGCCGGCTCCTCTCGATCCAGGCTGCAGTGTCGTCCAGCCAGGGGTCATCCTCTCCTAGGGTCTTTATCTTCCTGAAGAGGGGAGAAAGCATTGCTTGAGGAGCCCAGCTCCTGCTCCCGACCCAAGAGGCAGCCAAGGATGGTGGCCTCCCTAGCCCTTCCCTTGCCTGCTCTGGCCAGGACCCCTCACCCCAGCTTTTGGTTCAGCAGGCGCTTTTCCTTGGCAGCCGCCAGCTTCTCCCGCAGCTCCTCTCGCTGTCGCAAGGCCATAGGGTTGATGACATCGGCTGTCACGGGCTCCTCCTTGGTGCCCGCCTCTGGAATGGGGGCCCAGACGTGAGGCTATGCCCGCCCATGGCTGGTGGGGAGAGGAGGGAGCCACTCACCCTGCCCCCTTCCAGCTCAGGGGGCCAGAAGGGGTCAGGACAGGAAGGAAGAATCCTTCACCTCCCTGCTCCCACTTCATCCCCACACTTCTGGTCAATGCACGCAGCATGACAGGACCCTCTGTGCCTTCCAAAGCCTCTCAAATTGTGCTTTGAAGAAAAACAACAAACCCACCTCTTCCCAGCCCAGTCTGCAGCAAGTATGCACATCTTTCAGTCCATCTAACAACACCGCACAGCCACAGTGAGTATGCAATGGCCACGGCTCCAACTCAGAGACCAAGCTGAGCCCCAGATCCCCATTATAACAGCAAGGAAGGACCTCATACCTCCCGGCAAATATGCATGAGTAAGACCACTAAGTGGTGCTGAATCTGCCTCTAACCCCTCCTTCTTCAAAGACCCCTTCAGATGGCCTCTTTCCCCACCCAAACCCCAACCTCAGCCCTATACTCACCCTTCTTGACGGCATTGACCTCCAAGGGTTTCAGCCCCAACTTTGCCCGGAGTTTACTGAGAACAAGGGACATACGTGTTAGGGGCTATCAAAGACACAGGGCATCATGTGCATTTCTAGACAGACAGGAGGCCAAACAGGGTGGGAGTGAGTGGTCCCATGGGTCCCAAACACACGGTCTGACTCACAGCCTAGGACACTGGGAAGGGCCCTAGCCTCCAAAGCAGGAAACATGAGCGCCAGCCTGGCTTGCGTCTAACCAGTGAATGCCACCTTCCTCTGAGGTTTTAGTTTTTTCTTTTATAACTCAAACCTTAGCTAAGATGATTTATAGGACCTTTCCAACTCCAATTAGCATACTTTCATGTGAGAAAGCCACCCCAGTGCTGGCCCCAGAGCCGCCTCTCTTAGAAACACAAAGTAGAAACAAGGGAGACAGTACTCACTTGGTCTCCTCGATGCTGAGTGAGGAGGCATCGCCTGAGCTAGTTTTGGAGCTGGCAGCTGGAATAAGAAGAAGCATGGCTCAGGAGCTGAACATAGGGCCAAGAAGCCAGCATCGTTGGCTCCAGCTGCAGGATCAAAGATGAGGGCCCCTCACCAGCACCTGGGCCTGCTGAAACACCAGAAAACAGCAGCTTCTTCCATCCAAGCTCCCCAGAAGCTCCTCTGCCCAAGTCTAGCCTCAGACTCCTGCCTCTTCTGCACATCTTCCTTTCCTAACCCAAGAGATCCAAACTGCTGCAGCCCCCACTATGCCCTCTCTTTATTTTTTTTCAGAGACAAGGTCTCACTTTGTTGCCCAAGCTGGACTGCAGTGGCATGATCTTGGCTCAGTGTAGCCTTGACCTCCCAGGCTCAAGCAATCCTCCTGCTTCAGCCTCCTGAGTAACTGGAACTACAGGTGCCCACCACCAAAATTGGCCAATTCTGTTTATTTTGTTTTTAGAGATGGGGTCTCACTATTTGACCAGGCTGGTCTCAAACTCCTGGGCTAGAGCGATCCTCCACCTGGGCCACCCAAAGTGTTTGGACTGTACCAGGTGTGAGCCACTGCGCCTGGCCCTCTCCACTTTTATATATTCTATATATAAAGGACCTATATATTAGTCTTCAACCTAAACTGTCCTCTCTGGTCTTGTTCTCATCGGCAAAATCCTATCCAAATGCTAAAATCAAACACCACCTTTTTCATGAAGTCCTGTTCAATGACTGATCAGAATTAACTGCTCTCCCCTGAATTCACAATCAAGCCATTTCTGTGTATGTTTCTCTCAACAGGACAGGAAATGTGGCTGCTGCATGACCTTGTCCTTTGTGGGACTCAAGGAGTCAAGAAACACTTATTGGTGCCTGTTCTGTGCTGGACACTGAGGACACGGATAAATAAGCACTACAAACCTGCTCCATTCACCTCACAAACAGCAAATAACTTACTGAACACCCTCAGATGAACTCCTTCAGACAGCTGCCACTATGAGCTCTTCCTTTCCTGCATTCCTATCCTGCATCTTATCTTTTCCTTTATCTCAAAGGCTCCTCTCTCTACCTGGGCCCTGGACCCCAATCTCTCCAGGTGCTCTCCAAGGTCACCAGCCTCCTCATTTCTTTCTTTCTTTTTTTTAAAGACGGGGTTTCACCTTGTTGGTCAGGCTGGTCTTGAACTCCTGACCTCAGGTGATCTGCTCACCTCGGCCTCCAAAGTGCTTGGATTACAGGCGTGAGCCACTACGCCCGGCCAGCCTCCTCATTTCTAAATCTAATGGGCTTTTTTCAGTTCTGGTTTTGCTTGATCTCTTGTAGTGTGTGGGACTGTTGATCACTCCCTCCTTCTAACAATACCCTTTCCAAAGATCTCATGACACAAAGGTTTTCCTGCCTTTTTGGTTCCTAGCTCCTTTTTTTTTTTTTTTTTTTTGTAATATCTTTCTCTGCCTACTACTAAAATAAGGGCATTTCTCAGGTTCTATTCCTGACCCCGGCTTTTCATGTCACATTATTTTGGGAGCCTTGTGGGTAACCCCCACATAGGTACCGAGGAAGAAGAGCTAAGCAGAATCCTGGCACAATTAAGCCCTGGAGAATACCTCAGTTTATAGTGTTACTACTCAGTTATTTCTTTTTATATAATCCTTTATATGATTATATATTAGTTTATAGAATTAGGGCTTGGAGAGTATCTGTTTACAGTGTTACTACTCAGTTATTTCCCTTTGTACAATCCTCTCTATATGATCACACATTAGTTCATAGAATGAGTGCCTAAAGAATATCTTACCACTCAGTTATTTTCATATATATTAAAACTATATCTAAGTTTATAATCAGAGGAATGCCTAGAGTAGATACAGTACAGAGCATGAATTAAGGAATAAGCAGCTTATAATCGGAGGAATGCCTAGAGCAGACACAGAGCACCGCATGATTTAAGGGAAAAATGTTATACCAGGGCAAGAATCCATGGCCTAGGCAGCAGCATTCAGTATTATAGATACCCGCTGTATGGCAGGCTTGGGGCAAGAGCCACTCCTCCTGATAAAGGAGTTGTAGGACCTTGCACCAGTTCCTGTGGAAGGCTGCCCTCAGACCGGCAATCACACCTTGGTGACTGTGAACTTTATCAGCTCTTGTTACTGTGCTGCTCGAAAAGCATTCCTCTATAGAACTTATTGGAAGCTGCCAGCAGGTGGCATAGACCCTGACAGCTCTGTCACTGCTATGTGACTTAAAGCATCCTCCTATAAATCTTCTTAGTAGCTTACCCATAGATAGAGGTATTGCACACTGCACCCTCTTCACTGCACATGGCCCACCTCCATACCTCAGTGACCTAATGGGGGTGGACCCCTTACTGCACACGGCCCTTGCCTTGATGACCTAATGGGAATGGACGCCTTGCTGCACACTGTCCACCTCCCAGCCTAGGTGACCTAATGGGGTGGACCCCTTGTTTTATTGCTCACGACCCTATCACTATCCTTAAAGATGACTTCACTCACTGCCCTGCCCCCTAACCTAAACACAACAAACACTCACGCTTCTGGACATTTGGGGCCTCACCTGACTCCACTCATAGGGGCGTGGCCCCTCGAGCCCAGCTGCATTTTCCCTGTACTTCTGTGTCCTGTCTCTTTTTTATTTTTTTGAGACGGAGTTTCGCTCCTGTTACCCAGGCTGGAGTGCAATGGCGCGATCTCAGCTCACCGCAACCTCCGCCTCCTGGGTTCAGGCAATTCTCCTGCCTCAGCCTCCCGAGTAGCTGGGATTACAGGCATGCGCCACCATGCCCAGCTAATTTTTTGTATTTTTAGTAGAGACGGGGTTTCACCATGTTGACCAGGATGGTCTCGATCTGTTGACCTCCGGATCCACCCGCCTCGGCCTCCCAAAGTGCTGGGATTACAGGCTTGAGCCACCGTGCCCGGCCTGTCCTGTCTCTTTATTCCTTGGATCCTGCGCCTCAGCACAGCATAAGGCACACCCTGTGGGCCATCAGCCCTACAAGCTTCACTGGCCACCCAGATACTGACTCCCAGTGGCTTTATCCAGTCCAAACTCTGGCTTTTCACATGCACATCAAGCTCCACAACCCCAATTATCCATCCCCCTCCAAATCTGCTTCTCTTCTCTGCTCCTCAGTTTCAGTAGAGATGACACCCACAACTCATCTGGCTGCTCAAGTCAAAATTCAAGGAATCATTCTCAATGCCTTTTCCTTCCCAGTCTCATACAAGTGCTGAGTTCTGTTCATTCCTCCTCCAAAACACCTCTCCAACCTGTCCACTTCTCTCCATCCCACTGCTGCTGCATTGGTGCAGGCTACCATCGGCCCTCATGTGGTCTCTAGCAGTCCTGATTTCCTGGTCTCCAATCCTGACTACCTTTGACTAAGTTCTCAATCCAGCAATGTTTACAAAATATGGATCTGAGCAACTCACTCCTCAACTCACATCCATGGCTCCCTACCAACCTCAAGACAATCTATATTTCTTAACGGAACCTACGGTACACGGTCCTTTGTGTTCACATCCCTAACTATCTTTATCTTACTCCCTCATTTCACTACCATGAGCCCTACACGATTCTTCCAATACCAGGTTTCTCTCGCCTCTGCATACGCTGATACTACTTCATTCATTCATTCAACACATTTATTGAGGATCTGTAATTGTACCAGACAACTGAGGAAAACAGAAGCCCTCTGTCCTCAAGGAGCTAGGTGGAGAAAGTCAATCTCTAATCCTAATCAACCATAGAAAATACTTTTTTTTGAGACAGTCTCGCTTTCTTGACCAGACTGGAGTGCAACTGGCGCGATTGCAGCTCACTGCAGCCTCTAACTCTTGGGCTCGAGAGGTGCCGTAGAAAAACTATTTAATAGGAGTTAACGTAGACAGTCTGGGGGTTTCCCGGCCTGGAGAGCTTCGCAGCCACTGCGCGCACACCCAGACCCGCCCGCTCCGGGACCCCTGCCCGCCCCGCCCCCTGAGCAGGTCCCGCCTCCTCACCGGCCTCATAGCCGTCGTCGCGCTTCTCCCGCTTCACGCGCCGCTCTGAGGGCTCTGCCTGGCTGCGCTCCCGCCCGTGCGTGCTGCTCCGGGCCTCAGCTTCGGCCCCGCGCCGCCCACTCCCGCGCTCGCCTCCACGTTCCCGGCTCCGCTTCCGTCGTTCGCCGCCGCTACCGCCACTGCCGCTACTCCGGTGCTTGTGTTTTTTGTGCTCCCGGTGCCGCGGCGGCTGCTCGGTGGCCCCACCGGTCCCGGCCGCCGCCGTCGTCCCGGCCGCCTCTTTCTCTCCGCGGTGCTTCTTGGACGACCCCATAGTAGCGCGTCAGCCCCAAGCCCGGCCGCTGCCGAGCCCAGACAACGCAAAATGGGAACACTTCCGGGTCGCTCGGCAGCCGCTGTCGTGTTGCGGGAAACTAAGAGCGGCTGCTTCCGCCGCTCGCCTTGGAGCCTGCCCCAGAGGCTCATGGGAAGGCTAGGATCAGGGCTCCACTGCGCATTCGCGCGGTCTTGGGTCCAGTGGGTTCTGTGAGCAGGTGGTCCTGTTGCGCATGCGCTCCTCAAGGGACGCGGAATTAACCCCGGAGATGGGATCCCAAAACTGGAAGGAGTTAGACCTGCTCCACCCACCACACAAACAGCAAATAACTTTACTGAACACTATCAAATGTGTTCAGACACCTTAAGCCAGTGTCTTCGAGGCTGGAAGTTCCTCCTTGGCCTCCCTGCGCTTGTACTTCCCCGGCAACGTGGTGTTCACTACCTCACGGTCTCCGTGGACACCTCCCTCCTACAGTGGGCGCTCGCTTCCTGGACTCCTGGGGTCGTGGCTCCAACGGGTGTTGTTTTCCCGAGGTCCCCAATTGCATAGCCCAGCTTCCGACTCCCTAGAACCAGTATCCTCAGGGAACGCTGCCTTCCCACGTCCCCCGGGTTGTTTTTCTCTTGAGATAGGATCTCACTCTGTTCCTCAGGTTGGAGTGCAGTGGCGCCATCACCGTGCACGGCAGCCTTGACCTCCCGGGCTCAAGTGATCCTCCCACCTCAGCTTTCCCAGTAGCTGGGACTGCAAGTGCACGCTACCACGCCCCTCTAATTTGTGTATTTTTTTATAGATATGGGGGCGGGGGTCTCACTATGTTGTCCAGGCTGGTCCTGAGCTCAAGCGATTCACCCGCCTTGGCCTCCCAAGTGCCGAGATTACAGGTGTGTGCCACTCTGCCTGGCCCTGGATTGGGTTTTTTAAACGTGTGAACTGTTAAGGAGCTCCACATGGGTGTCAGTGTGTCCGTGGAACCCCTGAAATTGAATGCAAAATATGGCACATCTGTGTGTATGATTTTTTTTCTTGAGGAGAGGATCCCTAACTTAAAACTACTGGAACTTAAAAAGACCAATGCACACATTCCCTCCTGAAACCCCTCCCCCCACCCAACGGTTACTAAGACTGTGGCTCCCTGTGTGGCACAGTCAGTCTGTGTTAGGGTATGTTGTATGCACCCCTCTGAGGGTCCACCCCCCCTCCCACTGACTGGGCATCCTCAGAGGCGGGAGTCGTTCCATCTTATTCACGCTTGAATTTCTAGGACCCAGCATACACATTGAGGATGGGGTGGAGAAGTCACAGTTCTTGCTCTTTGAGATGTCCCCACTCCTCAGGAGGAGAGAAGGGGCTGTGTGTGCTGGGTGGGGGGAACCAAAAGAGCCAGAGCTCCTGGGGGGATGTGGGGGGAACCAAAAGAGCCAGAGCTCCTGGGGGGATGTGGGGACAGAGCTAAGCCTGCTGCCCACTCACCTGCCACCTCTCACTTCCAACCTGGAGCCTCCACCACCACCACCAGAAATCCCACGCTGTGTTTGCCATAAAGCCTTTCATTTTTATCTCAGGGACTGCACTCCGGGTCCACGCTGGGGGTGTGGTGCCTGCCAGGCTGGCTGCCGGTGGGTTCTTTCCTTGGGGGGCTCTGAGGAGAGTGCTCCATTCTCACCCTCATTGGCCTGTGGCTCCTTCAAGACACAGATAGAGCCCCCTGGCTCTTCAGCTGCCACCCCCATGCCCAAAGAAACCACTGACAATGTGGCTTCAAACCCTGCTCCTATACTGGCTTGCTGTGTGGTCCTGGGCAAGTGACTCTCTCTTCTCAAGTCTCACTTTCCTGATTGTCAAGTGGGCTTCATAGTCCCTGCTCTATACCAGGTTTATTCGAAGGCATAAGAGAGGTATCCGAGGAGTAACCAGTGTGGTGCCAGCCCCTAATGAGGGCTTGGTGTGCGGCAGCTCGGATGGCTGCAGAGTCCCACACTGACTCTGCTGCTTGTTCGTTCCTGTGTCCTTAAGCAAGGCCCTGCCTGTCAGGTCCTTAATTTTCTCATTGAGAAGTAGGAATGACAACCCTGGCCTAGACTTCCTTGGGTGACAGGAAGGGCAGGGCCTAGGGGAGGCCCTCCAGAGCCCAGAGTGCTGGTGTGGGCGCCCCATCCCTCAGCAGCATGACAGAGCCATTTCTTGACCTGCCGGGGGACTCACCTGGGTTTTCTGGGGGTGCCCACTGTGTCCGCCTTTCCTGCCTCAGCCAGCAGCTGCTCCTCATCTAGCCCCAGTGCTGACAGCACCTGGGAGAAGCGCCGGGTGACAGTGAGACGGGCATTGGCCTGAGGAAAGAGAAAAGGGCTTCCTGCTCTGTGCCAAGGCTGCCGAGGGCAAGCTGGGGCTCTGGTTACTGAGTGGGCCCCAGGGACTCCCCAGCCCTGGGATCCTATCTGCAGGGACCTCCGCCCATGCTGCTTCCCTACCCACTCAGCCAGCTCTTCGCAGCGGGCAGCTGTGTGCTTGCTCAGGTGCCAGCCTCACCTGCATGGCCTGCTGAAACAGGAAGGGCCGGGCCTGCACCCTGTGCTGGATGCCCTGCAGCTCTGCCTGGTACTCAGCAAAGCGCTGTCGCTCCTGACGCCTGCAGGAGAGACAGGCTTTTGGGCAGCTAACCGTGGACACAACTGTTCATCCCCACTCTTGAGCCCGCTCATCTTTACTCAGGGCTTGATATTCATGCTCTCACCCTCACCTTCATAAAGCGATTGCATGCCCATTCTGGCCTTGGATTCCTTGTGAAGTCAGCCAGTGTGGACATTATTCACCAATTTACTGATGGCTCAGGAGGGTTGAGGGACTTGTTCAAAGCTGGGCAGCTGGGAAGTGAGGGACTGAGCCCTGTGCAGCCAGGGCCTTCCCATCCTCCTGTGCCACCCCCGTGGGAAAGGGGCCAGTGCTGGCTTCTGAGCTTCCAGACACCTGCTTCCATAGCCTCCCTCTCCCTGTCCTCTTCCCCTTGAGGGGAAGCTGTGGTTGTTAGCTGTGTGACTTTGGGCAAGGCCTCTCTCTGGGCTTTGCGCTCAGTTTATTTCACTGTGCTATAGCAGCGATCGGACAAGCTTGCCAGAATTCTCTGTGGTTCTTATAAGCAGACAGCTTGGAAAATAGGACAGAGAAACTTAAAAAAAAAAAAGTGTTTCAAATTTAAAAACCACATCCTGGAGAGATCAGGCTTCCATTGGAGAAGCACAGTTTTCATTTACAAGAACCCAGTTTGGCTGGGTGCAGTGGCTAGCACCTGTAATCCGAGCACTTTGGAAGGCAAAAGAGGGCGGATCCTTGAACCCAAGAGATTGAGACCAGGCTGGACAACACGGTGAAATCCTGTTTCTACAAAAAAATGCAAAAATTAGCAGGGCGTGGTGGTATGCACCTGTAGTCCCGGCTAGCTGAGAGGCCGAAGTGGAAGGATGCCTTGAGCCTGGGAGGGCTAGGCTACAGTGAGCTGAGACTGTGCCACTGCACTCCGGCCTGGGCAACAGAGCGAGACCCTGTCTCAAAAAAACCCCAAACCCAGTTTGTGCACTTGTCAGAATGTGTCTGCTTGAGAAACTTGAGTGTCACTCTTCCTCGTGAAAAGAGCACCCTGTCAGCAAGAGGGGCCTTCAGGCCACACCCCAAATGGGACCAGACATCCTTCTGTGAAGCACATAAGAGAGACCTTGAGGTGTGGAGGCAGCACCCATGGACTGGAGGGGAGGGGAGAAGCAGACAAGACCTCAGGACCTGTGCTGGGACCTCAGAGTGAATGTGCTGGGCCCCGTGGAAAAACACCACCTTGCTGGGTCATGTGCCCTTGGCCCTGTGGCAGGGAAGGAAGCATCCTCCACTGAGAAAAAGACGTGGACTTGAAAACCCTCGGCCAGGAACATAAGTTGCCTTGAAAAGGGTTTTCACCATTTAGGAAGGAATTCACAGCAGTTACAAGGGGAGGTGGAAAATGAGCTGGCAGTCTCTATCTTTTAGTGATATCATGTGCACTTTTCCTGCTGGATACTTTATGCTATTCCTCTTTCTTTCTTTCTTTCTTCCTTCCTTCCTTTCTTTCTTTCCTTCTTTCTCTCTTTCTTTTTCTTTCTTTCTTTCCCTTCCTTCCCTCCCTCCCTCCCTCTTTTCTTTCTTTCTTTCTTTCTCTTTCCTTTTTTTTTTTTTTTGAGACAGAGTTTTGCTCTTGTTGCCCAGGCTGGAGTGCAATGGCACCATCTCGGCTCACTGCAACCTCCGCCTCCCAGGTTCAAGCGATTCTCCTGCCTCAGTCTCCTGAGTAGCTAGGATTACAGGAATGTGCCACCATGCCTGGCTAATTATATATTTTTAGTAGAGACAGGGTTTCTCCATGTTGGTCAGGCTGGTCTTGACCTCAGGTGATCTGCCTGCCTTGGCCTCTCAAAGTGCTGGGATTATAGGCCATTGTGCCCAGCCACTTTATGCTATATCTGTTAAAAATGACAGGAGTCCTGATTAGAAAGGGAAGTTGTGCCTGTGGGTGTCAGCCCCATCCATCATCTCAGAATGGAAGGAGGACAACCTCTTTTGTGCCCGTCCTTCCTAGGCAGGACAGAGTCTCCTGTTCCGATCACACAGTGAAGCTCACAGGCTGTAAGAGCTGTGAGACCATGTGGGAGACATCTACTGATGACTTAATGGTCTCAAATAGAAAGTGAAAGGAGTGAGGTTGAATCACTCTTCTGTCGCACCTGCCACTTGGAGTTCTGAACCTGACACTTCCTGCCTTGCTATCAAAACAAAACATTTGGCCAGGCACAGTGGCTCACGCCTGCAATCCCAGAAATTTGTGGGGCTGAGGCAGGTGGAGCACTTGAGGTCAGGAATTCGAGACAGCCTGGGCAATATGGTCAAACCCTGTCTCTACCAAAAATACGAAAAATTAGCCAGGTGCGGTGGTGCACACCACAACTGGGAGGCTGAGGCAGGAGAATTGCTTGAGCCCGGGAGACAAAGGTTTCAGTGAACCGAGATCATGCCACTGCGCTCCAGCCTGGGTGACAGAGCGAGACTGGGAAGAAGGGAGTGGCCCAAGCAGTCCCCTAAAACGCATTTGACCTCTCAGAGCCTCTCTTTCCAAATCTGTAAAATTGGGGCGACTAAGATTGAGCCTCAAAGAGTAGATGATCAGAACCCCACTGAAACCTCTGTGGATCCTCACCCTACTTGTCATGGACCAGAGGAGACGGTGCAGAAAAAGATGCCCTGTGCTGACTGCACCCAGGAGGTGCTCAAATCAATGGCACTAGTTTTGGTCACATTTATTCGTATTACCTGTTTCACTAGGTTGAGCTCTTATGGGAAGGGCCTGGTATCTTTCATCTAAAGGGAGAATTTGAGCACTCAGGCAGGCAAGGTGGCTGGAACTCAGTTCTACTACCCACCCGTGACCTTTGGCAAATTATTTAAGCTCTCTGAACCTCAGTTTCCTCACCGGCAGGTGGAGATACTGAGGAAGGACAGTAAGGTGGGCAAGCCATACAGACTTGTCCCCTTGTCTGAAGCCCCGGGGCTCCTTTCACAGTCGCTCTGGGTCACTTGTGCGCTTGTGCATCAGCACCTAACTCTTTATTTTTATTTATTTATATTGAGATGGAGTCTTGCTCTGTCACCCAGGCTGGAGTGCAATGGCATGATCTCAGCTCACTGCAACCTTCGCCTCCCAGGTTCAGCGATTCTCCTGCCTCAGCCTCCCTAGTAGCTGGGACTACAGGTGTGTGCCACCATGCCTGGCTAATTTTTAATTTTTGTATTTTTTTAGTAGAGGTGGAGTTTCGTCATGTTGGCCAGGCTGGTCTCTCCTGACCTCAGGTGATCCACCAGCCTCAGTCTCCCCATGTGCTGGGATTACAGGCATGAGCCACTCTAACCCGGCTGAGTGCCTAACTCTTTTTCAGGATAGCAGTCCTCGGGGATACCAGATGGCTACAAGTTCCCTGATACCTAGAAGAGCCCAGGGAAGAAAACAAAAGCCCCTTATTCATAATGTAGCTTCCCCAATCTCCAGTCAATCGGCAAAAGCCCTGGAAGCTATTAGCTACAAATTCCTGCCTTGGGGGGAGCTAGGGACTTCTCGGGGTCCCGCATACACAGCTAGGCTCAAGGTTTAGCTTATAGCAACATTTTCCTCATTTTAATAGTAAAAAACACACCCCTAGGTGGTGATTTCTAATGATATCTGTGATGTGCATTAGCGCATACAGATGCTGAGCGCATGCGACAATCACAGGTCCGCCTCTGCATACCTGACCAGGATTTTGTGAATATGTATGAACAAATCCCACGAAAGGAATTCCTTTTAAGGCACAAGCTGCTGTCTTTCCTTCTGAGCAGTTCTCAGGGTGGGCTTGGTTTTTTTGTTTGTTTGTTTTGTTTTGAGACGGAGTTTTCGCGCTTGTTGCCCAGGCTAGAGTGCAATGGCACTCACCGCAACTTCTGCTCCTGGGTTCAAGCAATTTCTCCTGCCTTAGCCTCCCAAGTAGCTGGAATTACACCCATGCACCACCACACCTGGTGGTTTTTTTTTTTTTTTTGTATTTTTAATGGAGACGGGTTTTTCCATGATGGTCAGGCTGGTCTTGAACGCCTGACCTCAGGTGATCTGCCCACCTCAGCCTCCTGTGAGCCTTTTCCTCCTTTTTCTTTTTTTTTTTGAGATGGAATTTTTGCTCTGTCGCCCAGGCTGAAGTGTAGTGGCGCAATCTTGGCTCACTGTAACCTCCACCTGGGTTCAAGTGATTCTTCTGACTCAGCCTACCGAATAGCTGGGATTACAGGCATGCACCACCGTGCCCGGCTAATTTTTGTATTTTTAGTAGAGATGAGGTTTCACCATGTTGGTTAGGGTAGCCTTTGCTTTGCAATAACCTTCTTTGCCTTTGAACTTGCTCTCAAATTCTTTTGTGCAGCCAAGGGAATAATCTGACCTGGCCCACCAGCAGGTGGGCCTGTTAGGAGTCCAAAAAAGGTTTGCCAATAGATTTGCTTCTTAGGAAAATGGTCACAATATAGGAAGAGAATAAAACGTGACTCTTCAGCCAACTGTGAACAATGGTTATCTCCCAGAGTGGGGTCACAGGGCGGTTCACCTTCTCCAGTCAATATTTCTGTGAAATTTTATAACAAGTATGTCTGGCATTAGAAATCAGGAAATGAAGATTTGAAGGTCTGGTCATAGATGTAGAATATTTTAACCTTGAGCATTCGACAGCAGCAGAGATTGTCATTATATTAACTGGTGGCCTTCGACGGGCCCCTTCTCCCCATGCCTCAGTATCCTCATCTGTAAACACGGCGAAGTGGCCTGGCCAGCCCCAGGGAAGGCGAGGGCTGGTGCTCCTCGGTCCTGTAGACTGAGACCTGTCACGGCCTCCCTGCCCTCTTCCCACCGGGCCCCCCAAAGCCTGGGCTCTCTACCTCAGCTCCTCCAGCTTGCGCTGGGCCGCCCCAGGCCCCCGGCTCCCTCTGGGCGCGTAGGCCGCCAGGCAGCGGGCCACCTGCTGCTGTACATGCTGTGTGCGGGCCCGACGCAGCTCGGCCTGCTGCCGCTCCTCCTGCCGCTGCTGCTCCCATGCCTGCAGCAGGCTCCTTGGGTAAGAGAGGGAAGGGAAGGGGATGGGGGTTTATGGGAAGCAGAAGCCTCACGGAGGGCCAGGGGCTGAATGGGGCAATATGGAAGCCTGTGGAAAGGGACTGCAGGGTCCAGAGCCAGTGTTCTGGGAATAGGGTTTGTCATGGAAGTCCATGACAGAGGCTACCATAGAGGCTCAGCCCTCAGGCCCAGATCAAGGCCTTTCCCTACTCTTTCTAGAACTCTCTTGCTTCCAGGCCAGGCACAGTGGCTCATGCCTGTAATCCCAGCACTTTGGGAGGCGGAAGCACGTGGATCACCTGAGGTCAAGAGTTCGAGACCAGCCAGGTCAACATGGTGAAAACAGTTTCTACTAAAAATGCAAAAATTATCAGGTGTGGTGGCACAGGCCTATAATCCCAGCTACTTGGGAGGCTGAGGCAGGAGAATTGTTTGAACCCAGGAAGCAGAGGTTGTGGTGAGCTGAGACCATGCCATTGCACTCCAGCCTGAATGACAAGAGCAAAACTCTATCTCAAAAAAGAAAAAAATGAAGGGTGCTTTGGAAGAATTAATATTATTAAAATGTCCATATTATCCAAAGCAATTTACAGATTCAGTGCAATCCTTTTAAAATTCCAATGACATTTTTCTCAGAAATAGAAAAAGCAATTTTAATATAGAACCACAAAAGGCCTCAAACAGCCAAAGCAATCTTGAACCAAAAAAAAAGGCCAGGCATAGTGGCTCACACCTGCAATCCCAGCACTTTGGGAGGCTGAGGCAGGTGGATCGCTTGAGCCCAGAAGTTTGAGACCACCTTGAACAACATGACGAAACCTCTTCTGAACTAAACATACAAAAAATTAGCCAGGTGTGGCGGCCCACATCTGTAGTCCCAGCTACTCAGGAGGTTAAGGTGGGAGAATCACCGGAGCCCAGGAGGTCAAGGCTGCCGTGAGCCATGATTCAGCCACTGCACTCCAGCCTGGGCGACAGACTGAGATTCTGCCACAGAAAAATGAAAAAAAAAAAAAAAAAAAAAAAAAAAAGAGGCTTAGTGACACTGGTCTGGGCTTTGGTCTTTTGGATATGACCCAGAAAGCCCAGGCAACAAAAGCAAAAATAGACAAATGAGGTCGCATCAAACCAAAAACCTCCTGCACATCAACAGCAGCAGTAACAGTCAACAGAGATGACATCGAGAACAGGAGAAAATATTTGTAGCCATACATCAGAAAAGGAGTTCAATTCCAAAACATGCGAGCTCAAATAACTCAATTAAAAAACGGGCAAAGGCTGGGCATGGTGGCTCATGCCTGTAATCCCAGCACTTTGGGAGGCTGAGGCAGGTGGATCATTTGACGTCTGGAGTTCAAGACTAGCCAGGCCAACATGGTGAAATCCCATCTCTACTAAAAAATACAAAAAAATTAGCTGGACACGGTGGTGTATGTCTGTAGTCTCAGCTACTCAGGAGGCTGAGGCATGAGAATTGCTTGAACCTGGGAGGCGGAGGTTGCAGTGAGCCGAGATTACGCCCCTGCACTCCAGCCTGGGTGATGAAGTCAGGCTCCATCTCAAAAAATAAACAAATAAAATAAATAGGCAAAGAGGCAGGGCATGGCGGCTCACACCTGTAATCTCAGCACGTTTGGAGGCAGAGGCAGCAAGATTGCTTGAAGCCAGGGGTTGGAGACCAGCCTGGGCAACATAGCAAGACCTGATCTCTATAAATAAAAAGTAAAAAAATAAATCAGCTGGAAGTGGTGGTGTGCACCTGTAATTCCAGCTACTCAGGAGGCTGAGGCAGGAGGGTTGCTTGTACCCAGGAATTCAAGGCTAGAGTGAGCCATGATCATGCCACTGCACACCAGCCTGGGAGACAGAATAAGATCCTGACTCTAGACAAAAAAAAAAAAAAAAAGACTCCAAACAGACATTTCTCAAAAAAGACAGTCTTTTTCATCACTAATCACTAATCATGTGGGAAAATCAAGGTTCTTCAAAAAATTACAAGTAGAACCACCATGTGATCCAGCAACCCTCTTCTGGGTACGTATTCAAAGGAAATGAAATCAGCATGTTGAAGAGGTAGCTGTACGCCAATGTTCATTCCAGAAATATTTACAGTAGCCAAGATATGAAATCAACCTCAGTTTCCATCAACAGATGAATGGATAAAGAAAAGGTGGTGTGTATAAACAATGGCATTCGGCCAGGCACGGTGGCTCACACCTGTAATCCCAGCACTTTGGGAGGCCGAGGCGGGTGGATCACGAGGTCAAGAGATCGAGACCATCCTGGTCAACAAGGTGAAACCCCGTCTCTACTAAAAATACAAAAATTAGCTGGGCATGGTGGTGTGCGCCTGTAGTCCCAGCTACTCGGGAGGCTGAGGCAGGAAAATTGCTTGAACCCAGGAGGCGGAGGATGCGGTGAGCCGAGATCGCGCCATTGTACTCCAGCCTGGGTAACAGGAATGAAACTCCATCTCAAAAAAAAAAAAGCATTCTTCAGCCTTAAAAAGAAGACAATTTGCAACAACATGAATAAACCTGGAGGACACCACTATGTTAAGGGAAATAAGCCAGGCATAGGAAGACAAATGCCATATAATCTCATGTGCCAAATCTAAAAAAAGTAAAACTCAGCATCATGGGACCCCATCTCTACAAAAACTTTAAAAATTAGCCCGGCATGGTGGCTCATGTGTGTAGTCCCAGCTACTCAGGAGACTGAGGTGGGAGGATTACTTGAGCCCTGGAGGTCAAGGCTGAAGTGAGCCATGATTGCACCACTGCACTCCAGCCTGGGCAACACAGCAAGACCTTGTCTCTAAATAAATAAATAAAACGTCAAACTCACAGAAGCAGAGAGTTGACGGGTGGTTACCAAGGTCTCAATGGGTTTGTGGGGAGAAGAAGGGAGAGGTTGGTCAAAGGATGAGACATTTCGGTTAGAGAGGAGAAATAAACTCAAGAGATCTATTGTATGATCTGATGCCCGTAGTTAAAAGCAATGTATTGTATACTTGAAAAATCACTAAAAGTGTAGATTTTAAGTGTCCTCACCACAAAAAAAAAAAAAAAAAAGTAAGCCCAGACACAGTGGCTCACACCTGTAATCCCAGCACTTTGGGAGGCAGAGGCGGGAGGATCTCAAGGTCTGGAGTTCAAGACCAGCCTAGCCAACATAGTGAAACCCCATCTCTACTAAAAATACAAAAATTAGCTGGGTCTGGTGGCGTGTGCCTGTAATCCCAGCTACTCGGGAGGCTGAGAAAGAATTGCTTGAACCTGAGTGGCAGAGGTTGCAGTGAGCTGAGATCGCACCACTGTACTCCAGCCTGGGGACAGAGCAAGATTCTGTCTCCAAAAGTGAGGTAATGCATATGTTAATTAGTTTAATTTAGATATTCCACAATATATACATATTTCTAAACCTCATGTTGTTCATGAATACAATTTTTATTTATTAATTAAATAAATCTTTAAAAAAAGGAATTATGGCCAGGCATGGTGACTCACGCCTGTAATCCCAGTACTTTGGGAGGCCGAGGCAGGCAGATCATGAGGTCAGGAGTCCAAGACCTGCCTGGCCAACATAGTGAAACCTACCTCTACTAAAAATTCAAAACTTATCCAGGCAAGGTGGCAGGAGCCTGTAGTCCCAACTACTCGGGAGGCTGAAGCAGGAGAATAGCTTGAACCTGGAAGTCAGGGGTCGCAGTGAGCCGAGACCACACCACTGCACTCCAGCCTGGGCAACACAGACAGACTCTGTTTCCAAAAAAGACTGTGGGGTGCTACAAGAATGCTCAATGAGCTGGGCACGGTGGCTCATGCCTATAACCCCAGTATTTTGGGAGGCTGAGGTGGGCAAATCACGAGGTCAGGAGATTGAGATGATCCTGGCCAACATGGTAAATCACCATCGCTACCAAACATACAAAAATTAACCCGGCATGGTGGCGTGTGCCTGTAGTCCCAGCTACTCAGGAGGCTGAGGCAGGAGAATTGCTTGAATCTGAGAGGCAGAGGTTGCAGTGAGCCACTGCACTCCAGCCTGGCAACAGAGTGAGACTCTGTCTCCAAAAAAAAAAAAAAAAAAGAATACTGAATGAACTCTCCCCTGCTCTCACATGCCACCTGTCACCAGTCACCAAGGCCTACTGAACCAGTCTCTAAATGTCTCTTAAATGGATCTCCTCCCTCCATCCACAGGGCCTCCTGGTTGAGGGCCTCATGGTCCCTCATCCCAGTGTTGCCAATAGTCTCCCCTTCAGCTCCCACTGTCTCCTTTGCTTTAGAAACAGAGTCTCGGTCTGTTGCCCAGACTGGAATGCAGTGATGTGATCATGACTCACTGCAGCCTCGAACTTCTGGGCTCAAGAGATCCTCCTGATTCAGCCTCTAGAGAAGCTGGGCCCATAGGCGCTTTCCACCAAACCAGGTTAATCTTCTTTTCTTTTGTAGAGACAGTGGTCTCATGCTGACCAGGCTGGGTTGGTTGGTTGGTTGTTTGAGACAGAGGCTCGCTCTGTCGCCAAGGCTGGATGGAGTGCAGTGGTGCGATCTTGGCTCACTGCAACCTCCATTTCCCAGGTTCAAGCAATTCTCCTGCCTCAGCCTCCTGAGTAGATGGGACTACAGGCACACACCACCACATCTGGCTAATTTTTTATATTTTTAGTTGCCCAGGCTGGTCTCGAACTCCTGAACTCAGACAATACACACATCTCAGCCTCCCAAAGTGCTGGGATTATAGGTATGAGCCACTGTGCCTGGCCTTTTAACTTCGTTTTAAGAGGCAGTGTCTCACTCGGTTGCCCATGCTGAGTGCAGTGGCAGGACCATAGCTCACTGCAGTCTCAATCTCCTAAGCTCAAGAGATCCTCCTACCTCAGCCTCCTGAGTAGCTGGGACTACAAGCACATGTCACCATGCCCAGCTAGCTCCAAGTCTTGTAATAGTTATATCCTAAGGTCCCATGAGTAGATAATAAATGTTGCATTAATCACTTAGTTAATAGATTAATGGATGGATAGAAGAAAAGATGGGTAATAAAAGTGACTGTGTCAATAAATAATTGGCCAGGTATTCAGAGAGATGGATACACGGTTGAGTGGATGTTTTCAGTAGCTGGATGGATGGATGGATGGATGGATGAATGGATGGGTGAGTGGGTGGGTGGGTGGATGGATGGATGGGTGGGTGGGTGGATGGGTGGGTGGGCAGATGGATGGATGAGTGAGAGGGTGGGTGAATGGATGGATGATGTTTGGATGAATGGATGGATGAGTGGGTGGGTGGGTGGATGGATGGATGGGTGGGTGGGTGGATGGGTGGGTGGGCGGATGGATGGATGAGTGAGAGGGTGGATGAATGGATGGATGATGTTTGGATGAATGGATGGATGAGTGGGTGGGTGGGTGGATGGATGGATGAGTGAGAGGGTGGATGAATGGATGGATGGTGTTTAGATGAATGGATGGATGAGTGGGTGGGTGGGTGGATGGATGGATGGATGGTGGGGTGGATGGGTGGATGGATGTATGGATGGGCGGATGGATGGATGGATGGATGGATGGATGTTTGGATGGATGATGTTTGGATGGATGGATGATGGATGGATGGGTGGATGGGTGGATGGATGGTTGGGTGGATGGAGGGATGGATGAGTGGATGAATGGATGGAGAATCCAAAAGTTTGGCGAATGGATAAACAAAGAAATGAATGAGAGTTCAAATGCCTCAGCACGTCTTAGAGAACTGGCTCCATCTCTACTTCTCACTCTTGCCTCCCACTCCCTTCTCTACCCTCTTACCTGGTGGCTTCCTGTCGTTTGTGGAAGGTGCGGTTAGACAGGTTGGCAGACAGGAAGGTTTCATCGCCTCCCAAGGCATAGCCCTTCCCATGACGTTTGGAGGCCTGGAAGGCATCTCTCCGAGCCCTCCAGTGCTGCTTTTGGGGACCTGTCCACAGTGAGATCAAGTCAGGGACTGCCCTCTCTCTCCCAGCCCACCAGGCAATCCCCCCAGCACCCAGGGCACAGCCTAGCCTGCCTGAGCTCCTGCCTCCCTGAGTGCTCTCCCAGTGGTGTTGCTTCGGGGAACCCAGGCTCTGAGCCGCGTGCTCACCACAATCCAGGTCTCTCTGGAGCTGACTGTGCAGCTTCTCCAGGTCCCACGGCTCCTGTAGCTCCTTGGCCCTTGTCTTCCTCCTCCGTGGCCTTTGGAGGTTGTTGTAGCTGGGGGTGCTCCCCTGGCTCTGGCCCTGTTCCCCCTCATCTGAAGCCTCCTCTCCAGAAATCTGCCCCTTTTTCTGAGAACCAGCCCTCCTTCTGTGGGTAGCCCTGTGCTCCCCCTCCTCAGCCTCCTCTGTGGCATCTGAGAATTGCTCCTCCTCTGAGATCGGCTCCCTTCTGGGGCGCTGGGGCAGCTCCACAGAACTCAGACCCTTCTCGGCTTTCTCAGCACCCGGGCCTGGCAGCTGGACCTGCTCGTCGGACACCGATCCTGATCCTGGCCTCCTCCCAGGCAGCTGGAGGTCACACTCACAGTGGGGCTCTGGTCCTTGTCCTCCTTTGCCAGGAAGGATGGAGACACCGCCCCAGGCTCTCAGCCGCTGTCTCACCTTTAGGTTTCGTGTCTCTGTCTTCTGGCAGCAGCCAGGGTTCTCTGGGAGGCTGCCTGTGGACTTGCGCCTGAACTGAGGCTGGGAGAGTGAGGAGGGCAGGGGCAGGACTTGGTGGCTAGAGGCTGGGGAGCTTGGCTGAAGTGCATCCCGGACATCTGTGGCAATGCTTTCCCAGGCCCACTGGAAGGGGAAGGAGGGCTTCCGAGCAGAAGGGGTGAAGAGACTGAAGAAGGAGAGGGTGGGGGTCAGGTTCCACACCAGCCCCCAGAAGGGCCTGACCCCAGCACCCACCTGACCCATCCTACTGCTCCTTACGCCTCAGCCTCTTCAGAACCCTGTCCTTTCTTGCTCTGACCCCTGGGCTTGCGGTCCTTCTTTGCTGTCTGCCTTGAGCTCTGAGACCTCCGTTGCAGGTCCTGATTTGGCACACCGTCACCACTCCCCAGGTGGCCCTGGGCACAGACAGTAGGGGAGGTTAGCTCGGAGCAGCCTTCTGGACTGTGTTGCACCTTGCCTGGGTGCCCTCCTCTTCTGTGCACCTGGCTGGGCCTGACTGGACCCCTCTGGGCCCTTGTTACCATTAAAACCAATGGAACACAGCCGAGCGCGGGGCTCATGCCTGTAATCCCAGCACTTTGAAAGGCGGAGGTGGGCAGATCATCTGAGGCCAGGAGTTCGAGATCAGCCTGGCCAACATGGTGAAACCCCATCTCTACTAAAAATACAAAAAAAAAAAAATTAGCCGGATGTGGTGGCCTGTGCCTGTAATCTCAGCTACTTGGGAGGCTGAGGCAGGAGAATCGCTTGAACCCCGGGAGGCAGAGGCTGCAGGGAGCCGAGGTTGCGCCATTGCACTCCAGCCTGAGCAACAAGGGCAAAACACCATCTCAAAAAAAACAAAACAAAACAAAAGAACTCGACTGAACACCTCCATTCTGCATATTAAAATAGCAACAGCCGCCATCTGCTGAGCACCTACTATGTGCTCAGGACTTTCATACATGAACACACATTACCTTCCCAAGGACCCTAGGAGGCCCCATCATGCGGAGGAGATCACTCCTCTCATGCGGAGGAGAAAGCTGAGGCTCAGAGAGGCTGAGTAACTGAGGTCACACAGCTGGAAAGTGGTGGAGCCCAGATTCGTCACCTTTGCACCAGGCCGCCTCTGGGCCCTGGACTGCACTCCCAAATGTCCCATTGGGCCCTGGACCTGCTACAGCCAAGGCGGAAACCAAGGTGGTCTTCATCAAGGTGGTCTTCATCTTTCTTGAAACCCTGTTCCTCCCGCAGTGTTCCCTAAATTGCCCCATCATCCCTCAGCTTCCCCCAAGGCCTTTAGGGCTCCCTGTGGTCCCTGTCCCGGTCCTGCCCCCTGACTTTCACTGGACCTCAGCTCAGGTATCATGGTTTCTCAAGAGCCTCCCCAGCCCAGGCCTCCCTGACCCAACGCGGCCCTCCTGGAAATGCCCCCACTGGGCCTCCCTCACCTGCTTGTCCCGAGAGATGGTCAACAGCAGCTTGAGCAGCCTAGAGCTGCTCCCCGGAGCCTGAAGCTGTGTGTCCTGCCCTGGTCGCCCCAACGGGGCCCTAACCAACTGTTGGTGGGTATTTAGCATATCGGTGTCCTCCCCATCCTGCCCCATCCCCCACCCCCGCTGTGGAACTGCCCAACAGGCCATCTCTATGGCAACCAGTCCTCAGCCAGTCTCAAGGGGTCAGGACAAAAGTATGCTAGGAGGCGGCAGTGGGGTATGTGAGGCCCATTTCCTTCTGGGGGCAAATTCAGCAGGATGCCCAGGAATGGTTCAGCGCAGAGACCCAGGGCCAGGTCCTGCCTCTGCTCCTGCCTCAGCCACTGGCTCCCCGTGTGACCTGATGTAAGTCCCTGTCCCCACTTCACCTGTGTTTCCCCATCTGTCTGTACAGGGGACCTCAGGACTCGGCCATCTCACAGAGTCCTCACACCCGTGAAGATGCCCAGGCGGTGCCTGAGGCAGGCCCTCTCCATCAGCCTGTCTCCTGCGCTGCCCCCAGACCCAGCTGGGGCCCCGAAGGAACCAAACTGGACTTTCACAAGATTTTATTTAAATCCTCGCACTCCCAGGCTGGGTGCGGTTACTGAGGCCTGTAATCCCAGCATTTTGCAGGGTTGAGGCGGGTGAATCACCTGAGGCCAGGAGTTCAAGACCAGCCTGGCCAAAATGGTGAAATACCATCTTTGACAAAAATGCAAAACAAATTAGCCAGGCCCAGTGTCTCGGGCCTGTAACCCCAGCTACTTGGAAGGCTGAGGCACGAGAATCGCTTGAACCTGGGAGGCAGAGGCTGCAGCAAGCCCAGATTGTGTCACTGCACTCCAGCCAGGGCAACAGAGGAAGACTCTGTTTCAAGAAAAAATAAACAAATCCTTGCACTCCCAGCCCCAGTCAGGAAGTTGAAGGTTGTGTCCAGGAGACAGGGCATATTCATAGGCCATGAGGTTCTGGAAGGAGTTACAACATTTAAATCTCACCTGAGGCCGGGCACAGTGGCTCTTGCCTGTAATCCCAGCACTTTGGGAGGCTGAGGCAGAGGATCACCTGAGGTCAAGACCAGCCTGGCCAACATGGTGAAACCCCATCTCTACTAAAAACACAAAAATTAGCTGGGCATAGTGGCAGGTGCCTGTAATCCCAGCTACTTGGGAGGCTGAGGCACGAGAATCACTTAAACCCAGGAGGTGGAGGTTGCAGTGAGCTGAGACTGCACCATTGCACTCCAGCCTGGGCGAAAGAGTGAGACTCCATCTCAAAAATCAAATAAAAATTTAAAAGGATGAAAAGATCTTACCCCAAACTTCTAAGCAGTGCTAAAATGCCTTGGAATCTTAAGTCCCCATGGGATGCCTGGTGCTGACCGCTGAGGCCTGCAGTACGAGGACATGGTGCTGAGCTGAGGTCCTAGAGATGGACCAGCCGGACTGGAGGCCTGGTGTGGCCTCTCACTAGCTCTGTGACGGGTTCCCCACTCTGCAAAACTGGAATCATGGCCCTAGCTCATAGGTTTGTGCAAGGACTACATGAAACCCCAAACAATGAAATTGGTAAATGTGATTATTACTAACACTAACTGACCACTTTCTTGAGGCTGCAGAGCATAGTGGCTAAGAGCGCAGAGGAAGCGCTTGGGTGCAAATCCCAGCTCCTCCACTTGCCCTGTGCCCTCTTAGTGCCTGTTTTCTCATGGGAAGTAGGGGGCTGGTTATAATCGTATCTACCCTCAAGGTAGTAGTAAGGATTAAATCACTAGGCAGATACAAACAGAACATCCTCATGACTCACGGGAACTTCTGCTAGTGTTGCCGTTACGATCATCATTTTTTTGAGATGGAATCTCGCTCTGTCTCCCAGGCTGGAGTGCAGTGATGCAATCCTGGCTCACTGCAACCTCTACCTCCTGGGGTCAGGCAATTCTCCCACGTCGCCTCCTGAATAACTGGGATTACAGGTGTGTGCCACCATGCTCAACTAATTTTTGGAATTTTTGTAGAGATGGGTTTTCACTATGTTGGCCAGGCTTGTCTTGAACTCCTGACCTCAGGTGATCCACCCACCTTGGCCTCCGGAAGTGCTGGGATTACAGACATGAGCCACTGCGTCCGGCCACATTGCTATTATTAGGTCATCAGTGATGTGCCCCCAGTGTGGCAGGTTATCCTGGAAGTTACCCTAGAGGCAGAATTTTTCTCAGACCTGCCTATGGCCCTGTGGCCCTGTGGTCCCTCTTCTGCGCTCAGGCTCCATCCCAGTAGCACCTGACAGTGAGCACATCCAGTGTAAACATCCTACATAGTGCTGCTCCAGGTGAAGCTCTTTTGCCATCCAAAATATGCAAACTCTGTCCTTTCTGGGGGCTGCCATCCTCCTCCCACACCTGGAGCCCAGTGGAAGGCACAGGTGTAGGCAGCTCCACTTTCAGAAATGGAGCCCCCCAGACCGCAACCCAGCTGATTTCCTGGACAGTCTAGAACCCTGGGCCACTGTCTTCCCTGGCAGAGGGCAGGTCTGGATTTCTCAGGTTGATATTTTCATGACTGCACTTCAGCTTGGGTGACAGAGCAAGACCTTAACTAAGAAAAAAAAAGAACAGAATCCATCACAAAAAAGAATGGAGTCCATCACATCTGTGTTCACAACCAGCTCATGGGTCCTGGCTCTCACTGGCTAAAAGTCAAAGTCCTTACTGGCCCACTAGGTCCCGCACGTTTCACAGATGTCTACCTGCAAGGGCCACCATGACCCCTGATCCAACCACACTGTCTCTTCAGTACATCGGCCAGTCCCATCTCAGGGCCTTTGCACTGGCTGTTTCTTCTTCCTGAAAGGCTCTCTCCCCAGAATCCACATGGCTCACCCTCTCAGGACCTCCAGCTTTCTGCTACAATGACACTTGCCAAAGAAGCCCTCCCTGCCCAGATTTCCTAAGTCCCTAAGAGGCCCCACCCCTTACTCTGCTTCATTTATCACCCTTGCCATGAATTCATTCGCTTGCTGATTGCCTGCTCAGTGACGTGCCTCCAGCTGTCCTCCCCGTCTCTCTCTGGGATCATTTCCATCAGCACAAATGTACTGTTGCTTCTCCCTTGACTCACTTCCCCCTTCAATACTGCCTCGTTTCTCTGTTCCTTTTGCAGCAAAGCCTCCTGAAAGAGTTTTCACTGGACAAGGTTAATTTCCCCCTTGCCTTTCTTTCTTGAACCCACTCCAGGCAGGCTGCACCTGCCCAGATCACTGGTGCCTTCCCTCCCACCAAGCTGAGGTCAGTGGCCAGCTCCTCCCCAGCTCCTCTGCCAGTTCCTCCTCCCCTTCCAGGAGAGGGACAGCTGCACCTTCTCTCTTCTTTGTCCACATCCACTCTCCTACTGGACTCACCAGGCTCATGGTTCTCTGTTTTGAGTTTTGGGTTTTTGTTTTGTTTTGTTCTGTTTTTGGAGACAGGGCCTCACTCTGTTGCCTAGACTGGAGTGCAGTGGCATGATCGTGGCTCACTGCAGTCTCGACCTCCTGGGCTCCTCCTACCTCAGCCTCCCAAGTAGCTGGAACTAAAGGCATGCACCACCATGCTTGGCTAATTTTTTGTAGAGATGAGGTTTTGCCAAGTTGCCCAGGCTGGTCTCAAACCCCTGGACTTGAGAGATTTTCCCACTTCAGACTCCCAAAGTGTTGGGATTACAGGCATGACAGGCTCATGTTTAAATAAAATCTATCAGCCAATGAGCTCCACTTTTATCTGTAGTCCAGTCCTCTCCCTCAAACATGGAAGGTAAGTTCTGCCCCCCAAACTCCAATGGCCCACTCCACTAGGTGTCTAACAGGCAACTCACATTTAACAAATCTGAAACTGACCCCCTGACCCACTCCACAGCCTGCTCCATCTGGGCCTAGTGATTATGCTCTCCTTTCTGTTTCTCCAGCCAACAACCTAGGCTCTTCTCTTTCTCTGACATGGTATGTCCTATCCAGCAGTTGTTCCTGATTTCAAAGTGTGTTCAGAATCTGAACTCCCACCACCACCCATTTGGACCGGTTGACTCCTACATAGACTTTCTGCTTCTTCATGGTTAATTTCCAACCCAGCAGCCTGAGCCATTTGTTAAGATTCTACTTAAAACCTGCAATGGGAGCCTGGCATAGTGGCTCACACCTGTAATCCCAGCACTTAGTGGCTCACGTCTGTAATCCCAGCACTTTGGGAGTCCAAGCCAGGAGGATGGCTTGAGCCCAGGAGTTTGAGACCAGCCTGAGCAACATGGGGAAACCCTGTCTCTACTAAAAATACAAAAAATTAGCCAGGCATGATGATGTGTGCCTGTAGTCTCAGCTACTAGGGAAGCTGAGGTGGGAGAAGTGCTTGAACCCAGGAGGTGGAGGTTGCAGTGAGCTGAGATTGCATCACTGCACTCCAGCCTGAGCAACAGAAGAAGACTCTGTCTCAAAAAATAAAATAAAATAATAAATAAATAAATGTACAGATAGAAAACATATCTTTATTGATTCTTCAGATAGAAGTTACATATGTATGTTGTCAAAAATTTAAATATGTGCAGTAGAACTGTTAACTATTGGATGTGTATTTGGCCAGTGTTTTTCCCCTGTGAACACAAACAAACGTGGCACTAGGGCTGGGCGCGGTGGTTCAAGCCTGTAATCCCAGGACTTTGGGAGGCCGAGGCGGGTGGATCACGAGGTCAAGAGATGGAGACCATCCTGGTCAACATGGTGAAACCCCATCTCTACTAAAAATACAAAAAATTAGCTGGGCATGGTGGCGCGTGCCTATAATCCCAGCTATTTGGGAGGCTGAGGCAGGAGAATTGCCTGAACCCAGGAGGCGGAGGTTCCGGTGAGCCAAGATCGCACCATTGCACTCCAGCCTGGGTAACGAGCGAAACTCCATCTCAAAAAAAAAACAAAAAAACAAAAAACGTGGCACTGACAGCCTGAGCAAAGGGGACCCAGCATTCAGGCAGAGACAGCTGCATCCTTCTCCACCCACCCACTCCCCCTTGGGCCAAGCTGTTCCCAGGCCTGGATAAAACATGAGTAGGCATTATGACTCCTCAAGTCACCTTAGGTGATAAAAAGTCCTTTGATCACTAAGAACAGCCTCAGAAATTGAAATGTCTAGTCTGGGCTGAGCGTGGTGGCTCCATGTCTGCAGTCCTAGCACTTTGAGAGGCCAAGGCAGTTGGATCACTTAAGGTCAGGAGTTCAAAATCAGCCTGGCCAACATGATGAAACCCTGTATCTACTAAAAATACGAAAATGAGCCGGGTGTAGTAGCGCTCGCTGTAATCCCAGCTCTTCAGGAGGCAGAGGATGCAGTGAGCTGAGATCGTGCCACTGCACTCCACCCTGGGTGACACAGTAATACTCCATCTCAAAAAAATGCTGAAATTATAGGCATGAAGCACCATGTGTTTTGTTTTGAGAGACAAGGTCTCATATTGCCCATGCTGGCCTCAAACTCCTGAGGTCAAGAGATCCTCCTGTTGCAGCCTCCCGAGTATCTGGATTATCAGCACATGCCGCCCTCCCCTGCTAGCACTGTGGTTTTTTTGTTTTGTTTTGCTTTTTGAAACAGAGTCTTGCTCTTTTGCCCAGGCTGGAGTGCAGTGGGGCAATCTCGGCTCACTGCAACCTCTGCCTCCCGGGCTCAAGCAATTCTCCTGCCTCAGCCTCCCAAGTAGCTGGGACTACAGGCATGTGTCACCACGCTTGGCTAATATTTTTCAGTAGAGACCAGGTTTCGCCGTGTTGGCCAGGCTAGTTTGAACTCCTGACCTATTTACCCATGTTGGCCTCCCACAGTGCTGGGATTACAGGTGTGAGCCACTGCACCCGACCAGCACTGTGTTTTTAAAAAAGCCTTGTCGACCCTGACTGTTGCATAGTGTCCGTAGTTTCCTACATACCCGTTACTTAATCCATCCTTCTGATGACGGATGCCAAAGTGGCTCCCAACTCCTGTTCTCACAAGGGACACAACACCCCTGCACATGCCTCTTTGTCCACCTGCATGAGAATCTCTCTGGCATGCTTATCAAGGACTGAGAGTGTAAGGTCTTGGCATAAACATACATCCAACTTCAGATTGCTTGAGAGAAGGGTTGTGCCAGTTTATGTACCTACAAAGGACCAAGAATTTCTGTCTGCCCACATTCTCACCAAATGTCGGCATTATTCAACTTATGAATTTTGACTAACCCTGTGGCCGAAGAATGATATCTTGTAATTTTTTGTTTGTTTGTTTAAGACGGAGTCTTGCTCTCTTTCCGGGGCTGGAGTGCAGTGGTGCGATCTCAGCTCACTGCAGCCTCTACCTCCCAGGTTCCAGTGATTCTATCGCCTCAACCCCCCAGAGTAGCTGGGATTACAGGCACATGACCCATGCTCAGCTAATTTTTTGTATTTTTAGTAGAAATGGGGTTTCGCCATGTTAGCCAGGCTGGTCTGGAACTCCTGACCTGAAATGATCCACCCACCTTGGCCTCCCAAAGTGCTGAAATTATAGGCGTGAGCCACCGCGCCCTGCCGAAGGAGTTCTTTATTTCCTAGATCACAGTCACCTGTCAACCTTGTCTCTGAGGGCTCTAATGTAACAGAAATCCTTTTTTTTCACCCCGGCTGGAGTACAGTGGTACAATCTCCGCTCGCTGAAACCTCCGCCTCCTGGGTTCAAGCAATTCTCCTGCTGCAGCCTCCTGAATAGCTAGAATTACAAGCACGTGCCACCACACCTGGCTAACTTCTGTAGTGGAGATGGGATTTCACCATGTTGGCCAGGCTGCTCTTGAACTCCTGGCCTCAAGTGATCCTCCCGCCTTGGCCTCCCAAAGTGCTGGGATTACAGGCACGAGCCACTTTACCCGACCAGAAATCCTTAATTTTTTTCAAGGCTTGTCAAAAAATCTTTAATTTTCATGGCGTTAGATTCATGAATGTTTTGAATAGAGCTTTGTATTTTGGGAGTCTTAAGAAGTTGTTTTCCTGCCCCTAGGTGGGGTATTTTCCTATATTCTATTATATTAGTTCACGCTTAACATCTGTGTCCATAATCCAGTGCTCTATACAGACTTTCCGTTTCTGATAGTGTCCTTATGTTGTTTGGTCTGGGCGGGGGTGGTCATAAAAAACTGGGCAGCCTTCTCTCTTTCTGTCTTCTGCAACAACTGGTATGAGATAAAGACCATCTGTTCCTTGAAAGGCTGGTAGAACTGCCCTATAAAAACATTTCCAATGGGCTCTTTCACATTGGAGTCTCAGATTACAATTTTCTTTTTCTTTTAGGGTTTTTTTTTTTGGGGGGGGTCGGTGAGACAGAGTCTTGCTGTCGCCCAGGCTGGAGTGCAATAGTGTGATCTCGATTCACTGCAGCCTCCACCTCCCAGGTTCAAGTGATTCTTGTACCTCATCCTCCCAAGTAGCTGGGATTACAGGTGTGTGCCACCACACACAGGTCATTTTGGATTTTTTATTAGAGACGGGGTTTCACCATGTTGGCCAGGCTGGTCTTGAACTCCTGGCCTCAGGTGATCTGCCCGCCTTGGCCTCCTGAAGTGATGACATTACAGGTGTGAGCCACTGCACTTGGCCTATTTTAGTTTTAGTTTGTTTGTTTTTTTTCAAGAGACAGAGTCTCGCTATGTTTCCCAGGCTGATCTTCTACTCCTGTCCTTACAGGATCCTTCTGCCTTAGCCTCCCTAAGTGCTGAGGTTAGGCTGGGCACGGTGGCTCACACCTGTAATCCCAGCACTTTGGCAGGCCGGGAAGGGCGGGCGGGGGATCACCTGAGGTGAGGAGTTCGAGACCAGCCTGGCCAATATGGTGAAACTCCACCT